>NW_026782798.1:0-600000 GCF_031769215.1 Ylistrum balloti | reverse complement strand
AGCGATTATAGTTCAGCCTCCATTTGCTGTCGTACGCACAATATTTAGTTCATTTTGTAACATCGTTTAAGACGTTTCCGCTGATAAAACACGTGGTACGTTAAGACTGCCAACTTTTAATCCTTGGTTAAGCTAAACAAGATTAGCGATAAGGTCATTTATGATAGTCAGAAAATACCACTCAGATAGTGTTCTCCCCCGACCGACGTCTCGCAATATCGCGTATGGCTCGCTCTAATTTACGTCCAATAACACAAAAGAATTCACACCCTTACAGGAGCCAAATAACCACCGCCAAAATTTGCCATCCCGAATTGTACAACTTGTACATAAGCCCTTCGATCCAAACACTGCTGAAAGCTTTCTGATTGTTGAAATCGCTGCAAAAACTTAAGTTCCTTGTTCAAGGTAGTGAGTTATTGATTCTATTCTTGTACAATAAAGGTGGTAATACTTGCACATTGTGAACGGAATCCTTGTTGTATAGGATGAGGAAAAGACACACTATGGAACATATATGAAGATACAACACTTCCTCAATTAGCTTTATGGGACCAGATGTTAGCGTTACGTCCCTATAGTTAAAACATGTCCTTATTTCCTCCTTTGAATAGTGTTATAATTATTCCATGCTTGAAATGAGATGGAAAATGTTCAGCATCCAATCTCTTAATGTAGATATTTACAATAGCACGTAAAAATGTATCTCTAAGTGATTTGATATCCATAACAACGATCCCGCCATGACCCCCGCTTTGCCTTTTTTATGTCAGAGAGTGCGTGCTTCACTTCCCCTGTATAGATATTTTCGCATATACCATCGATATTCTGGTAACCTTTATTCCCTGACACAATGAGAGATATGTCGACGATGTTTTTCATCGAAATGCGGCTGACTTAATGGTTGGGAAATTTGCTAAAATGACGTCTCCAAGCATTTCTGATTTTGTCATTATCGCGCAAAATATGACCATCTATACGTCGTTTGTTCGAAAGTACTCGTTACGCATGAGTGAAAAGTCTAATGAGGTGACCGGTCACGTGGTACATAGTGTTAATTGGAATGGGCGTGTCTAATTTATACGTAAGCAGTAGTTTAGAGGCAAAAATTTCTCATGTGTCTCCGCGATACCCTTGATCATAAATGAAAAATTCTGTTTTAACTAAACACTGTATATAAAGTTTTACAAACACTTTAGCAGACAAACCTATTTAAATAAAATAATCATAGTGGAAAATCCACATCGAAGGATTGTAAGACGACGATATCCAATTATGCATGTATGTATATCTTCGAATAAGAACAGCTGGTACTGTTATGATGTAGTGTTTTGATAAATAATATGGAATACAATTATACAGGTGTTCATCATATTCAATATAGCGGCTCTTCAGATTAGGATGTATAAAAAAAGTTGTTTTGTGACAGAGGTATCTATGACGTGTGCTCAGTTTCATACATGTGTCAACTACGTAACATCCCGTTGCCAATTCACCAGTATGAACTATATGACTTGAAGGATATTGAACGTTGAGATTTCATTACTTTTTCAATACGAATGTCTTTATCACGTAGATGCTTTGACTGGCTATGTGCGGTACGCAAATGTCACGGTCCGATAGTATTTGCATACACAGGTCCAGATATTTATGTGAACTTAAATTTTTCAGAGCACAAGAACAATTTCTTGATACTTAATTTACAGTTATAAAATTATCTCCGTGCAAGATGAAATGAACGCACTTGTAGTGTGGGTGTGTAGGTGCACAAGTGGGGAAGTTGTATTACATGTCAACCAGTTATCCCTGAATACAAACCGTTTTGTTCACATTGCAATTTTAACAGGTCTATAAAAGAGACAAACAGCTATTTAACACATGTATTTGATTACAAACACGAAAAATGAACAGCACCACAATTTATAATCTTCATTTAGTTTCACTGTCGTCTGTCTGATTATTCCTTTTCCCAAGATTTCAATTATTAGGCAAAATCTATTTGATTTGGTCTTGAAATTTAAATTCAGTCGTTATTTATAACATATAGAAATACGACAAAAATATAATATTTCCCTCAAGATTTCTGATTTTGTATTTTGGTCATCAGTTTAATTCCAATATATTTCTGATAAGAACTATCCGCGTTAGGAATGTCACAACACAATAATATACGTTATGTAACAATCAATCATGGCATTTTTATCATGTTTGCTATCACTAGATATTATACCACGGAAAAATCTAGTCAAAAGTAATACAAAAATGCACTTATTTTGGATAAAGGCTTTGAATCGAAGTACTGGCACTTTGCATTCAAACTAGGCCTATTGATCGCCCGACTAAGCTTAAGCGGACGGGTCCAGTTTTCGCGGTCGTCTGTCGGAATACCGCCGACTATATTCACTATTTTATCACTTTAGGCGGAAATGTGGCATTATATAAAATCGTGGCAAAAACCCTTTCATTAATTATTGCTACTCAGGTGTGTGATACATGCATTTATCCTGCAACTGGCACTGCCGTTGTCGGAATACACTTGCCAAATATAATTTTGCTGTATTCGGCAGTGAAGGAAAACACCTGTATTTTAGTAAGTGCGGTACTTCTACAGAATTGCTCTCTGAATTTACTTAAATTTCACGTTTAGAAATAAAAAATAGCCGTTTAAATAAGCGATTTTACATGTTGTAGTGAACAGGTTGATTAATAAAATCGTTGTTATATCCAATGAAGTACGGAACTATATTTCCGCGCACGCAGAGCAGCTATTTTGGCGTCCGTCACGTCAATGTCAAGTAAACACAGATTGAACAACAAAACTGTTTGTTTCAATAGTCTGATTTTCAATCATTGTTGTAGGAAAAGTTAGAATGCATTGTCAGTGTCTTAAAATATATGCTGTATTTTTGCTCGGGACAGAAAGACACCCTGACAAAATACAGCTTATATTTTATGACGCGGACCATGTATTCTTTATATATTATATTTTCATTTTTGAAGAAAAATCGTGGGCATAAAAAGAAATAAGGTAACACGCACCAAGTGATATACAGTTATCCGAATCCTTAGGTAAACACCTAATGCATTAATGGTCAATCAACATCTCTCATTGTTTTCAGTACGTTTTTGTCGTTATCTTGTCACACCACTTTCCATTTTGGCGTATATAAGTTAAAAATGTGGCATGCGGAGTTCTGTCGATCTTATCTCCATTCTTACACTTAATACCTCGGACAACATACCCTTCGAGCCGACAAACATTTTGTTTTATCTTGTATAACAACCCGAGGAAAATATTTTAAAATATGATGCATACTTAAAAGATAATTGGATTTTCCAATTCTGATTTTGTCAATATCAATAACTCATTATCATGCTCTATTGAATATTCCACGTGAAAATATATTAAGCAATGATGATTACAGTTGTCCCATGAATAATTGACTATAGTGTTATAATTAGGCTCCAGTACAGAGATGGATGATAGACGCAATTCTCTTCTACACTTGTGTGAATTGTCTCCTAGATGTAGGAGATGTGAAATCTGTCCTACAAGTCCATAATAAACTACATCTACTGACTCACACGAAAAATAATTTAAACTGTTTGAAAATAATGGAGAGATATTCATTTTAAACAATATCTTTATTTATTATTTCATTATTTAAAAACGAAAATGATAGAGAGACGGGGCCAAAAACTATGGCCAACACAGCAACAAACAAATGGGAGATATAAACAACAAATCAGTTGTGAAAACTGAACCAAATACCGCCCTGTTGAATAAAGCCAGTCGTGCGTAAGAACGACGGGCAGGTAAGAGGGGCTCCATGGGGCTCCATGGGGCTCCATACGGGGGGGGGATATTGGGCTCTCTTTTTCGTTTATATTATAAACAAATCAATCGGAATTAGTGGAAGATGTGCATACTAAAGTTATAGTAAGCATTACATCATAAAAATTGGTTTTACAAGAAAAAGCTCAATATATACATACCAACGAATATAATTTTCATTACACCAACATACTTTTTTTTAAAAATGAAAATGATAAAGATGTATGATACTAAGTACGTTTCCTTATAAATTCACAAGTCAAATCCTAATACGTATTAATTCGAAGCTTAATCCGTTGAACTTGAAAATAAATCCAAATAAATAAGTAAAGAATCGGACTTGTATTGTTCATCACCATTTAATATTAAAAGTGATTTGTTCCGTGTTAAGATTGTTGATAACCCATCGTGTGCTTGTGGACATTACTGTGAGGATGTTGGACACTTTTTCCTAGAATGTAAGCTTTATGATAGGGTAAGAATATCATTTTTTCAAAGTATAAACATGTTGAACTTAGATCAAGTGAATTTACATCTATTTTTATTTGGAAATGAAAATCTGTCCCTAACCACCAATACAGAAGTATTCAGACACGTGCAAATTTTTATCAAATCCAGCAACAGATTTTAAGTAAAATGTACTAAATGTTAAATATATTATGTATGCCTTGTTAATGTTATCATGTAAATATTTATCATGTATTGTATTAGAGGAAAAGGCGGTCATAAGTTGAAATAACTTGTGCCTAATCCTCTGCTCAATTTTGGGGCAATAAATATGTTTAAATCAAATCATCAAATCATTTAATATTCCCCAACAGTCATGGGAAAACTTGTGTATTTGAGTGTAGTATTTACAATTTCATTGTACATAAATACTGGTGTGGAAAAATATAACATATGAAACGTTTTTTGATTAAGGATAAAATATCTGTATTTCGGGGTCATGGTATATTTTGAAAAATATAACATATGAAACGTTTTTTGATTAAGGATAAAATATCTGTATTTCGGGGTCATGGTATATTGTTGTGTAAATCGGAAATGTCATTCATAAAATAATTCATGCAAATTAAAGTTAAATACATCAGATGCTCTTTGTAAAGTGTTATAATTAAGAGATGTGCTAACAATGGCCAGTAAAATTTACTGGTATGTCAGCAATAGTTAAACTTGCAGCAGAGCGAAAATGCAAAACACCAAGGAACTACCATGCATGAGAGCGAAGGAATTTTTTACATTATCTGTTTGCGCTGCAATTGATCCTGACCTATTCCACTGCTCAGTTAGTGATATGTTAAACATTAAGTGTTTTTGTGTAGTTTAAGAATCATTTCTCATCTACATAACTTTTATATATTCGTTTGTTCATTGCCATTTCCTATGGTAAGAATTTGAAATTCCTTAAAGAAAACACGAAACGGATAATTTCTGTTCTGTTTATATAGATATAATTTGAGGAATTAATTGGATAACAATAATAGGGTTATAGGTTTCTAGCATAAGGCATATTTAATGAAAACAAAATGAGAAAGGTCTCCGAAGTTTTATCATACAAAATAAATCAAATGTATTAAAAAAAATGAAAAGAAAAAAAAGAGAAAACAATCCAATACATCTTGCAAAATAACAATGCTAAAAGGAACTATTTGACAATACGTCAACATACAAAGATAGATCATGTTACCATAGATTTAAACATTTAACAGTAATTCATACAAACGTGTGAAGTTTTTGTATCTAAAATTAGTGTTACTCCATCGAATACATTGATATCATGACAACAACGAGCCACCAATCTTCCTTGTCATTACAATTACAGCTCACAAACATTCCTTCGCAATACAGAATCCCCACTCTTACTCTAGGTGTTTAATTCAATTCTTTATTACCTCGAGCCTTGCAGCTCATCAGTTCAGAATAACATATACATGTATGAACAGCAATAATACATGTAACACCAGGGTGTCAACTCTCCTTCCAATGGACACCAGTTCTCAAGGCCCCTGCGATCATCATGTACCGAATGGTCATGCAGGCGTTGACTGTCCAATTGATAAAGTATACTTAGCCTGCTTATAGTTTTAACATTTAAGTAAACAGTAATTCATATAAGTGTGTGAACAACGAGCCGCCTTGTCATTATACAGCTTACGGACATTCTTCCACAGTGCAGTATTCCCATCTTCTATTTGGTGAAACAGTATAACACCAGGGCCTCGCCTCTCCATCAACCAACTGACACCAGTTCTCAAGGTCACTGCGACCTTTCAGTATCGAATGGTGGTGTGGGGTTTGACTGTCCCATCGCTGACATGTTATGCCAGTCTGCGTACACGTGACTCGACCCTTGTAGATCTGATTTGTGATGTCATAGCAATCACTCACTGTAAAATCAAAGAAACATGAAAGTTGTCGTTATAGAATGAAAGAGGCTTTGAAAAAAAATTGAAAAAAAAGAAAAAAATGAAACGAAACGCATTATATGGCCACATTTATGTTCGCGAAAAAATTGCTACAGTAATATATATATATATATATAAGATCGCATGTATTACTGTTTATCAAAAACGACAGCCTATTTTCTGTCTACAACAAGCAGAAGTAATTTTCCCCATGAGTTCCTGTTTTGTGCTTATTATCTTTATTGACATAATCAATTAAATGAACAGTTATTTGGGGTTCTTGAATTGTGTGATAAAAAGGATGATACCAACCTCGTTAAAGATGACTAAATAGTCATGATAAATAAATGGAACAGGTTTAAGTTATTGTATGTTAAAAAACACGGAAATGACGTTATATTATACCACAGTAACTTAATCCTTTATGTAACAAGCATTTTTATTGATCATTTCTTATGTTATCCTACAATTCCATAAAAAATCGCCGTCAATTCGTAACGCCAGGTTTGATTGGACAAAGCGGGGGTGAAAATAAATATCAAAGAAAAGAGCACGTTGTAATTAAAATAAGATATTGCAGTTTGTGATTACAAAACTTAAAGTTAATTTGCTTTTTGCTATCTATTGATAACACAAAAACGTGTGTACTCCTGGCATTTATATAAAGTACAGTCGCCTTTTTTTGCGTATTTTTTGTTTTTGTTTAGTTTAGGATCAATAATGTAAAATAATTATCAAAGTGGAACCTGGTTTAAATGGTTGTAGGAAGTTTTATAGAGTGATAAGCCGACATGAATTGCTGTCACAACATTTGCAATAGTAATTGCAGGTTAACTGCAAAATGTCATCATGTAACATTTTCAATATGACTTTAATAGTCTATGTGGTCTCGCGTTTGTTCATTCCTCCTGTGATATCCATTCAAAAATATAATATTGCATGTACAGTTGCGTAACATAACTTGAAATCAATCCCTTAGAGTTTTTATCTTTAACTGTATACAACGGTCGTCATAGGGACCAAATTGAGAAATATTCTTTTTATTTGTGCCATATGAAGCCGAAGGTGTTTGATGCTCGTTAGTTTACCTGTTGGTTTCGTTGTTGTATACATTGTTTTCATTCAAGAACTTGACTTTACTTACTTGGATTGACCAATGATTACATGGAGGGTGTTGTCGAAGCAGAAGAAGATGTAATTCTAGTCTTATTCTCATTGCACATTTTCCGTCTCCGTGTAAATCTTTTCTTTTGTTCATATTTTACCCTAGTTTTACCTAATTTGATTTTTTTTGACGCACTGTTGATGTTTTACATCAACAAGTCTTTCAAAAATGTTCATTACATATTTACTTTGGTAGATTATACAATTCTAAAATGACATCTTTGAAGTATTGGCGGTAACGTAACTATGTAACCATGAGTAATACATGAAGATTTATGGCCACACGCATCCTTTACATCACACGCTGGTTTATAATCAAAACCCCCGATGCTCTTTTGGACTTTTTGTTTTAAAACGCTAGTAATAAACTTGAGACTCACAAGAACAGGAAATATTTGCTTGCGACCATGTAAGGTCTCCGTCGCAGCGTGTCAGGGGACAATGAGACACGGGGTCTGCAGTTACCAAGGATGCACATCGATACCATGCAAATGCGGTTGAGCCTCGATATGGCCTTTCTGTGTTGATTCTAACACCTGTCATGTTAGGTGGTGTTAATATGGTTGGCGGGTTTCCACAGTCCAGGTCTTCCACTGGACAGTAGTCCCATCTCATTTTCGGATCAGTTGTATAACACCAGGGGCGCTGCTCGCTGTACATTTTACATCTATTTCCGAGATCACTCCGACCGCGGTAGAAATTAGGTACATGAGGTGTGTCGCTATCCCACCTCTGACATGGCACGCCCCGTACGGTACAGGAAACACCGCCCTCGTAATCATACAGACTAGTATTGAAAACATCTTTCACTGTAACGATAAACATATCTTGTTAAATCGTAACAATTTCGTCAAATCGGATGTGTTGACAGTTGGTTAACTGATTTTCTTAGAGTAACTAAAAGAATTAGTTAAAACATAAGTATTTTACCTTCTCCATCTAATACCAGATCAAACGATCAAACTTGGATTCATATGAAGATTGATTAACTTACATTCAACACCTGCAGATATATATGTTAAAATTGAACAAAATAAGAAAGTATTCTGTGCGTTTTTTCTAGGAAATGTTTGGAATGGAATAGCTTACAAAAAAGGAAAATTAATTTTTAGTGATTTTCTTATTCAAATTTTCAATACAAGAAAGTGACACTACAAGGCATATAAAACTCTGTCCCAGATACTATGGATAGATATAAATCAAAATATCAAAATGCAATGCGAGAGAAATCTGGACATGTTTGATGCTCGGTGATATGTCTAGTGGTTCTGTTGTCCTTGTTCTCATTTTGGAACATGACATCAATTGACCAATATTTACATATTTACACTGATCAAATAATTGATGGATTATGAACTATTTTGAGGGTATCGTATCCAAAGTGATTCAAACGACTCACGTACCATTGGTTCATAATATCAACCAATTTTTCCTAATAGGTTTGACATTGTTAGATAGAACACATATATAATTCATGAGTGTGACTACCAATGTAATATGTTTAGTCTCCCTCACGGATGAAGTTACCCAATTATTTGCGATGTGAAATATATTTGTTATTACTGAAAATATTATCAAATAGGTTTTGGTATATTTCCTTTCTTGTTATATACTATTGTATGGCGTTTTTGGATTGGGAAGTTTATCAGACGGAGCGGTTAAAAATGTTATATTCCTTTAGAATAAAATAGTGAAAAAAACATTTTAATACTTCTCAATATTTCAGAGGTAAAGATGTAATAACAGGATCATTAACCTGTCATAGATAGTCTGGTCATCACTTCATTTTTCTAGAGCTCAAACAAAACCTAACCGTGGTCATTTACATTAAAGAGAGTTTTCATATCCATATCAACAAATTGACGATTTCAACATCGATACGTTTTAGACACCTAAGCTTTTGAATAATCGGAACATCTGGTCCTGATTACTGTGTCTATACTTAAAGGCAAGATCGCCGCCTGGGAATCTACTGAGGGGTTCCGGTTAACTTTTGACGTGACCCATGACGCACTTCCGTCAGGAGGTAATACAAACAACGAGTAAGGATATACATTCAGAAATTAGTCTGAAGACGAACAAAATATTTGCTCAATTCAGTCCAAAGCAACAATGATAATCTCATAATGACTGATTTTCGTCAGTTGATGTTACCATAAGTTGAGGTGGAGAGTTACCTGAACAAGACGCAGGCGTTGTTGTTAAACTTTGTGGATCATTACACAGAACGATTGGACAGCTGCTAACCACTTGTTGACCTGCAATTTCCTCGCAATGGTATCTCGCCCGAATACTGCTTCCGTAATACGGATATTCTAAGGAATAGCCTTGCAGGACCGGCAAAGATTGACAAATATCTGCAAAATATTACGAATCAGATTTCAGAACATGCAACATGTTGCTTCGGAACATTTTCTTCCGGTTGATAACTTCAATAGATGTGAGATTCTTATGATTAAGATACAACAAGTAGAAGTAAAACCTTCTACTGATTGTATCATACGAACTTCTATCCTAGCTTATCATATTTATCATATTTAATTTTATATTGTACAAAAAAGAACGTACAGAAAGAAAATAATTGCGATTGCAGTTTATCCCTCGTGAAAGAAAACACATGTGTTGTACACGAAGGGCTAGTAGGAGATCATCACATATTCATACTGGATGCGGATAGTATCGATTGGTATACAGGTATAGAAGTGATAGCATGGTCATTAAACTAATCATAAGTATGACTGTCATAAAATAAGTACTTACACATACAGTTCATATGGCACTATGTCAAATTAACCGTAGTTTGATCATCGAATTACATTGATTTCCTTGGATCAACATTGGAAATTACGTCAGTATTCCACGGAAAATGGTATCAAAGAGCTGCATTTCTTTCGAAACCAAGATGAAAATACCATAAAATCATAAATCAATAAATCCAACTCAAAATATGAACAATAAATGAAAGATTTACAATCTAGATGGACGATACAAACGTTTAAGAAACAATGTCAAAAACCAAATTCGTACATGCACTTATCCCTAGATTCAATCCATTTCCTTATCGTAAGCTACGTGGCTAAAAGTAGACCTGGTTAACTATAACAGAACCGTCAGTCGTACTAGCAAGCATCGAACACATCTTCAAATCTCATAAAGATATAAACCATTTCTTTTCGAGATAATTAAGACGATCATAAATAATCCTCATCAACATGAATCTGCAAACTGCCGACATCTTTCACGAAAATCTTAGTAATAGGGAACAAACCATTGCCAAACGAATCAACTGCACAATGTAAACGCACTAGGTTGTTGAAATCAAAACGTTTTTTTATTAAAAGTGGGAACATTTTCACATTTAACAACAATTTGATGAACTGTTAACACAGTAAGTTCCGTTGTTAGAAAAGATCGATGTCAATGGCTGGGTGGGGATCCTCATTCACTATGATGGTTTCAATTGTTATTATTAAATATGTTAACTATAAGATTAGAAAATAATGGTAATGTATTTATCATTGAAACTTTCCAATTATACTTATATTTGTTTTACCATTTCATTTATAGTATGTTTACTTACCGTGTAGTTTGTAATGCTGTACAACACTTGAAGTTTTACAGGATGGCCTTGCATCAATGTCTTCAATAACCACCCGACACTCGCCAGTTTTACTGTTAAAGGTAAAAGCTTCCCGGTTCTCGATATCACAAAGTATTGCACACTCTAAAGGTGACGCGGTTGTCGACTTTGACGTAACAGTGAGCACCGAAAAACATATTTCTGAAGAATACTGATGCCCATAAGTTTCTACATACTTAAAAATCACCACGAACAGACACTGTAACATAATAAACCGATACATTTTCTGGGGAAAAAGTTTTCGCTGGTTTACACCAGCTTTCATCATCTTGTCCTGTAAAAGTTCTACAATATATAAGTGCTTATTGATGATATGTTATTGTATGTTTACGAACAGTTCCTAAGAGGACCGGTTCATGGAAAACAGTGCAATGCCATCCCACAATCTAGTACAAGTTGATATTACATTATATGATTGCAAGCTTTAACATCCCTACACGATATCGTGTATTGATTTCAAGTCCAAGATCATTATTTATTTCTGAAAAATCTAATGTCTGCATGGTACCCTTAAGGTTACCTGATGATTAATTTTCAGAAAAAAAAGATATAAATGTACTTTATTAATGTTTTCAGCGATACCAATTGCAATAGCAATTCATTTTATTGCTCAATATTTCATTAATATAAAAGATACATCGTTAATATTTATTAGAGGGAAGATGTTTGGCGTCGCATACGTTCGAGTTAAGTTCTTCTACCGGTATTTTGTGTGAGTTTGCGTTGTGATTTGCCAAACAGAATGATCTTCTTTTTTCATTTTTTTATGTTGACAACAGCAATAGCTTATGAACTTTAAAGGTACAGCCAGCAATTTTGTAACTTAGGCAGGATGTCACTTTAACATATAGATGAATTGCACAAAAGCAATTGGCAAAAATAAAAAAAAAATCTTCATTCCGACAAGTTCACACAAAACAAACGTTGATCTGATTTAGAGTAAATCTTGATCAACCGCACTTCATTTGACCGACTGAAGGAAACTCTTAAAAAACCCTTATTTGCAGTAACGGAATTTAAGTATAATGTAAGTGATACTTTTGCGAGGTATTTCAAAACTCTCGAGTGTAAGAATTTAAATTTAAATTTCATGCAGTAAGGCTTGTTTCACGTCAGACAAAAGTTTTCTCTTCGTTGCTATACGTAAACGTAGCATTTAAAGAAGTTAGCCTGTCAAGTCTTCAAGAATATATCTGTAAACATCAAGCTAAAAGATGAAGGCATTTTATGGTACGTCTGATTATAAATCAGAGGGTGGATCTCCCAAAACCTATGACCATCTCAGTATTCTCATGTCATAACCTTTTAACAAAATCCCATCTCATATTCTTGTAATAGATGACTTCAATTATCCATATGTAAACTTGGAGACGCGGAACGCAAAAGAAAAATCCGAGGAATATCTATTTGTGGAAAGCGTTCTGGATTTTTCCCTCTTCTAACATGTAAACAAAAACAAACCCTTTGGAGAGGTACAAATAAGTTTGAGTCTGGCATTCACTATTGCGGCAGACCTGAAATCAAATACTGAACACTAGAGTCCCCTTGGCAAGAGTGGCCACTTTACACCGAGCTTCGATTTCAAATGTTACACCACAACCATAGAAACTGCTAGACCATTTTTTTCACGATAAAGCTGATTTTACTGAAAATTCCAACATGCTGGCGACTTTAGAAACAATAATAAATACATTTACAGTCTCACATTTCATCCTAAGAAAGTGTTATTTATATAGGAAATCAACATTTTTGCGTAATTGTTTCTTTTAATCAATCTTGGTTATAATCCTTAACATGGAGTGTCTGTTAAAATCATGCAAATTTAACATCGGCATTACACGAACAATGCAGTTCAATTCATCTTACTTTGTTCTGGATTCTTTTCTTTTCCAAAATGTACGAAAACGAATTCGTTGGAGAGGTAAAAATGAGTCTTCAAAAGTTTGGCAGAATGACTCACAACGGCAGCGATCTCGGGCCGTATTAATAAACTTTATCCGAAAAAGTCAAACATAAATGTTAGAAAACAATCATATTTTATGAGTTGTAAATATATGGAATAGCTTTTGAGGAAATGTTGTATAAACGCTGTAAACAAAGAGATTAAAAGACAGACTGAATAACCACTAAGCCGACCATGTTTTATTGTATTGTCATAAAGTTAAAGTTCAGGTTTAATGGATAACGTGATGTTACATTTTATAGTGTATTCCATATATATTCAGGGTCTGGTGAAGAGAATAAAAAAGATCCTGTATAAGAAAATAAATTAAACTAGATGTAACACTGGTAAAATGGTCATTCCATTACCCCCGGTTAGTAGAAACATCAGCTCCCAACATTGTAGTGATAGTCCTCAGCATTTCTTCTTGTACCCTTCTGCAGCTCGATGTTTGCAGTTTTAGCCTTCTGAACCATATTGCTATTTTTCAGCCTTGTCAAAACTTCAAAATGGCAGGCACAGTAGCGATTTTGTAGCATGATTCCACAACTTTTTCATGATACTGTCTAGGAATGTTCAAAATTTGAATCCATCAGCTTGACAACCATGCTCAAATACAGTAGTCTGTCTATCCGTCGATTGCCAGAT
This sequence comes from Ylistrum balloti, assembly GCF_031769215.1. Lineage (NCBI taxonomy): Eukaryota > Metazoa > Mollusca > Bivalvia > Pectinida > Pectinidae > Ylistrum > Ylistrum balloti. The sequence goes on along the minus strand of NW_026782798.1, from coordinate 586,366 downwards.
GACCGTTAAGGAGCATTGGCTTTCTTGTTGAATTTGTGTATATAATATTATGTGATCTTGAAATACATGAGCATTATCTTCAGTCACTTGGTCTTTTTCACTCGACACATCATCTATTACTTCATATCTGACAGTAAACACAATTTTCCAATCTCCGACCATTGGCATGTGTTTGCACTGAATGCAATTATAAGAAGTACTTATCGCTCTATTCTATGAGCCTGTCAATATCTGATAGGAATGCAATGCATTCTCATCTTCGAGTCCACGTTTCTTTAGAATTTATACTACCTTGTAGATCCCTTCTATTTAGGACAAAGTAAGAGGACAGTCATTCGAATTCAGTAAGCAATACTATGATAGTGGTTTTCATCAACATTTGCCTCTGGTATTACGGAGCACTTCAGCTCCATATTTTCCATTTCCCAATTTTTTCCATTTTTCTGTTGTATACAATTCCATTTGTGTGGACAAAATGTCTCACACATATTATAGGTAGAACTTCGCTCGAACGTCTGCGGCGCCAAAACAACTTCCCTCTAATTAATATTAACGATGTATCTTGTTAATTGTCAAATCAATGAGCAATAAAATGAGATGCTATTGCAATTGGTAATGCTGAAAACATTAATAATGAACATGTGTATCCTTTTTTTCCCTTGAAAATTAATCATCAGATAACCTTAAGGGTACAATGCAGACATTAAAATCCCCAGAAACAATTATCTGGGACTTAAGATTAATACATGATATTGTTAAGCGATGTTAAGGCCTGTAATCATATAATGTAATATCAACTTGTACTAGATGGTTGGGTGGCATTGCACTGCATGAACTGGTCCTCTCGGGAACTGTTCGTAAACATATAATAACATACATGTATTATCACAAAGCATTTGGATTTTGAAGGTCCCCTTTTAAGGCTGATTTCATCACATGATTTTTTTTTTCTTTTCTTTTCTTTTTTTCATTGTATGACTGTTACGAGTGTAAGATGGCTCGATGAGAAAGAAATAAACAAATCATAGAGAGTTTACATGTAGGTGTTTGCGTTTGAATTTTGGAATTTATTTTTTTTTAATTTTGTATCAGTGAGATACAGAAATACTGTGAGTTTATGATGCTAATGTAATATCACAAGGTTTTCCAGTGATTTTGGCAAGATATATAGATGTGATGCTGGAGAGAGAAACAAATTGGTGAACATGCATGTAATTTATGGATCGATATGATGACTGATTCAATCAGGTATTTCTGCCTGTCAGGCACATGCATAAGTATTTGTGTATTGGGTTGTGATTTGGAATAATGTATAACTTCTTCAAAGTAAATATACGACTTTAATTCAAAGCTTTCAAGGTGAACTTGATAAATAATTCAAACAAATCAATAAAGAACTGATTTGATATCGTTTACTGTCACTGAATATCCTCATACAATCTAGTGAAAACCTCATCAAAACTAAAGGAGTACAGAAACGCTTACACATATTTACGCAGATGATTGATAGTGTTCAGCACCTATGTAGCCAACGCAGCATTTCCAATATCCGTATCAAATCATTGCAGATAAATGTACACTCGTGTACCTTTCTAACCGAATAGAGGCCCGTTAACCTAACTTAAGATTTGGTTGGTCATTGGGTATATAGGTCTATTATAAGTAATGTTATTTCTCATCCTGTGACCTGTGGCCTACATATATTGTTTCTTGCTTATACAACCAGAGGTAGAATTATTTAATTCCAGTATTACTGTAAAAAGAAAAGCAGATTTTAAAAAGAATAACAGCAGTCTACCCACACCTAATCCCACCTCTTTACCCTGAAGGATCTCCTTTTTTAGGGACCATCCTTACCAAATCAAGAAATAACCTGTTTATTGTCATACTTTTATCTCAAATATAATCTAATTCATATTTAATCCCTCATCAACTGAGTGCGTGTAACTCAAACATAGTTTTTTTTTTCGGAGTTCCAAAACTTACAGCTAGATACTAGCGCATTTCTTATCATGCTATGTATAATACTATATAATAAACCAATCATCATGTTCTAACTGATCTAAGACATACATTTGTTACATTGTATCTCAGGCGAAGTGTAACAGTAAAAGAAATACCTCTCCAACATAACTAAATGACCAATGTATACATAATGTAGAATCATAAGTTTTATATCAGCATTAAATATTTCATTTGCAATTTTATCATAATGTAATACATATTATCCGTCTGTATTTCTGAGTATACTTATTTTACAGTTATATTAATGTTGGCGTGGAAAATGTATCAAAAAATATCAGTATCACTATGCATTTAAGAGTTATGTCCCTTCCGTAGAAAAACCTATTACTACAAATACTATAGCTTTGTTATTCTAGGTTTCTGTTGTGTGGAATATAAATTTATGTCGACGATCTATGTGTTATTTTATTTATGTATCAGAAAGGTAAGATGTGTATGTAACACATACGAAATATATGTCATTTGCTGTTAAGAATAAGATATAAGTATTTTCATTGTCTACATATTCGTTATTGTGTGTATAAAGAAATAGGACGTGCGTATGAGTGTTCAACAAATCGGACAATCTTTGACAAGTGTTATGAAAATTTCTAGCGAATAAAGTAGATTCCGTATTGATATTTTCATCTATAGGTGCACATATCCTGATATAAGTTAATGAAGTGCAGAAAAGTGATAAGTGAAATGTAGTATTTCAACTTTTAGTTAAAATTGTTACAGTTCGAAACACGGCATTTGGTTAGTGTCATGCATTTATTATAAAGTCAACAAAAGAAAAAGAAAATATGCTAACATTTTGTGTAAAATATTTGTGACATTATGACATTACGACAAAATACCTTCCAGTTATAGATTATGCTACCACAAATTTAAGAGTAATAGGTATAACGTGTAAAGATGTTGTATTTAAGATAAGTGTTACTAGTTATAAACAATCCACCGAGTACATCCATAATATGACAGCAACGAGCCGCCAGTCTTCCTTGTCATTATACAGCTCACGAACATTCCACAACAGGACAGTAGTCCCATCTTTTATATGATGAAACAGTATAACACCAGGGCCTCGCCTCTCCATCAGCCAGCTGACACCAGTTCTCAAGGTCACTGCGACCTTTCAGTATCGAATGGTGGTGTGGGGTTTGACTGTCCCATCGCTGACAGGCAATGTCTGTCTGTGTACAGGATACTCGACCATGGTAGATCTGATCTTTGACGTCATAGCAATCACTCACTGTAAAATCAAATAAACATGAGCTGAAGTATAATTTGATTCAGAATGAACATTGGAACACGGTACGTTAAATAGATAAAAGGGATTTTGACAATAGATTAAAAAAACATTCTGTATGTATAAAGTAAATGATATTATGTTTTGTAAATGTTTCATAATAAAATAATCAATGCATTGTACCTTGGCGTCATTTGAGGTTCTTGTATTGTGGAGCATAAAAGATGACACTAGCTTGGTTTCAGATACGCTTACCACAGACTGGACACAATAGTCACGGTAAATAAATGGAATATGGGTAATTGTGTGTTGAAAACATACATACATAAGAAAGCGGTAACATGGAAATGACGTTATGTTATTCCATAATATCTTAATCCTAAGAGAAACAAATCAAGCATTTTGATTGGCCATTTTATATGTTGTCAACCCATATTATCATATTTTGTCAAGTCTGATTGGCTAATTTGGTAGTGTAAGAAATTATAAAATAAAAGATTAAGTATAAAGACATTCCAGGTAATGATTGATATTATAAGAAATAACGGGAACTAGTTTTATATGGTTTTGAGCAACGACCACGGGATGTACTTAGCACTTATACAGATTACAGTCTGGTACTCTGGTTTGTGTGTTTGGGGAGGAGTTTAAAGGTGTGAGGATGTTTGTGTTTGGGGAGGAGTTTAAAGGTGTGAGGATGTTTGTGTTTGGGGAGGGGTTTAAAGGTGTGAGGATGTTTGTGTTTGGGGAGGATGTTTGTGTTTGGGGAGGAGTTTAAAGGTGTGAGGATGTTTGTGTTTGGGGCGAGTTTAGGGTGTGAGGATTTTTGTGTTTAGGGAGGGTTTTAGGGTGTGAGGATGTTTGTGTTTGGGGAGGGGTTAAATGGTGTGATGATGTTTGTGTTTAGGGAGGGTTTTAGGGTGTGAGGATGTTTGTGTTTGGGGAGGGGTTAAATGGTGTGATTATGTTTGTGTTTGCGGAGGGGTTTAATGGTGTGAGGATGTTTGTGTTTGTTGAGGGGTTTAATGGTGTGAGGATGTTTGTGTTTGTTGAGGGGTTTAATGGTGTGAGGATGTTTGTGTTTGTTGAGGGGTTTAATGGTGTGAGGATGTTTGTGTTTGTTGAGGGGTTTAAGAGTGTGAGGATGTTTGTGTTTGTTGAGGGGTTTAAGAGTGTGAGGATGTTTGTGTTTGGGAAGGGTTTTAGGGTGTGAGGAAGTTTGTGTTTGTTGAGGGGTTTAATGGTGTGAGGATGTTTGTGTTTGTTGAGGGGTTTAATGGTGTGAGGATGTTTGTGTTTGGGGAGGGGTTTAATGGTGTGAGGATGTTTGTGTTTGTTGAGGGGTTTAATGGTGTGAGGATTTTTGTGTTTGGGGAGGGTTTTAGGGTGTGAGGATGTTTGTGTTTGGGGAGGGTTTAATGGTGTGAGGATTTTTGTGTTTGGGGAGGGTTTAATGGTGTGAGGATGTTTGTGTTTGGGGAGGGTTTAATGGTGTGAGGATTTTTGTGTTTGGGGAGGGTTTTAGGGTGTGGGGATGTTTGTGTTTGGGGAGGGGTTAAATGGTGTGATTATGTTTGTGTTTGCGGAGGGGTTTAAGAGTGTGAGGATGTTTGTGTTTGGGAAGGGTTTTAGGGTGTGAGGAAGTTTGTGTTTGTTGAGGGGTTTAATGGTGTGAGGATGTTTGTGTTTGTTGAGGGGTTTAATGGTGTGAGGATGTTTGTGTTTGGGGAGGGGTTTAATGGTGTGAGGATGTTTGTGTTTGTTGAGGGGTTTAATGGTGTGAGGATTTTTGTGTTTGGGGAGGGTTTTAGGGTGTGAGGATGTTTGTGTTTGGGGAGGGTTTAATGGTGTGAGGATGTTTGTGTTTGTTGAGGGGTTTAAGAGTGTGATGATGTTTGTGTTTGGGGAGGGGTTTAGGGTGTGATGATGTTTGTGTTTGGGGAGGGTTTTAGGGTGTGAGGATGTTTGTGTTTGGGGAGGGTTTTAGGGTGTGAGGATGTTTGTGTTTGGGGAGGGTTTAATGGTGTGAGGATGTTTGTGTTTGGGGAGGGTTTTAGGGTGTGAGGATGTTTGTGTTTGGGGAGGGTTTTAGGGTGTGAGGATGTTTGTGTTTGGGGAGGGTTTTAGGGTGTGATGATGTTTGTGTTTGGGGAGGGTTTAATGGTGTGAGGATGTTTGTGTTTGGGAGGGTTTTAGGGTGTGAGGATGTTTGTGTTTGGGGAGGGTTTTAGGGTGTGAGGATGTTTGTGTTTGGGGAGGGTTTTAGGGTGTGAGGATGTTTGTGTTTGGGGAGGGTTTTAGGGTGTGAGGATGTTTGTGTTTGGGGAGGGTTTTAGGGTGTGAGGATGTTTGTGTTTGGGGAGGGTTTAATGGTGTGAGGATGTTTGTGTTTGGGGAGGGTTTTAGGGTGTGAGGATGTTTGTGTTTGGGGAGGGTTTTAGGGTGTGATGATGTTTGTGTTTGGGGAGGGTTTAATGGTGTGAGGATGTTTGTGTTTGGGAGGGTTTTAGGGTGTGAGGATGTTTGTGTTTGGGGAGGGTTTTAGGGTGTGAGGATGTTTGTGTTTGGGGAGGGTTTAATGGTGTGAGGATGTTTGTGTTTGGGGAGGGTTTAATGGTGTGAGGATGTTTGTGTTTGGGGAGGGTTTTAGGGTGTGAGGATGTTTGTGTTTGGGGAGGGTTTTAGGGTGTGATGATGTTTGTGTTTGGGGAGGGTTTAATGGTGTGAGGATGTTTGTGTTTGGGAGGGTTTTAGGGTGTGATGATGTTTGTGTTTGGGGAGGGTTTAATGGTGTGAGGATGTTTGTGTTTGGGAGGGTTTTAGGGTGTGAGGATGTTTGTGTTTGGGGAGGGTTTAATGGTGTGAGGATGTTTGTGTTTGGGGAGGGTTTAATGGTGTGAGGATGTTTGTGTTTGGGAGGGTTTTAGGGTGTGATGATGTTTGTGTTTGGGGAGGGTTTAATGGTGTGAGGATGTTTGTGTTTGGGAGGGTTTTAGGGTGTGAGGATGTTTGTGTTTGGGGAGGGTTTTAGGGTGTTAGGATGTTTGTGTTTGGGGAGGGTTTAATGGTGTGAGGATGTTTGTGTTTGGGGAGGGTTTTAGGGTGTGAGGATGTTTGTGTTTGGGGAGGGTTTTAGGGTGTGAGGATGTTTGTGTTTGGGGAGGGTTTTAGGGTGTGAGGATGTTTGTGTTTGGGAGGGTTTTAGGGTGTGAGGATGTTTGTGTTTGGGGAGGGTTTTAGGGTGTGAGGATGTTTGTGTTTGGGGAGGGTTTTAGGGTGTGAGGATGTTTGTGTTTGGGAGGGTTTTAGGGTGTGAGGATGTTTGTGTTTGGGGAGGGTTTTAGGGTGTGAGGATGTTTGTGTTTTGGGAGGGGTTTTAGGGTGTGATGATGTGTGCACAGTAAATGAGAATAATTCATTTACAATGTTAATTATACGGTTTATTCAGCACTGACTTAGTTTTCCCAGTCTGGATTTTCTCTAGAATCATTAATGATGCTGTGAATTGATCAACCGCACTGAATAAAAATTTCAACCCACATCAAATCGAAATGACTTGATGTCTGTATATACAACTTTTATTGCCAATACCGTTAGTAATCACAGGTTATTGAAAAAATGTTTCATAACATTGTCCATATTAATTTCTCGTTCACTCCCGAATATCCTTAAATATTGATAAACAGTCACGCAGACATTGTGAAACCGATCCCATGGTGTTTTGATAATGAGATGGATGTATTAAAATCGACTTAATGATAATTTATGTTTAAAGTTACATGTTTACATAGACTCCTTTCATTAATGTGATATTGTAACGAATTTATTATGTAAAAGTATCGGCTCATTAGATGTCATAATTTTGTTAAAAGTTGTTTTCCTTTTCGAATTTATTTTGATTTTTTGATAATATGGTTATTTTGTTTCCTTGTTTCCCTGTTTTGATTCTGCAAATCAATCCATTTTCTGTTCACGTTTCAAGGTAGGTGTAACTTAATTACTGTAAAATCGATAATTTTCGTTGAAGTTTTATTTTCATTAAATTAGTGGATCCTCTTAATCTAAGAATTTCAATGTACGAATTAATAAGAAGATAAAAAATGATGATTTTTTCACAAAATTCAGTACCAATAAAAAAGCACCTTTTTGTAAAATCACGAGATTTCGGCTCGACGACAATACTACTTAGTTGTTTAATTTCGCGGAGCATATATTTCTCAGTTGTAGGTTTGTGCTACTTAAAGGGTATCTAATTCCGCGTTTCTCTATATGATTTGTATCGATGTATACAGGAATAACCGATATTTTCTGAGATTTTGAACCAGGAATGTAGTGAAATTAAATTCACCGCGAATATTCAGTAAATGATCTTACGCCACTAACATTTAACCTCTTACTTAGTTTTATTTATTTCTTGACATATTAGCCTTGTTTTACATCAACATGTCTTTCAAGAAAGTGTCTAATAAACATTTAGAATAGACTATTCTAAACTGTCGTCTTTGAAGTACTGAAGTTTCTTTAAATGAAACATTAAGACCTAACTACAAGTGCTGTAGAATTATGTTATAAGTAATGACGATTTTTAAGGCTAAATGTTACCTTTACGTCACACAGGAAATTAAGTGTATATACTTTACGTAAATTGTGGGTAATAAAACTTAAATGTGGTTGAAATTTACAACTGGTCTTCTGACATTACTTAGAATTATTTTATACTATGTAATAATAATTCATTGGTCCACACTGGTCATGAATGTGAATTCGTCAGCAACACTTTGTAATTGGTATAAGTCGAAAAAGAAAACAATATTAATCAAAATCAGACATTTAATTACAATGTTCTTTTGGATTTTTTGTTTGAAAACCAAATGGAGACTTACAAGAACAGGAAATGTTTGCTTGCGACCATGTAAGGTCTCCGTCGCAGCGTGTCAAGGGGCAATGCTGCAGGGGTTCTGCTGTTACCAAGGATGCACATCGGTACCATGCCAGTGCGATTGAGCCTCGATATGGCCTTTCTGTGTAGATCCCAGTTCCTGTCATGGTAGGCGGTGTCAAAATAGTTGGCGGGGTTCCGCAATCAATGTCTTCCACGGGACAGTAGTCCCATCTCATTTTCGGATCAGTTGTATAACACCAGGGGCGCTGCTCGCTGTACAGTTTACATCTATTTCCGAGATCACTCCGACCGCGGTAGAAATGAGGTACATGAGGTGTGTCGCTATCCCACCTCTGACATGGCACGCCCCGTACGGTACAGGAAACACCGCCCACGTAATCATCCAGACTATTGTTGAAAACATCTTTCACTGTAACGTTTAACATTCATATTGTTACTTGAGGTGTTTTTTTCCAAACCAATACAAAAAATAGACGATTTTAGTACTGATACTGGGCTTTTCACCAATAAAAGATTTGATGACCACATGGGATTCTGTCAAGATTCTATGAATGACTTTTAACATGAACAATATTCTCATGGGGATATGACGTACTTTCGTCAGGTGGTATTATATGCAACTATTAAGGATTCACATTTACGTTCACTAAGAACAAATACATTCAAAAGAATTCCCTTTGTCAGTACAATGATAGTTTCATATGATTGATTTATTGATTTAAGTGTATGTAGAGAAAATAAATGACTGTGCATGAATGCGTGAAATTACCCGAACAAGATGCAGGTGTGGCTGTCAAGTTTTGTGAATCATTACACAGAACGAGTGGACAGCTGGTGACCGGTTGTTGATCTATGATATCCTTGCAACGGTATCTTCCACGAGCACTGCTTCCGTAGTATGGATATTCTAAGAAGTGACCCTGCGGGACCGGCAACAATTGACAATTACCTGCAAAATATTACGAATAAGACTTCAGAACAGGTAACATATTCAGTTTAGTTAATGTAGAAGATACGATTAAATTGTAATTTATCCATTGTGAAAAGAGGAATATTTCTATAGAGCAAGCTGAACTTAACACGAACTACTGGTAGCAGATCATTATATAGACATATTGGATACTTCTTTGTGCGACGTGAAACTGCGTAACTGATGCTGGTTAGTTTACCTGTTGGTTCTGTTGTTGTATACCCTGTTCTCATTGGAACACGTGGCATTACTTTCATGGATTGTCCAAGGTGTACATATAGGTCATATTTTGCCCTAGATTCATGGAATTTGAATTCGAATTATGATTATGATGTCATGCTGGTATTATCTTGATATATTTTGTGTAAACAACCAGCATCGAAAATGTTTTTTGTTCAAGTTGTTCATGGGCAATTCCTGAGGTATGAAAATAAAGGACACAAAGCAAAAATCAGATAGGAATGAGTATTAGTAATTAACAATAATATATATCCTTGTACTATATTGTTTGTTATGTACGCGATGGCTGTGATTTCTCTTTCACCTCCATTTTCGCGATCAATAAAGAAAAAGTGAAATTAGATAGCCAGCGAACATTTATTTGATAAATGACAATTTATGAAAATATCTGTCTGCATGCATTGACACCAGTTCATAAACATGCGCAAAGTTAATTACCCGCGAGCATTCCCAAACCGAAAATACCTTGAAATATTAGCCCCGTGAAATTAAACAACTGTACATTAGTTGGAGAAAATATCATTTCATTATCCGAAAGCTAGTTTGCAGGATAAAATGTAAATTCTTGATTCTTTGGCCAAGTTCGCCATATTTGCATCATTCTTGCATAAAAAATCTTTGATCATTATAAAATTATTAAACTATCCGAGAATTAGGGATTGAGGATTATGATTAATCGTATTTAATACATTATGTAGTATGTGATTATAATACAAGGAATGAGGTTAAAACGTGAGTCAGTACATCTGTATATTGTAAATCATATCCGCTATATTGATTATATTGATTTTCGATTAATTATAGGCTATGGTTAAAAGTTTGATTAATTATAGGCTATGGTTAAAAGTTTGATTAATTATAGGCTATGGTTAAAAGTTTGATTAATTATACGCTATGGTTAAAAGTTTGATTAATTATAGGCTATGGTTAAAAGTTTGATTAATTATAGGCTATGGTTAAAAGTTTGATTAATTATAGGCTATGGTTAAAAGTTTGATTAATTATAGGCTATGGTTAAAAGTTTGATTAATTATAGGCTATGGTTAAAAGTTTGATTAATTATAGGCTATGGTTAAAAGTTTGATTAATTATAGGCTATGGTTAAAAGTTTGATTAATTATAGGCTATGGTTAAAAGTTTGATGAATTATAGGCTATGGTTAAAAGTTTGATTAATTATAGGCTATGGTTAAAAGTTTGATTAATTATAGGCTATGGTTAAAAGTTTGATTAATTATAGGCTATGGTTAAAAGTTTGATTAATTATAGGCTATGGTTAAAAGTTTGATTAATTATAGGCTATGGTTAAAAGTTTGATTAATTATAGGCTATGGTTAAAAGTTTGATTAATTATAGGCTATGGTTAAAAGTTTGATTAATTATAGGCTATGGTTAAAAGTTTGATTAATTATAGGCTATGGTTAAAAGTTTGATTAATTATAGGCTATGGTTAAAAGTTTGATTAATTATAGGCTATGGTTAAAAGTTTGATTAATTACAGGCTATGGTTAAAAGTTTGATTAATTACAGGCTATGGTTAAAAGTTTGATTAATTATAGGCTATGGTTAAAAGTTTGATTGAAATTGAATACAGATAAGTCAGATATAAGTTTTCTATAACCAATGGATATGAACATTACTTGATAGTTATATAAAGGTTCGATAAGTCCTTAACATCATCATAGCAGCAAATAATATAATATGACTTTTAAATTAAATGACGACAGTTACAAAACAAATTGCACCGTCGTTAAAACATTTATGTGTTCATCATATTATACATTACAGCTGGATACTATCCTCACTTTACACTACTTGTATGTGCTCTAAAACTAATCGTACAAACAAAGAGAATCCTAAGAAAAACGTTCAAGATATTAGAAAATTCACGAAGACTTGAAAGACGCCAAATGTTTAGTCATTTAATAATAATAAAAAAAAAGTCACACAACTTTCTTTTGTCCCCTTAAATTACACAGAAACCACACGTCTGAAACAAAGCTGTTAACTGCGTGCAGTCATCTTTGAAACACACAGATGATGCAGATGTAATTAATAAAATGCTATTACAAACATATGTTATCATAAGCTATGATAACTAGACCTAAATAAGAAATCCTGATCATAAAAACGGAACAATTTGTCATTCACAATGAATCTGGCAAATAAAAAGTAAAACAGCAATCAAATCTACATATGTATATGATTTGGTGAGAGTATCAATAAATAACACATATCATTTGATATAAAGAAGTGTTTCAACAGACTGCAATGTTTACGTCCCGTTTACGGTAACAAGATTATTAATTTATGGGCGGCCTTTCACCCTGTCATTGTTTACATATTCTAAAACCATTTTATTTTCAGTACTTATGTCAATGTAAAAAGACCACAAAATGACACTTTTAACAAAGGAGCTTGTTGAATCTTAAATAGTATACTTGATTGTTCCATTGTCAACTACCATGTACTCATCCATGAACGTGACATTAATTACTTGGCATGAATAAGAGTAACATGGCGGTTGTCGCCGATGAAGTAGGAAACAATGACCGTTCCTAAACACTGTCTTTCAAGAGTCTCCATGAAAATCTTTCTTTTGTCAATAGTTCTCCTCGAATTGAACACTTTACACAATTTCTGAATATCAAATGATTTTTCATAAATTTCAAATAAGACTTATTGCCTTAAATCTTTAAAATGTTCAAGGTGTCATAAAAAGTACCAGTCGCAGCCAAGTATTCATCAAATAAATGGTACTAGGATAGTTGAATCAATACATCGACTTAAATGTATTCTATGAGACGTTGAGACGCCACATCCTTTACGAAAATCTATTCTATAGGCATATTTACAGAAAACTAAAAGTCAAGGAAACTATTGAAATGGTTGCACAAAAGGCACACACAAAAACAGCACCTTTCAATACAAATCAGGGACGAGATAGAGTAGAGCCAACTAATGAATAAAACTGCATAATACTGCTGTTTTATCCATCTACGCCTCACCATTGGTGCTAAAGTTGGGAATTGGTGAAACCAAGAAGGCGACTGCGAAAGATCCAAACTTAAAGACAATGTGAAAGAAAGTAAAAATACAAAAAGACACTGATTCCTACATTCAAACAGTTACATTGTTGTTAAGCCACGTTGCCAAATGAGACAAGGTTACCGAGAACAGAAGCGCCTGACGTACTAGCAAGGCATCAGACATGTCCATTCTCCCTAATGAAATCAAAATGATGACTTCAAATACTCAATAATAATTTCCATCAAACTGCATCTTTCGAATCCGCCATTTGAGTTTATTTCTAAGCTGTCACTATTCATTGTAATGGGGAAAAGTAATTAAATAACGCATACACTACGACCTGCTACCAAACAGTGGAACATTCAAAATAGAAAAAAAAACATATATATTATACAGTTTATTGACATGCTGTTGCTGTTAGATTCGATGCAAGAAAATGTCGTAGTCAGCAAATGATATGAATTTTGACGCGTTCAACATAATTTCGACATCATTTTCAAGTTAATTGGGAGAAGGTCTTGATTTAATAAGATGATTTCAATTTTTCATTTTGATCTATAATGACCAAAATTTTGTTAAGTTTGATGAAATTTACGGTACCATATCAGCAATAATATTATTTATAACATGTCTGTTTACATACCGTGTAGTTTGTAATACTGGGCATCACTTTGAGTTTTACAGGATGGCCTTGCATCAATGTCTTCAATAAACAACTGACACACGCCAGTCTGATTGTTATAGGAAAACGCCTCACGATTATTAGTATCACAAAGTATCGCACACTCTAAAAGCGACGTGGTTGTCGACTTTGACGTCACAGTGCGCACTGCCAAACACGTCTCTAAAGAATAACGACGTCCATAAGATTCCACGTGCTTAAGATTCATCACAAATAGAAACTGAAACAAAATACAGCTATACATTTTCTGAAAAGAATCTTTTCACGTTAGGAGTTCACACAAGGTAACCACGTTCTGTCTTTAAATAGTCTTTTAATGAGAGTCCTTGGTGATGCGCGTTTATATATGTAAACGATCAGTTCCTGTAAAGACTGGCTGATGGAAATGGAGTGGTGACATAATATATTACTACCGATGAAGGGAAGGTGTGAACGTTTCAAGTACTGTAGTACTGAACAAAGTATTGATAGTATTGTACTGAAGTACTTCACCAATCGAATTCCTTAAATTTATGCAACAACCTCTCTGATTGGCAGAGCCAAGTCTAGATCGATTGTGGGTGGAGCCAGGTGAAAAAATACTGTGCAGACATCGGCATTTTACAAACACTCGACTGTCGCGAGAGGTTAATTGGAAGAGTCCAAGTCACAGGTGGCTTCAGATCAGACCTAATTGGGTTGTCCCATTTGTTTCGTTCTACACCCAATGATACTTTGCTTTTCCATCGATGGTACAACGAGAAAACGATATATATATATAAACTAATTTACGTACAAAATATATATCAACAGGTTAGATCACTGGGACCGGAGAATTCATAACATCTTAACAGTGAATGTAGTCACATAGTCATTCTGTACTAGTTTTATTTATTTATTTATTTTTTTGAAGGGGGGGGGGGGGGGGGGAGGGTTGGCTCAAAATATTTCGGTTTAAGCCCAAGCTCTATTATATGTAACAAAGAATTACGAATTACCTGGGACCTCCTGATATATGCCGATAATTCATACTGCATTAAAAAATAAAGGAATTCTGTGGTCCCATATATTTTTTATTTTATTTTTTATCTTTCCATCGAAAATTATACATATCCGCAACATGTGAAAAAACTTTGAAGTTGGTTGGGCGGAATATCTAGAGCATTTACTACTGCAAGTTCCAGAAATTCTGACACAAGTCGGGTATATTTGCCCGAAGCCTCAGTCTCATGACATTGAATACATATTCAGTTACGTTGTATTCCGGGGAATAAGGCGGCTGAAAAACCAGGGACACGCCATATTCTTTCAGCATATTTCTTAAAATGCGCTCTCCCTGTCTATGGTGATGGAATCCACAATTATCCATCACAACCACATCGCCTTGTACAAAAACAGGATTCCCCATATCGTTCGTATCGGACATAATTTCGTCGAAGAAAATTTTGCGTACTGTTGCCGTCGTCGGACATTTTTCCAGCGATTACTTAGTACTTGTTATGTAACTGATAGTGTACATTAACTCCGCCTACCGGAACAAATTGGGTGTCAGATCAACTATTCAGGTTGTCTAAACTCCGCCCCCGACCAATCACAGAGGTCGTTGTATACTTGACTCGATTATTTGAATACTTCAATACAATAGTATCAATACTTTGTTCAATACTATAGTAAGTGTGTCGTTCACACCTTCCCTTCATCGGTAGTAATGAGGCTTGAACATCATCCATACCCGTGTATTGATCTATTACCCATTACGATGAGACGTTAACCGATACATCTATTGATATTTGCAACATTACATCTGCAATGATTTCAAACTTTTCACTTAAATAGCTGTAATGAGGAAATCTGTCTTGGTTTTGTTAAATAAGTTGTTTTAGCATGTTTCCGGTTTCAGATACAGTTGATCATCATTTTATACAGTGTCATATATGAACGCTTTACAAAGGACTATATATATATATATATATCATATTTTTGTATAGTGTCCTAGTACAGTATTCTTTTGAGGTGACACTGTCCCTATTACAGTATTTGGAGGTGATACACTGTAAGAGTCAATGTCCCTATTACAGTATTCTTTGGAGGTGATACACTGTAGGAGAGTCAATGTCCCTATAAAAGTATTCTTTGGAGGTGATACACTGTAAGAGTCAATGTCCCTATTACAGTATTCTTTGGAGGTGATACACTGTGGTAGAGTCAATGTCCCTATTACAGTATTCTTTGGAGGTGATACACTGTAAGAGTCAATGTCCCTATTACAGTATTATTTGGAGGTGATACACTGTAAGAGTCAATGTCCCTATTACAGTATTCTTTGGAGGTGATACACTGTGGTAGAGTCAATGTCCCTATTATGGTATTCTTTGGAGGTGATACACTGTAGGTGAGTCGATATCCCTATTACAGTATTCGTTGGATGTGATACACTGTAGGAGAGTCAATGTCCCTATAAAAGTATTCGTTGGAGGTGATACACTGTAGGATAGTCAATGTCCCTATTACAGTATTCTTTGGAGGTGATACATTGTAGGAGAGTCAATATCCATATTACAGTATTTTTTGGAGGTGATACACTGTGGTAGAGTCAATGTCCCTATTAGAGTATTCTTTGGTGGTGATACACTGTAAGAGTCAATGTCCCTGTTACAGTATTCTTTGGAGGTGATACATTGTAGGAGAGTCAATTTCCCTATTACAGTATTCTTTGGAGGTGATACACTGTAGGAGAGTCAATATCCATATTACAGTATTTTTTGGAGGTGATACACTGTAAGAGTCAATGTCCCTATTACAATATTCTTTGGAGGTGATACACTGTGGTAGAGTCAATGTCCCTATTACAGTATTCTTTGGAGGTGATACACTGTAGTAGAGTCAATGTCCCTACAAAAGTATTCGTTGGAGGTGATACACTGTAGGAGAGTCAATGTCCTTATTACAGTATTATTTGGAGGTGATACACTGTAAGAGTCAATGTCCCTATTACAGTATTCTTTGGAGGTGATACACTGTGGTAGAGTCAATGTCCCTATTACAGTATTCTTTGGAGGTGATACATTGTAGGCGATACATTGTAGGAGAGTCAATCTCCCTATTACTGTATTCTTTGGAGGTGATACAATGTAAGAGAGTCAATGTCCCTATTACAGTATTCTTTGGAGGTGATACATTGTAGGAGAGACAATGTCCCTATTACAGTATTCTTTGGAAGGGATACACTGTAGGAGAGTCAATGTCCCTATTACAATATTCTTTGGAGGTGATACACTGTAGGAGAGTCAATGTCCCTATTACAGTATTCTTTGGAGGTGATACACTGTAAGAGTCAATGTCCCTATTACAGTATTCTTTGGAGGTGATACATTGTAGGCGATACATTGTAGGAGAGTCAATATCCCTATTACAGTATTCTTTGTAGGCGATACACTGTAAGAGTCAATGTCCCTATTACAGTATTCTTTGGAGGCGATACAGTGTAAGAGTCAATGTCCCTATTACAGTATTCTTTGGAGGCGATACACTGTAAGAGTCAATGTCTCTATTACAGTATTCTTTGGAGGTGATACATTGTAGGCGATACATTGTAGGAGAGTCAATGTCCCTATCACTGTATTCTTTGGAGGCGATACAGTGTAAGAGTCAATGTCCCTATTACAGTATTCTTTGGAGGCGATACACTGTAAGAGTCAATGTCTCTATTACAGTATTCTTTGGAGGTGATACATTGTAGGCGATACATTGTAGGAGAGTCAATGTCCCTATCACTGTATTCTTTGGAGGTGATACAATGTAAGAGTCAATGTCCCTATTACAGTATTCTTTGGAGGTGATACATTGTAGGCGATACATTGTAGGATTGTCAATTTCCCTATTACAGTATTCTTTGGAGGTGATACATTGTAGGAGAGACAATGTCCCTATTACAGTGTCCTTTAGAGGGGATACACTGTAGGAGAGACAATGTCCCTATTACAGTATTCTTTGGAAGGGATACACTGTAGGAGAGTCAATGTCCCTATTACAATATTCTTTGGAGGTGATACACTGTAGGAGAGTCAATGTCCCTATTACAGTATTCTTTGGAGGTGATACACTGTAAGAGTCAATGTCCCTATTACAGTATTCTTTGGAGGTGATACATTGTAGGCGATACATTGTAGGAGAGTCAATATCCCTATTACAGTATTCTTTGTAGGCGATACACTGTAAGAGTCAATGTCCCTATTACAGTATTCTTTGGAGGCGATACACTGTAAGAGTCAATGTCCCTATTACAGTATTCTTTGGAGGTGATACATTGTAGGCGATACATTGTAGGAGAGTCAATGTCCCTATCACTGTATTCTTTGGAGGTGATACAATGTAAGAGAGTCAATTTCCCTATTACAGTATTCTTTGGAGGTGATACATTGTAGGAGAGACAATGTCCCTATTACAGTGTTCTTTAGAGGGGATACACTGTAGGAGAGTCAATATCCCTATTACAGTATTCTTTGGAGGTGATACACTGTAAGAGTCAATGTCCCTATTACAGTATTCTTTGGAGGTGATATATTGTAGGAGAGACAATGTCCCTATTACAGTATTCTTTGGAGGGGATACACTGTAGGAGAGTCAGTGTCCCTATTACAGTATTATTTGGAGGTGATACACTGTAAGAGTCAATGTCCCTATTACAGTATTCTTTGGAGGGGATACACTGTAGGAGAGTCAGTGTCCCTATTACAATATTCTTTGGAGGTGATACACTGTAGGAGAGTCAATGTCCCTATTACTGTATTCTTTGGAGGTGATACACTGTAAGAGTCAATGTCCCTATTACAGTATTCTATGGAGGTGATACACTGTAAGAGTCAATGTCCCTATTACTGTATTCTTTGGAGGTGATACACTGTAAGAGTCAATGTCCCTATTACTGTATTCTTTGGAGGTGATACACTGTAGGAGAGTCAATGTCCCTATTACAGTATTCTTTGGAGGTGATACACTGTAAGAGTCAATGTCCCTATTACAGTATTCTTTGGAGGGGATACACTGTAGGAGAGTCAGTGTCCTTATTACAATATTCTTTGGAAGTGATACACTGTAGGAGAGTCAATGTCCCTATTACAGTATTCTTTGGAGGTGATACACTGTAGGAGAGTCAATGTCCCTATTACAATATTCTTTGGAGGTGATACACTGTAGGAGAGTCAATGTCCCTATTACAGTATTCTTTGGAGGTGATACACTATAGGTGATCGGCGTACGTAGTGTACGAGATGGTACGGAATGTAGCCGGATTGACTACAGTACATATTTACCATCTGGAGTATATTTTGTTGGTTTAGGATATGTTTACCACCTCGTCACACTATTTTCAACCTTAGTGTACATAGGATTATAGTGCAGCCGATTATAGTGACCGTGTAGTCATCGAAACGTCACACTCATATCTTCTACTGGTTGTGTTATAAGAACTTCTATTCTGTCTAACAAAATGACATGTATCAACAATTGTTTTTTGATAACAAATTTAGATATTTTTTTGATAATTCATTTCAAAAGTATATTTTACATACTAAGAAAATGCTATGACCTCAACTCCTCTTGTTAATGGCTAGAGAAAGTATCACCAGTCATATTTGAGGAATATTGACCGACTTGCTGTCATTTTTCTGATAAGTAAATCCTTCAACAAACTTAACATGCAGGTAATAATATTATCCCTAGTTTTTATATTGTAAATATCACTTTACTGATGAGTCTTTGTGACAAAGAAATCTGATCGGTAAAATAAATGACAGTATTTGAGCGCAATATCCTACACGACCCAAATACCTTTATCATAGACGATAACCCAATACTTTTCCCAATATTATCTATTTACTTGTTACATGGTACACAACCAACCGAAAACAGGGGGAGGGGGTGTTTATTGGTTTTGGATATTAATCTATTGACCTGTGGGCCTGCAAAGACGCTAGGGACTAATACACAGACAGGGAGACGTTTACATATAATGTGATCAGACTAACTATTTAGGACGAAAGGAGACTGTTCATGGGAATTATAAAAGGCCACATTCACCAATTACCAATATTTGAAAATGAAGTTTCTTAAGAGATTCGTCATAATGCTGATATTTCCTGTGATGATAGCCACAACAGTGTACGGGGTATGTTATTTAAAAGTATAATATTTATAGCGATGGAATCTGTTGATCTTCTCGTTATTCATTTTCTAATAAATTAGTTTATATTATAAAATTGTCATGTTCATTATTGCTAGGTAATAAGTTCAATATGTCCGTTATAGTAGAAAAAAACACAGGAATTACAATTGTAAAAGAATATCACATTTCATACTTTATTCAAGTTGAAAATAAAAACAAAAACAAAACAAAAAACAAAAAACAGAAAACAAAACTAAACATTAAATAAATACAAACACTCGCACACAAAACAAGATGTCTGTTTATTTGAATATATGATGAAAACTTCGTTTTCATATTAAGATTGAATTCATTTTGTCAATCTATTGATTATTTTGTCAGGATGGAGATGTTTCGTAAATAGATGATGACTATCGAGTGGTTTTTAGTTTCCTATTTGTTGGATACTTCATTTATTTAATTTCCCTCACTGTAGTTCAGAAATTTATATAAAACGGTAACACAAATAATGTCTTTTTAAATTCCAAACAGAATACATGCCGTTCGGAACCGAAATGTTCATGTGACTTTGCCAGTGAAAATGACATTAGTACAACGACGACAGAGATGTTAGCCGGAGCTGTGGGAGCGATGAGTCCTCTTCTAGCTGCAGGGGCTGGTTTAGGGATTTACAAATGCATACAGAGCTGCATGAGCTCTTCTAAACAGGGATTTGAGCGGGCACCCTCTGACCTGACCGATGACTCCTACCAGGACACTAAACAGAAGAAATTCTCACGTGGTAGGCGTAACAGTACAACCCCGCTGAGAACCGAGACTAGTGATTTGAACCTCAGTCGGAGAGGTTCGAACGCTACGACGCTATCTGTCACAGATTATGACGATTGGGAGGACGATTCAGAAAGAGGTATGTCACCAATTTCCTTCTCAGAAGTGTCTGCCAGAATAACACCTGCAGCGAAAAATGACAACATCAACGCCTGGTTGGGCTAGAAACAAATATGGCAGATTTCCCGTGATACGGACGCTAAAACAGCGGAAAAGAAGAGGAGTATATATAATATTGATAATAGAATACCTACATATTCTTCAGAATAAAAATTGATCAGAAATGCTATGAAAATGAACAGAGAAAGTTGTTTTATTCCATATATAAATCACACTTATTCGGATGAATGCTTTGTCCATTCTAACAAATTGATGATGGATGATTTCTGTCATAATGTGTTAAGTAATAAAATATAAATGATGAAGCCAATCTACATGTATTTGAAAATAATAATTTGTTATCCATCGATCACACCCAGAAAATTAAAAAAAAAGCTATTTTTATAAGATTGCAAGATGTAAAAAGAAACAAATAACATAATTTTGTATGGTACATTAAGATAATGTTCTTGTTGACATACCGTTTGTAAGAATTCATGAATAAAAATATAAACAAAACATTAGTGAATACTAACAAAGTTTGTTATTTATGTATCGCAAACTTGATTCACACATTTAAAACTTGTTGAAAACATGCTAAAGATGAAACGTGTGAGAGAAGTTTCCGTGGGTGATTTTTTGTATGTCCCGTTTTGATTCATTCAAATAGCGACGCGATCCAGTATTTAAATATGTATTAACGGTTCTCTTGAAATAATTGATGCTGCGAATCATGACATTTTCCGATCAGTGCACCTTCCCATCCCGTTCTTCTTGCGATTAATTCTGAAGAATTTGGATATTGTTTAGTCGCCTGATGAATATTAACACATATTAACACTGACAAGTCTTGGAAGGACGTAACAGCTATATGATAAAGTTTGATTCATTACCTACGCTCTATTGAATCTAACTTTGAAGTTATAATTAAGGTGGTATTCACTTGTTTCTTCTGTAGAAAGTTCCTCCGACAATTAACCTAGGTCTACAACATTTATATCTAAATACTGAGATTTGACTTCAGAAATAGGTTGTTCTTTTTACTGTTACAAACCAAAGGTCCGTTTAACTGAAAAATTCTTTGTCTCTTTCCATACATAAACAAATAAAAAAGAATCCCTTGTAGACCCTATTTATATCTAAAAGATTGTTTCCATCTTATACCGACCCCCTTGATAATTTTGGAACCCCGGTTACTTTTATCAGATCTGATTATGATGAGTGGTAATGAATTTCTAAATATTTTACAGATTACATGCTATCAAAAATGACATGTACATACATATAATTCTAAAAAGATCATACTTTCCGATATTTAAAAAAATATCTTATATATTTTCATATTCCAAATATAATACGGCTTGATGTGATTCTTATATCTCAAAATGACAGTGTGAAAACAAATGTCTAGATCAGTTACTACACTGATCTAGTAGCAGTGGATCAAAACTTATCATCGGCATCTACAGCTGGAGACAAAAACAAAACAAATATACCTGAGTTATATAGGGAAGTAAATATCGATTGGTACAAAATCGTTCGTTGTTTTAAAAACAATAGAGAACGGACAGTAAATTTATTCATTATTAAAATTGCTGTCTATTAGGTGTTTGAAAATTGATGTCTTCCTGTTCAATAGTTAGATAACGTTGCTATCGTTTTGATCATCAATACTTAATGTACGTAGCTGGAGCATCCAGCATATCCCACATGGGAAAAACCTAACTCAAGCCCAATAAAATAAACACAATGTTACACAGCACAGATCATTACGATAGTTGAACGGCATCCCATTTCCTTTTGAACACTAAATTCCTATTTACTTTATGTGAACGACTTACAAATCAGCTGGGACATTTTGTTCCTATGGTTAAGATGCTTTTTCACTAGGATTAGAGACAGGGGAGCAATTCTCACCAGGAGAGTATATTTCCACCAGTAATCCTGTATCGATTCTTCACATAATAATCGCACATGACGTCAGAGTTGGACGTTTCGTTATTTTAAAGGTCAACATGAACATAAATACATTTGAAAAAATGATAAGGACATACGCTTTTGAACATACATATATTTTTTTGTTCAATTTTGTTAATCTTTATTTTTTAATTAATATTTTTTTGCACAGCAATGTAAAAGTATAAAGTTAACGATTAACGTGTTATATGTGCTATAAAATACCGACATGTCAACAAAATCTAAATTCAAGACAATTTCGATAAAACGAAAACAAAGATGCGAACAAAAAAAAAAGATTTATACGGATACAATTAAAAAATAACTAGGATAAGAATACCAGATGTTCAGGAAGGGTAAGCGTCTTCTGCTTCATGTCTAGTATTTATTATTTAAATCTTAGCCAATACAGTAAAGTAATGTCTCGTTCCAATTTGCAAACAAGGTTAATAACTGCGGTACCACGAATGCTAACGATTGTCACTAGTTATGTATTCAAATATGTATGATATAACAACACCAAGCACTCACTGATTTTTCATTTCCTGTAAACCCTCGTTTCAAAAATTCAAATAAAATGTTTACATGCTCTTTTTAGTAAATGATAAGTTCATGCCAATATGCAATATTGTAATATGCTGTAATTATATCTATCGCCTAGTTCTTTCGGTATTTCTATCCCTTAATTCGTCTTCAAACGTGTTATTCCATCAAAATTTGTAAGTATTTAACTTAGATTTGGAAGGATTCCAATAAAAAAATCCTAACATAAACATGTATTTAATGGGTAAACACGCGATCAGATATTCATATAACCAATAAACTAAGAATACCTTAGTTATCATTGAAACAGGGTATATTTCCACTCACCACCAATTCGGAATCATTGGTTTTGGCTACACGCCAACACTAAAGCTCTAACGATTTACACTGCCTTAGGTATGTTCTTGATCTCTTTCAGTTCGCCATTATATTTTCCCATGTGGATGTGGTCCTTGGAATCATGATCAAGGTGTTCATTCGGATCGTGTTTATTACCTGTATAGGTCATGTGATTGTTTCAGCAGCTGGGGTAATTATTATTCATAAAATCATAAAGGTTCAATTACGTAATCTAGAGTTATATTGTTTCGTATTATTCTTTATATATATATATATTTCTTCTTGTTTCTTTATATAACTTAATATATGACCTCAAAAGTGCTGCATTAATTACTGTTTTGAAACTGTATATTGTGTTATATTTGACTGTCATGAAATGCTATGGTATCTATGATATAGCATTATTATTACCACTTCTTTGTTGTCACAACTTTTTCTAGAAATCTCATATGTCTTTCATACCAAATCCCATTTTATTGTTGTTTCCCTCCCTATCCATGCAACTATCATAGAAACGCTGACATTGTTAATTAATTATGTTGATTATATCAATTCAGTTTCATTTCTCCCTTCAGCATTACAAACGCTATTTCATAATTGATCCTGATAACAATTGCAAAAACAGAAAGTAAATGAGAAATGTAGCTTTCCTTAAAACTTTGCATTTGCATAAACATTTATGTTAAAATCAGCAACACAACAGATAGAATGGAAGATAGTTTGACCGACTCAATCGCAAGTTTAGCAAAATACGCGAGTAATTGATTCTTATAAACTTCTGCATAAAATAATGTGCATCTTTCCGCTTGTCTTTGCAGACATGTAACGCAGCACCGAAATGTGTTTGCGAGTTTCCGGATGGTAAAACACTTCCTATTGAACCTAACACGGCAGGAAATGAGGCTTTAGCGGGAACAGTCGGGGCGCTCAGTTCTCTTATCGCTACAGGAAGTGGATTTGGGATATGGTATATTTGTAAAAAGCGAAGTCAAGCGGCAAAATTAGGGAGGTCTTCGTTGAGTCATTCTGATCAGTCTTATGATCCCAATAATCCTCCACCATATTCGGAGTTGCCTAGGAAACGGCCTGAATCAGTTTCCACTTTGAGTCAGGAGTTCCCTCGCCAGGAATCAGTAAGAAATACGAATGTCTACAGAATCGGAAGTCGTATGTCGTCTGCTCATTATCAAGGGGCGAGGAGTGACTGGATGTAAACTGAATGAAAAGTAAATCATACAATCAAAGCAGTGTAAAGTGATGGACCATATAATATACAGTATAAAATCAGTCAGGTCTTGTTTACATGGTAAAAGAAATTAAGTCACCTCAGCCGTAACTATATACTGAATCCATCATCAACAACTGAACTTAACAACAAAATCTGACTTTCAGGAAACATCCATTCCGTTACGGCGTAGTGGGTAACACAAAGTCAATATGTGTTTTGATAAATTTATAGGAATACATCCAGCTCTAGACTTTAGATCAACAAATGTAACTCGATTGTTTCATTTACGAAAAAAATGAGTGGGGATATATCGTATTCAAATTTATGTTAACTTTACTTTAACTTAAAGCTTAATTTCTTTGTTTGGTTTCATTTTTAAATATTTCGAAAGCATTATTCAAGTGTTCCAAATAGTAGATATGTGAACATTTGTTGTTTTTTTTCTTGATTTCTCTGTCCCCATAGTTGTCTCATTACATATTGACCCTTAACAATAATTTTGTTTACATCTTGATCAATATAGACAAATGTTTCTGAAAGTTCAGTCAAGTGAAGAACAGAGATGATAGAAATGTGGTGCGTTTTCTCATCTTATAATCTTTATTTTATAAATAAAGTACTTATTTATGACACAATTTTAGCATATCAGGTTGTAGATCTTGTTTCTCTAATATGAGATAGGTAAAAAAATGTTTGTTACGTCGGTTTATGTGGTACAGAAAAAACAACAAACAAAATTCATGGAGTAATGAAAACTATCGAAATATCAGAGAAACAAGATTATATGATCTTAAATGTGAAATATTGTAAAAATCTAGACGCAAGCTACTATTGGAAATTGCTCAAGTTAAATAATATTTTCTTACATTTACATAATATCTATATATATATATATAAAGCAAAAATGCCAAGCAAAAATGAGCTTATTTGAAAAAATGTATGCTTCTAATTCCTTCACTTTCTGTTGCAGTATTACATCTGTAGTTACACATTAAAATGTACTTCTCCATATGGTACCATATATATATATGCTTCCTTTCCATGACAGAATTGTTTTTTTGTATTTGTACAAAGTTTTCACAAAAAATACCAAATTTTCTGTCCTGCTTATGAAATCTATAGCCAGTTTCATGTTTATTTATTTCTTCTGATTGTAAATTGCACTTCTTTGTCATATTAAAATTATTCACCTTCATGAACATGTCGTTTGTGTCGTAATGAAATCTATTAACAACAAAATAGAGAAAAAGGCACAATTTAGCAATTATATTTCGAGGAACCAATTTCAACTTTTTTATGACATAGATTTTCTTTTCTGGAGATCAACCGAACAATGGACAAACACATTTCTCTTACATAATGACGTAGGACGTAATGCTTTCCACATTCGTTGGTCATTTATGACGTCAGTAAATATGTTAATTTATTTTCCAGTTCAGGATTCATATTTAAAATTTGATGGCTTACTCTTCGTTAGGTGAAAAGTGAACTAGCAAATATCTTCTCAGGAAAAAATCAATATTCCATTTGATCACTGTATAGTTGTTAAATTTCGTGGGCTAATATTTGGTGGTTGTCCCAATTTCAGTTAGTTTAGTTAATCAATAATATAGTATACATGTAAATATATACAGCCATATGACATAGACTTTCTTGTTCTAATTTATGTTAAATTATCACTAGGTATTTAATTCTAAACTATAATCACGAATAAAGCGAAAATAAAACCCACTACAAATATTACCAACTATACAGTCGTTATGGACTTGGCTAGTTCTCATAAAGTTGATCACATACAGAAATAAACAAAACACATCAATCGAGTTTTATACCGTTTCATAAATTACGAGGCACATTTTCATTCTGATATGGAATTACTTGATTAAGAAATGAGAAAACTGTAAGATAAAATATATCGATTTAATTTTCGTCTCAAATTAAATCCAAAAAGACCTGAAGTTACGGTCCAAACTTCTTTGTAATACCTAAATTGTAAACATTCTTAGATTTCTAGGTCTTTTAATTTTATTAGTTATAATTTCTTTTTGTTCCTTTTCAATTTTTTTGACAATCGAAAGGACATTTTTGCTTAGTTATGAAATAATATGAATAACTAAACGTTAGGTTAACATGAAGTATTTATATTTGGAAGGAGTTTTGTTTCAGTATAGATTAGGACATTGCACCGTTGTTTTGATTACAAGGTAAGTTGAACTTTACACAGGAATAAACCAAGTAGATAATGATAATCCTACATAGAGTTGATGCTGATAAGATTTGTCTATGTAATTGAAATCAATAATGAATTCCTGTTGATATGACCAATTTGTTAGTTGTAGAACATTTTAAGTTCTTTATTCTATTCTATTCGTGACATTCGCTGTTTTCGTCGTATCTCCAGCCAAATCACTATAATTTTGGATGTTTTTAAAAATGTAATGAACTTGAACGTTACATAAATATCACCTGTAGTATACTTGTGATGTTGCGCGTGGGCAGATTTATACTGATATAGTTTTATCAACTTATTCTAGTAACAGCCTACTTGTCTTTATAGCAGCTGAATGATATAATTATATTATAGATGGTTCCCTTTTGAAAGACGTGATTATTTAATTATCTTCTTTCTGTTTAAGATTCTTTCAGTGTCTTCAAAGTTTTAGAATAATTCCTGTAGTAAACCAATTTGTAATGCAGTCTTAGATTTCTTTTTTTTCTCTGTAATAATTGAAATATTACAGGAATCAGACACACCTTTCAGCACCATGCAATTACCCAAACGTTTAAAGTACATGAAAATAATTCATTAATACAATATCGACGAAATATCAATATAGATTATGAAATCAATATGATCAAATATTGACTGTAACTTATATCTAGCCACGTACCTTTAAATGTTGATTTCTGAACTTTTCGACAAAATTGTTTTACACATTTAGTATACTAGACTTTGCGTGAGGTACTCAGGTAATTAATCATGAAGAAGATCAAAGAATTACCTTATCACAACTGTCATGTAGGGTTCCAATTTTGTTATTGATCAGCAGGTACAGACCATAAGGTGACATTCGCTAGATAAATAAGGGGTTAGTGAACACCTAGAAGCTAACTTACTCTACTGGAATTCATATATTGACAAATGTTTAATGCGTTGCCGTCATCAAAGTAATTGCCTTCACTCACAGCGATGTGTGATTTCATAATGTTTAAAATAGTCAAAACATTGAGAGTGATGATTAAAATTATCAAAATACGTTGAAGAGAAAACAAAAACTTATAGAATGTACATGTTTTTTTTTATTTAATCTGCTTTAGAAAGTGTAACGTAGAAAATCAGAGATATTATGTTCTATGAATTCAACTCTGTCCGTCCTCTGGAATTAACTTAATCTTAAGTCATGAATACGAATATAGTGAACATTCTAAACATTCTAAAGTGTAAGGTGTGGGGAAACATCTTATTACTACAATCAGAATATTCACAGTCACTTTAAGATCAATCAAATACTAGATTTTCGATTTTTCCTCAAAAAAGCTTTTTACTCGAACCTTAAATCCTACATGGTATTTCAAGTGTAGTTAACGATAAAGTGTTATTCAAAAGATATTTAAATGATTAATTAAATAAACAACAAGCATCAACGCTCAAAGTTTGTCGTTTGTGACACAACTTACTGAAAACGATTAAACAACTTGATAACATTTGAAAATGGATACCGAATAAAAGTGCTAAATAAACCACGAAAATGTTATCCACTTTAATCATTTTTTTTAATTTCCACAGAGATATCCGTTCCATGCATAAATTCAATTCGCATTTGATGATATCACCTGTAATCACAATTAAATTTAAAATATACATTAATTTCATTTAAATGTATATTGAAGGTCATATAGAGGTGAACATATTCTGTAAACGATAGTAGTGATAAAACTTTAACGCGTAAAAAAGATCAGACTACTTTAGGTAATCATTAGCCCCAGAGGAACGAAAATGTGCATAAAACGCATTTAATAATTGTGATTGTCAAATCTTAGTACGGCATATCTAAGATTAATGAGGTTTACACTATTGTACTTGTACAAACATAGATATGTACATTCTAAACAACATATATCTCGGAATGCAAAAAAACAATAACAAAAATCGAAAAAAACTACACTGTCCGTGTGTTCTTGGAACAAAACACGCAACAGAGTTTATATTACACACCACCAGTACAGATTTGTACAAACGGTTTGTACTTCGTAACAAAAATATCGTCAACGACACGTAAATTCGAGCTTCGAAAAGATTTTTGATTCAATCCAGTATACAAAAATGTCATGAAATTATATTTCAAGGAACGCAGGTCGGTAATGACCAGCTTTATAGCAACGGGACTATATAACAAAGTAATTGTTCAGAAAAAACACACATGGAAGAAATGTTTCTGGGGAGTATTGTTTTTGGGTATTACCGGACATACCTTTGACGCATTATCAAAAGTCGAGTATTTCATTTTTTTCACTTGTTAGAAATTATGGGTTGCTCATCTTAATTACTTACATGTGCTCGGTTGTGAAATAAATTCTTGATGAAAGTGTTCAACAAAAGGATAGGATATTGACCTAGAATGCAAGACGACACACAAACGGCAATATTTAAACAGGAGTGCCTTCCCCTGAAACACCACACAATTTAAACTCGGTTACACAACTCAGCTATTTGTACTGAACATATCACTAGTAAAATGTTTTAAGAAAACTATTTCTTATTGATATTTACTATATGACTGGGTCTTTACGTATCTTTGGGAAAACTGGGATGTTCACATTGTAGACACAATTTTGGTTGGATTTATGATGATCAAACGACATTATGGTAAGTAACACAAAATACAATAATACTGCCTCTAAAGTTGTGTTTTGGATTTCTTTTAGGTATCAAACTTCCTAAAACCAATATAAAACTTTTGTAATTGAAGAATTTCTTTCCGTTCCGGATAATGATTTCTCTAAGAAAATGGTAAATCTCACGAAATGCATGTTCTTTTTTTAATATTTATAATGAAGTTACAAGCATTCCTAATTGTGGAAGTCACTTATCTTCAAAACTAAAATAAACCATTCCATAAAGAAGTCGGAATATATAACATTTAGCATTCAAAGTAGATGACCTTGCCGTCCAGTGTACGATATACTAAAATATTGAAGTAATTAATATGATCCAAACATCAGGAGCTGCTGTGGTATATCAGCACATGAACGCCTAAATAATTCAATTATGTAGGGCTAAGTAGTAACGGTATAACAATGTGTTAATTGTAGACGAGCCAACGTTTCATGCAATGTTTAGGTTTAAGCTGTATTTAGTTTAAACAGAATTAATTTGTTTAATGACATTATTAATCATTTATCAAATAAGGGTGATCGCGTATAACAACTGAACACTAAATATAACAAATATTTGTTCACATTACCATATCATACTTAAAAGAATAGGCATTTTCTATTTTTGATTTTGACATGAATTTCGATAAAATTTTGATTATGCTCATTTGCCTTCTAAGTTTCAGAATTTAGGCACTTGGTATCACTGACAAGTTCTAAAAGAAATAACAGCAGTATTTTTCATTATTTCAAATTGATGTATCTAATTCTAAATTAGTATTGAAAGGTGTCATCATTGCACGTATAAAACTACGCTAAAAATGACGTTAAGTACACCCCACCAGCGATATTATAACAACTCACAAATTTACAACATGACTAGATTTTCTGATGAAATAACCTCTAGTAATTACTTCTTTGATTTTTTTTCTGTATATACCCTGCTATCCGATCATAAAGCACCAACAATTCCACAGAATTATGTTCACATAGTGAACCTCTACGTTGATATCACTACCATCTAGTAGTATCAAACCAACATTAAAAATGGTAACAAGTTAGTGAATTGTTAATGCTTAACTAATAACTCTTTCGAAGTGAGTGTCCCAACCAATCAGATTGGCGGTAACATCACAACAGATAACCAATGGAACTAACTAAAACATCACAACCATGGAAATGAGCTACAACTCTGTCATATTACACAAAAAGTTAAAAAAAAAAAAAATAGCGCAAGTTTTTATCAACTTTGTTCGTAAGAACTACATGAGGCAAAGTGAATAAATACCAAACAACCAAGGAATTTCACAATACACATACTTATATATAATCGCAGTGAATTTCTTCGTGCTCTATTCACACTCTCTTTCTCACACACTTTGTGATATTTGCTCTTTTGGTTAAACACTCCTATTTGGATTTGGTTTGATATACAAAATGGTGTTGTCATTAGTCGTTGGATTGTCTACGCCTGATTTCAGATGAACAAGAATTCTCCCTGAAATATAAAATAATGAAAATCATAAAACCGATTAAACAGCTATCTTATTATTGGTTGATATTTACGATTTGTCATACATGATAAATGATAGAATCGAAAAAGATACAGATATAGATAATTTTAAATACAGTCGAACTTCGTTATCTCGAGCTCGTATAACTCCAACATCCCGTTTAATTCAAAGCATTTCGTAGATCCCTGCCTAACTTTACAAAAAAAAAAAAAAATAATAATAATAATAATAAGAACCCACTTAAATCGAATTCTCCATTATCACGAAGTTTTCCAGTTGTCCTGCCGCGCTCAAGATAACGAGTTTCGACTGTTTTCAGAAAAATGTTTAACCAAACTTTGAGCTAAGTTGAGTGATAAAATGAAATGTATGGAATTGTATATTTGACTGTATGTATGTTATCAAACAAAACTTAGCTTCTACATATACAGTGGTAAAACATGAACTGTGATTAAATATGGCTAAACTAGTAACTAAGCATACCACGTTTTAATTCATTTGAATATTTGAATAGTGGCATGGTTAAAACATTCACATGTACTTGTTCTTTTTTTAAAAATAATCTAATATTGAAATAACTGTGTCTAGGATTTGATATCTACATTAAATACTTTTGGTCCCTGGTGTCACTGACGAGTCCTGTTTAGCTACTCTGCATCTACCTACAAAGTACTTTTCACCATTTTCTTTATTTGCTATCCGCTAGTATCAGTGAATTAATCGCAACAAGTGATTTATACAATGACGCTTCTACACCTTTTGCCAAAATACAAAGAGTACAAATTTACCTGTCCATGTGAGCTGTTTAGACATAACAAACCCCTGACAATCTGGATCGTCGTCACATATGTTCTCCGCCTCCTTCTGGTCAAAAATAGACACTGTACACCCACTTCCAGAAAGTGAAACCCGACATCTGTAGTCATACTTGCCCGGAAGATCCATTTTGGAATAGATGTGGTATCCTTTTGAGAAATCAATTACAAAATACAGTTTACAGCTGACACAATCATCGATGACTCACTCATATAACCTTGAGAGGTTTTAAACTTCAACAGCAATTTCAATGAATAGATGATAAATCGATCGTTTCCCATTTAATATCATATACGTGTATATCTCATGGGACTTCAATAATTGTACTATATATTGTATTTTACAGGTAAAAAATGCAGCGGTCCTTCAACGTATAACCAAATTCAAGTAACAAAATACAAGAGACAGTGGCATGTCTTTTTACAATGTCGTACAACAATAACGTTACGCTTGACACTACATTTGAAGAATGTCTACGATCAAGCGTCATTTCAAATTAGCCATTATCAGCAGTATCATACCGTTCTGTTAATTGTAAATAATCGCTATCAAAACTGTTATTTTAATTGTCGGAAACCAACAAAACACAACAAAGATCAAAGACTTAGTTAAAGCCTTACTTATTTAACTTCACTTACTTTAAATGTTACTTCATTTGTTATATTGTAATAAACAGACAAGACAGTCAGCAAATGCTCAGTATATTGTTGAATCCATCAAACAGAACTAATTATCTTTGATATGTTGAAAAACATAATTTATTTGAATTAGATCGTTCAACTAGAAGCAATAGTAAGCAATGGCAGTAAATACTTCAAAAAATCAAATCAAATTCATTACTTGTTTGATAGTCGCTGGAACTTGTCCGGTTAAGGTAAGCCCCTGTCTTGTATGATTGAACTATTCTATTCATCATAGCCATCAGCTGACCAGCATTGGCAGTCAAGTTTGCAAATCCGTCAATTGTTTTGTTAATTAATCCGCGGAGAGTAGGAGGAGCCCCATGTGGCAACAAGTATGTTGTAAAATGTCTTGCTCCATTAAAGAGGTTCCTTTTTTCGTTGTAACCTAGACATTTACCATGGATACATGGTAATCTGGGGAATATAAATTAACACGTTCAATTTATATAAAGATTTAATAAAACAAATACAATTTTAACACAGAAATTTCTAGATGTCGGAAACGTTTTATATACACATGGCAGAAATGACACTTAAAATGATACTGGTGGTTTATTACATAGCAAATACCAACATTTCGTTCAGCATTGAGCGAAACAGTAATGATAAAAAATATCTGAAGAGAATGCATAGAAGAAATATGATCTACTTCAATTTTACTACCTCAACAATTAAAACCACTTGCATAGATACTTGCACGTCAGTATATATGAGACACAATATTATAAAGAAATGTATCACTGGCACAAACGACAGATGCAGAGCCCGTCAACTGAGTGACAACAAAACCCACTCAACTACCAACCCTACTCCCCAGCCCCTTCAAACACATTAACCCAAAACGCACTCACTTCTTCGGCAAAAATAATATAAAAACACTTTTTAAGTACTATGGTCTTCGTAGATGTACCTTTTTGTGAAGTTTGCAGAGGAGAAATGTATAGTACAGGTCTCACTATCCGTACAAGATGGATCAGAAAAACCCGCATCATCCACATCGGAAACTTTCAGAACACCATCAACCAGGACAAACTGCTGGCGCCGGAAGTCGTTCATGGCCATACTTCCGTATTGTGTGTTGGACATAAAATGAACGATTTTGGTCAGGTCATAGGATACCTAGGAAAATAATAAAATTTTGGTCAGGTTATAGGATACCTAGGAAAATGATAATAAAAAACACTGTAACGATCATGATAACTAAGTTTGTCACCAGGCCGAGTATCAACTCGTTTTTTACTTTTAAGCTTCTTGC
Source organism: Ylistrum balloti (assembly GCF_031769215.1). NCBI lineage: Eukaryota > Metazoa > Mollusca > Bivalvia > Pectinida > Pectinidae > Ylistrum > Ylistrum balloti. Next base: position 553,008 of record NW_026782798.1, on the reverse strand, counting down.
AATATAAACGAAGGAGATTTTTCGGTCATACCGATATGAATGCTAAAACCTAACTGTGTATTAATTACAAGAAAATGGTGGTGTTTTTTTATTGATAACTTTATACTTTCTTCATTTGTTTCATTTTCTATTTCCAATATGGAGAAGTTGCTAACATTTTTATATATGAATATGTAAGTTTACATTCAAGAAATTAAAAAAAAGAAAATGCTGGAGGTAAACGATGACTTTGGTGCGAATCACAAAACACACCTAAAATCGTGTAGTTTCATAATTTGTTTAACTGAGAGAACTTATGAACTCCGTTTTCAAATCCTTGTTTCTTCCGAATTTCATCCTGAAGATAATATGTAATAGAAGCGATACAGTAATTTCAAATGGAAATCTGCTTTTAAAAGTCTATAATCTCACGGTGTCTTTTTAAAAGATTCTTTACAGCTGTGATACGTCTTCCTTCTATCCTTGGAATAGCTAAATAAATTCTAAAGCAAACCTGTCGAATATACTTGCATGGCATTTTATAATTAATAGCACGTATGCCTTTTGTAAACACTGCTGGGAGATTTATAGAAAATTACTAATATTTAGACGTTTTGCATTTATCTCTGACAATCTGGGCCCTGTCTTCAGTCTAAACATATTGTTGATGAGGCATTACCTCTGTCCCGTTATCTTAACTTAGACTAACAGCCCCCCGGCCCACTCCTCCGAGGCAGACATACCCCGCAGCATCTGTAATCGATCAAGTCCAATAAAGGGGCGCTCCGGGGGGTAACATATTTTAAATATTAAATTTAAAAGTTTTCATAAATGAACGAAAGGTTCGAGTGGTCTTAACTGTAGACTAAGATTTCAGTTTCTTTTTTTTAAATATTTTCTAAGGGATGAGGAAATGTGAAGGAAATCTCTCATTAATAGATTTCAAAATTGAACAGAAGCTTCCAACCAAATTCTTTTTGATCCCTCATCCATAAGTTTTCACATGATTTATTTAAAATAAAAGTTTTTGTTCGACATGAAAATATAAAGAGTTTATATGGGAAAATTCACGTACAATAGCTAGTAATTACTAAGAAAGAAAAGTTTTTTTTCTGTTAAAGTTGATAAAGACAGCAGATGTATTTTCTCTCATCTAGACATGAATTATGGCACCTCAGGTCAACTTTTGTTTCATTAAAATCCAAGTACATCCCGAAATAGAGCGATCAGTCGACAAGGGCAGAGAAAAGAATCCTAGCTATGTGTCGGACGGAGATTTTTAAACATATATCTTCATTAGGAAATCATTGCTGAGAAATTGCGCATGTCGCAACATCTTCAGCAGATGGCGATAATTTGATCAAAATACATCATACCTATCTACTTACTCAAGTATTTATCATTTTTTCTTCCTTATCAACTTAAAAATATATCCAGATATATACTATTTGATAAGGCGTATCAAACAATATGCACACGCCCGCATTCGAAAATATTTTGTATGCAGTGCGTAATTCAAGTTGAACGTGTGAACATGGTTTATTTTCATTAGTTTTGACATGTAGTACATCATGCCCGATAAGGTCCGAGTTTACTAAATAGCACCTTCGTCGAAGTGCCATTCGGTGGTCGTCGTTGCAACATCTTAACCATTAGCTCTACATTTTGTCTAGATTTATGACGTAAATCCACGATAATGTTCGCCTGACTGCCAGTCGTTTATTCTCCGTGTACAGTGTTTCCTTGGCGTATCTGGTTCTGGGACTTGGTATCGTATCACTACCCTTATAATTTATGAGATATGTGCACTTTGAATGCACGGCAGGATGTACAAAGCAGATTTCTAGAATATTTATTTGTTTTTTGTACTGAAATCTATCGTAGGTTTTGTAAAATGGTTTAAAATTCTGCTAAAGTTACGTTTTATCGGATCTAGTTTCTATCTATGATCCATATTGCTTCTAATAAATTAGAAGAAAAATATTGATCATGACGTACATATTCACGAATAAATTAAACGTTCAAAAAACCTTAAGGAGTGGGGTGGTGGAGGGGAGATAGAGAAACTAAAACGTTACAGAGAGAAATACACCAAAATTCGCGCAGAAACCGTAAACATTTCCGGTGCCACATAGGGAACCGTCATAACCATCAAGCAGTAGTTATTTTTTGTTAAAGAAAACCCTATTCCATGATTTTTCATAAGTATACAACAACAACAACGGGTGTTCATCCATCATGGAGATTTTGACTAAACAAATTCATCACAAAAGCTTAAAACTGTACCTAATAATTATGTATACATGTACCATTTGAGAAATGTGCATGATGTCTTCGGTCATACATCTAAACCAAGAACATAGGATACTGATTTTGATGCATTTGTTTTGGGAATATAACTCATATTATTGAAATAGATATAAACCATTTTCCTCTAGACTAACAATGCTTTAAACTGCTGACCTGAGTAGCTATATGACCTGTTGCTTACGAGAATTGAAAATATCTAGATGATTTATGTCCCTTTATCATAAAGCAGCACATCAACATCTTTATTGTTTCCTTTAAACTAACAAGCGTAAATTTTTAATCATGATAGCGATAACCTAGTAGTCACCGTGTATGCTGGGAACATTGAACTCCGAAAAAATTCTTCCTTGTGTTTTGTCAAATCGATGGTGAACATACATCTACACCATTAATTAATATTAACAACTTTCAAATAAAATACATTCCTCAATATTTTGATTTTAAAAAAACCCAAATCAATAAGCATTGGTGTTAATCTTGAAAAAAAAATGCGATTCTCTACTAATTAAGGAATACGTGATCTTATCTTAATCTTCGTTATCCAGTTGGAATGGACACATATTGTAAGTTATCTCTTCTCATGTGATTGTACTACCGGGCACGGCATTACCAACAAGCAACGAAAAAAAATCGTATACCGAAGAAGGCCATTGTGACCCACATCTTGTTCAATTCTATGAGCCAAATATTAGATTAAAAATTCTTTGAAAATCGTGAAAGGAACAAAATATCCAGATGAATCTACAGGTGAGATATTTGATAGACATATAACACGTGTTACTGTAGATATAAATATAAACAAAATCACCTTACATAAATAAAGAAATATCCAGGCTTCTTCTCGGTTCTGTTTATTGTGATCATTGTGTGGTGACATAATCACAAATTGATATTATGATTCACATTACTCCTTGACCATCTATCTACACTGTACTACACAGGGACTTGGTACAAATTTCGACCCACACACATATAAAAATTAACCGTGAGTGGGAAGTCGTGCCCAGTCCCTGTGATCTACCATTCAGAAAACACAGGTATGCATTCTTAAAAGAGTATTGTCTAAACAGAAATTGAGAAACATTTTAAAAGTATAGAGGCTAACTATCAATTAATTTTTTTCCATAAAATGATGAAGTTAAGTATATCGAATATGAACCAATGATTGGTAACATTAACTGTACATTGATTTAACTCTAATCCATACCCACCCTGAGACGATCCTCCCAAGACATCTGCAATAGTTTGATGAGGTTGACTGTCTCCCCAAGCTCCGTAATCATGGCAACACCCTGGACATTGTTGTTTTGGTTTGGCACACAGAATCCCAGTACCTTTTGATTAACATTATGTAAAAAGTAATAATAATCATAAAAACACACACGCAATATATTCAGCGGTTAAAATGGTGAAAAGAAAATAAATTAACCGTATATTACACATATAATGTACAAAAATATATGTGTTTTATACGACGACATGTACATTAAAAGGTTTAATACATATACTTATCACAATATCTGGAATAGAATATACCGATTAAATCTGAAAAGATCAAAACTTCTTGTCCTGTATCATCTGACATTGTACAAAAGGGATTAGAAACTGTAAGTTATACCAGTAAATATTTATAATTTAGAACGAGGACAAACGTACACTGATAAGTATATATTGTGTTGCCAATGGCATAATGGTTATTGATACAAAAGAGACAAAACATCTCCCGATATACAATTCCTATCTTTTTTAAAAGTCGTTTTTACAGAAAGTAGTTGTTGTTCATAGAACTATGTTTCTGACCGAACAGGTAAACTTGCAAAGTGCTTATGAATGTTTAACAGTATGCTCAATATATACATGTATTTATCTATTAAACTGAACTGATATTAATCTCGAGGTCTCAATCACATGACTTAAGATAAACGATACAATTTATTTACATCAGGGCACTATAAATTGAAATACTTCGGAAATGACATGTGATTAGATTTTTTTTTTTTATTAAATTTGATATTTATGTTTCCTGTACCAATGCGGTCATTACAAAAGATGTAGTCTGTCGCTTTGTATCTTATGTATGAGACCATGACACTGTTGTTGTGTACAACACTCGGAACAAATAAGATACTTGTGTTTATCATATAGAGTGCTACTACAAAGATTACATCGTTCGGAACCTACCTTAATGACGTTATCGTGTGTAAGTGCCTGTAGCACTAATATTTCCTTGACTATCTTCTGTGCTGCCTTGTTATAACAGTAAGACGCTGTAAACCCACGGCTTACACATGTCGATACGTCTTGGCCTCTTACATCCACGGTCTTAATAGCTATTGATTTGCCTTTATATTTCCCACTGTATACCGCCTTGGTCCAGCCAGACGCTAAGTACTTTCTTTCAGTAATATTGACAATTTCATCACACCCTATAAAATCTTTCGATGATGGTGTGTCAAGTTGACTAGTGCCTTCCATTCGCATACCATACAAACCACTTTCTGACGACTTTTCCATCAATTTTCTCAGTCGGCGTTCGAATCCATTGTAATTTTCCAGAAAATTTAATCTCCATGCACTGTCAAGTGACATATCCTCGAAAACAGAATCAGAGTGTCTATCGTGTTTATTGTATTTAATAGTTCCCCCGGGATCCACCATGTTTTCTTCTTCCAATCCGTTGAATTTTCGATGTAGTATCACTACATTAGCGAGCAGTATAAGTCCAATAGAAAATAAACAAATCTGTTTGACATTTCCCAAATGTCGTCTGCTTCGTATTCGACAAGCCATTTTGTAAAGTTTTATCTTTTAAATTAGATGAACTGGTACAAATCAGCACAACATACCATCACACAATTATAAGCAGGAAGGATTCACAACATTCTGTTCTGTCGTGAGCTGTATAATTTTCAGCCCTTACCTGCGAGCAGACGACACAGCGCTTCGTGTGTACATCCATCACACCGCTAGCTGACCCTAGCACAAGCTTTCCTGTAGCTACGCTGTCATTTCCCCTCCTTAGTTTCTGTCGTGACACAAGGTCGAACCTGTTGACAAGCTCAGTGGAGGAGCCCTAAGACCTTTGGCCTAAAGATGGGAAGCAGTCTATCACCAATGGCATGTCATTCCGTAAGCTCTGTAACGACAAAACGAACTTAAACGAGTTCATCTCAAAACACGCAATCTTATCGCTACAACTTATGCCACTCCGTGCGGCGTTAACTCAAGTTTAGTAAATTAGATTGTTTGAAGAAATATCTCTCGTAATCTTAAGAATTTAACAATTCCATTACGTTACTTGCGATAAACAGTAAACCCGAACACGTTCTTGCCATTCGAGGTCATTCATTGATTTACACCCAAGAGGTAAATCTTCGTTTTCGCACAGCAATACTTTACTATAACACCACATGGAACCATATATCTACGTACAATGTAGAATTAGGTACAAAACACATTTAGTGCAGATGGATTCATTATGAACACGATACATTACGTGTAGTCAACAAAAACACAACATACCGAAAAAAATTTAGAAAAGCACAAGACATTGCGTAGAACACAGAACACTAATGCTCATCTTATCCATAGGTGTTTCGGAACGATCCACAAAATCGATACAGATGCGTGTGTTGTCAGTACCTTATAGCTATGTAGTCTGCTTCGAACGATCCCTGTAGGAAAACAATGTGAGATGAAAATTCCAAACAACTTCGGTGACGTGGGGCTTATATTTTAAAGCACACATCAGGTAATTTTCCGAGCTGACAGCACATCGTTACACTGTTTCCTATTAAATGGCTTCAGTTCCAAATAAAGATTTATTCAACTAGCAAACTGATGCATCTCCTGATGAACTTCGCTGATTTATAAGGTTAAAGTTATTACTTTGTTTTAAAGACAAAAACTGCATTGTTAACCAATTACGAAGATATGATATCATACGAATACCATATCATTAAGAGATATCGCCTCAATTCGAACCCAAAGCTGATGCACTTCTTTAAAGCATGTGGTCCCCGTCATGTTTACTATTAAATCCCGGAAGACAAGGAAGTAGGTAATACTATGAGAGATTTAAGATTCTATAGACAAATATGCTTACAGCATTGGTAGACACGGATGAGACATGGTGTAACTATCTATTTTTAGATCAAATTGTTTCATATTTCTGTCATTAATTTTGCTCTAGATATAATTAGCGATGACAGATGTAATTTAGAAATATATAAAGTGTCATCAGAGGACCCTGGATGGAAATTAGCATTTTGAATACATAACATATCATGGTATTGTCATTAGTTATGCAATTATTAATAACACGACAAAATATTATACATGCAAATTATACGTCCATCTTCTACCTGAGTAATTAGGACGGAGTGATTAAAATGTCCGGTATTTATTATCCACCACTTAAAACGTGGATATTTCTTTCGTATATCGCACATGTCTGTTTTGCAAATAACATCGTTTATCATGCATTCATAAATGTGAATTAAACATTTTTTTCAAGTGTACTCACAATATTCCAACATAAGATCATTAACGTTAATTATGACCATTTTATAACCAACAATAACATATCTAAAATAACACAACATCCGTAAATTCTTATTTAGATATTAAATAGTCCAAAATTTAGTGTTTTAAGATTTGTTACATAAATTTCTTTCAAGATACGCATATTCTTTGCGGAAGCATACATCATACATGTATTCATAAGCGAAAATTTTTTGCATGATATCAGTAGTGTTTTAACAAGCGTAAGTGAGATGAAATACTTTAGCACTTGGTGCTCTGTTTAAAAACTATTTAATAGCGTACATGTATGGAGGTTATCGTCGTTACACTTCAAAATGAGAAATAACACAGAGCACAACTTTACACGCGGTTATACTCCAGCACCAATATTTATGTGAAAACATTGATGACTTTGACCATTGGGTTCGATAACTTACTCATTTCCATTGTTGTAAAACAATGACTCAAAATGATCATTAACTTACCACTAAAACACTTATCCAAAATGGTCATTTGCTTACTACTAAATCACTGATACAAAATGATCATTAATTTTCCACTAAAAAACTAATACCAAATGTTCATAGACTTAACACTAAAACACTGATACAAAAGAGATAATTAACTTACCACTAAAACATTAATAGAAAATGGTCATTAGCTTATTACTAAATCACTGATACCAAATATTTGTTGTCTTACCGCTAAATCACTGATACAAAATGATCATTAACTTGCCACTAAATCACTGATATAAAATAGATCCTTAAGTAACCACTAAAACACTGATACAAAAATTATCATAAACTTACCACTAAATCACGGATACAAAATTATCATAACATTACCATTTAAACATTGATACAAAATGATCATTAACTTACCACTAAATCACAGATATAAAATAGATCCTTAAGTAACCACTAAAACACTGATACAAAATGGTCATTAACTTACCACTAAATAACGGATACAAAATGATCATTAACTTACCACTAAATCACCGATACAAAATAGATCCTTAAGTAACCACTAAAACACTGATACAATAGTTATACTAAAACTTCCTTGGACATTCGACCTAGATTGATGTGGAAACTATCATTACATTTAGACACAAGACGTAACACACAAAAAAACCTCTGTTCATGTGTCAAATCCGCCATTGTATCTCATATCTTGATAACGTTAGCTTTACATACAGTTTTTTTTAACAAAACACCCCATGATATTCAGCGGACGTAATTGTATATCACAGTAACATTCGTCAGATTGTGACCTACGGCTCCGAAAATTCCATCTCGCTGACTGTCTTCCTTATGATCATGAGATACGCACAAGATCCGTTCATATTTCCTGTTAACCACTTTACTATCTATGATTACAACACACTGTCTGTGACAAGAAACAGAAATCTGCTGACCGTGTTGATTTCATTAAGTAATAAGTAACGTCATAATTAGATAAATTTGTTATGTCATATATATCTACTGTATCAGAGAAAGATTCAACTTCATATATGACTTGTAACTTGAACCAGATATGCCGTCAAAAAGGATTATCTTCATATAAAGTATGTACAAAATGTGATGGATACAACTGAACGTAACTTAACGTCTCAATGACTGATATGTATATACGCTGATAAATGGAATTAACCATAATGTAGCCCCCATCTCCCCACCCCAACCCCTAACATCATCAAATAGTCCTAGAAGGCAGAAATAGACATTTTCTGTTGAAATCAGGTTTACACTTTAGAATCTTTGAGCCTCTTTTTATTATTCCTGGAATGAATATATCAATACCCGTGATCAGTCTAACACTACATTTGTACATAGACAAAATAAGATATACTTAGAAACAGAAAAACATACGCAAATCGCATGAAATTGATTTCAATATATTCTTTGTTTTCTGAAAGGACAAAATTTCGATGAATATATATATATATAGAGAGAGAGAGAGAGATACATAGATAGATAGATACAGTCAAGTATTTTCGAAATAAACCCATCATGAACACACACACATAAAAAACCATTACAAACCATAGCATAGAAAATCCATACAGAAAAGCACTGTAGCTCCGGCTGAAGAGGGATTATACGCTGTCGTATTACCAAAATTTCGAACCTGGACAATAGGTTCCACGATAAGAACTTAAAAAACCGTGATACAAAGCAAATGAGATTTGTTCTACACCCATATCCTTTTTACAAAGCGTAAGACTCGTGTTGTCAAATTACAACAAAGCCCATCGCCTCACTTAAAGAAAGAAATTAGCGATTTCCCGTGCGACGACAAGGATCCAACTGTGCTTTACAACACTGAAATCAGCCTCTTTACATGGAGACCGACCCGCACAACCCTCATTACTGCCAAGCTTTAGCTACAGAAGTGTCCCCAAGCACAATGGAAAACAAAAATCCAATTGGGAGAGCAAGTGTAAAAATGTCATTTACTTTTTTTGTACCAAGTGTGCTATATTTGTTAAACACTACGGCGAAACTCCTAAGTGTTGTGAATTAGGTGATTCATTTCACTGTGAACTATATGAAAGTAGGTCGGATAGATGCTTTTCCTCGTCATTATCACTGTTTGGTGACTATTATATTTGTAGAGTCAAATTTGACGAAGTAGAGAGACATCGAAGTCAGAGACAATGTGATAAACAGTGTCCATATTTATTTTCAAACCAGTCCATTTTCGGACTCGTTAAATTTTCAATATTTTGTTTAATTTACATATACATGTAATATGGAATATTCTCAAAAAATCGAGCGAAGTTTTGAAGTGAATTGTAGATGTCCGAATGAAAATGATAAATTTGTATAAATATTTCAAAATAAATCGTATACTTTTACATAAAACGTCCACCGCACGGTAACAAGAACATGTGTTAATGGACTGTATAAACATGATCGTATAAAGCACGTTTACTGTGTCAATGTTGGGTAATGAGATGCTCCAGTGAGGTGTTATATAAAACCATGCATCACCAGTGTTTTGACCAGACATTACGGATAACGAAGTGTAAATGACGGGTCCATCTTAACCGGAATCTTAAATTCTTATTAACATAAACTATATTTATTTTGCACTCCACTCGTGATAAGCACCAGACGGCAATGTTTTGTTTGGGATATCAAATTATCGACTGTACGTGTCAACTTTCCCTTACCTACACCTGTCACACTATTTACATATTCATAAGGTAAAAACGGAGGATAATCTAACCGTACGCCGATATATATATATTTTTTCATTTCGTCATAAAGGTGACTTGATTATTATGTGGAATGCTTTTATAAAATCCAAACGAGACAGACGCTTCATATTTGCACAATTGAAAAAGCTTCCGTTATGAAAAATAAAACCTTACGGAGTCGTAATAACTGGGATGGTTAAAATTTGTATAGTTAAACATCACATCGACCAGAATAAATTGACAAATTGTCATACCGAAAGTGCATGTAAATAATTCTAAAGGTTTTACACGTCTGAGGTAATTCTAGTAGACGTTTGTGCTTTATATTCAATCATGATAGAAGTTTTCCTGTTCACTATAGAGCAGGTTAGTAAGATCATCAATAAATTGATCTATTGAAATCGTTAAGACGCGCGAAAATTTGTTTACGACAAATCATTTGAACTGAAAGTAACCTTCTCGTTCACCCAATGGTAATTTTGATAGTGTTTATAGGTGTGTACCTCTACTAGTCTAACTTACCATCCAACTCCATCAGTTAAGTGAGTAATACTGAATGGGAGATACAACATTTAATACACTATAAACAATGTGTTTATGTTTATTTCAACCAAATAAAAACAAATGAAATATCCAACCCCAAATTTCAAGCGGAAAAGAAATCAAATTTATTGTGTAAATGTCACATATCATAACCGATTCAAAGAGTTGTTTCACTTAGACTGACCGTGACAAGACACGCGTATTACACAAGCATTAGTACATTATATAGTGGATGACACATCTCGCCATGAGCTTGCATAAATAGTGTAACACCTTGGAAATGCCTCTGAACACATCTGCAGGGTTTGAAAATGTAATAATATATACCAAGCGGGAAACGATGTCTATTTATTTCTCATGAATATCTAAGCAAATTTTATCTTGGAAAATCTGTCATTTTCATGTTTATCATTTTATCTAGCGGAAATCTCGATAGAATTACATAATACACCATACGCCTGCCTATTAACTTGTGTACAATAGAGTCTGCTATGTTATAAATCAGATATTCATTTTTGTCGGAGAAAAGCATAACATGCTTTAGTCCACTTTTATGTGCATTTTTCTATCGCGTATTCTTCTACATCGATGCATGAAATGTAATTTGCCAGTATTTTTTCAGAAGGACATTTATCAAAAATAAACAGATAGTGTCATGTTGTTATTTACAGCCAAACAACCATAACAAGTGCATACATTAGGATTTTAATTGGCGTTTACTTCACGAAATCAATGAATATGTAAAATTAATAACTAGCCATCGCATACCAGTACAGTTGTTTTATTAGGAGGTTTGATCTTCCGCTATTGAGTATTGAACAAATTAATGAAAAATAAAAAAAAATCAGCATGTTACTGTCTTACGATGGCATTTATTGTCCTGTAAATGACAGAGCTTAACAGGGAACACTCTATCGCTAGCGCAGTACGGTATTTTTGCCTGAGCAGCTGTCATTTATAACGGCTATAAATGCTACATTACGACAGTTCCATAATTATGTTTACATCTTCTTCACATGTTACTGTCTGACCGATAATAACTTGATTTAATCTAAAATGAATATCATTATCGGCAGTGTAATCCGTCAAACGGAACAGCCATTTTGACTGTGAACCATCGCCGTTTCCACGTTCGTAATGATGAGTCTGAACATCACTTAGAAAACTGAAATTACATATTCAGTTCATATCGCGGCAATGATGGGCTATAGTGCAAATTAATTTGAAATAAATGGTTACACCCAACCATGGTCTGTTACATGATTTTAAGATCATTTTTTTTTAACTTTTGGTAAAACGCAATAAAAAAGAACCATCGAAAAAAGGTATTTGCGTTTATTGTCTAACGTTTAAGTGACAGATACACACGCAAGTCATTTCTGATTACATATATAGGTATATGACATTTATATCGCACGAGGACCATGCACTTTGCGACACAAAATGAGTTAGTAAAAGGTTAAGTTTACAATGCCTGCTTAGGAAGGAACAGCTAACACAGACTAATCTTCAACATAAATGCATGGCAGCTGAATGACAAAATCTACAGTTTCTGAATTGTGTGAAATAAACATTACTCCCAGATGAATTCAGTAATTTACAAATAAATTTCGTCAATACCACGCAACCATATGCAAAATCCAACCACCTTGCAAATCGAATCACCTTATATGAATCATTTTGAATGTTTTCTTGCTTGTTTTTAACAAACCCATATCGTGTCATCGATTCTTTTTATTGCACAAAAAAATAGAGGACTACGCTCTATGAAATATATTTGTCGCAAGACTTCTATTCTCGATTTCAGACTTAGTCATTATTTATTTACAATTATGGTTGAATAAAACAGCAAGCATTAGATCGTTTAATGATTAACAAATAAAATTGGCCACAAATGTAGCTCATTACATTAAATCAAACGCGTTTAGTAGAATATCAGACGTCATTGCGAAATGACCAAGTCCATTTCCCTATTAGACTTGCTGGAACGAAGGCAAAAACAAAACAAATGGTGAATACATCAGGATTTGTGGTGAAAAAACTCTAAAGAAAGGCAACATGAAGTAAGGAAAACTAACACAAAACGACGGGGATTAAGGAAGAGGCAAAACAAAAAGGAAAGCAACAACAGCTATTGCAGATATATATATACATATAAAGCAAAGGGAACAGAACTACATTACACTGAATAACACTGATACCTGTTTCAACTATGAATCAATTGTATATGTTCTCGCTCTTTCATCACAAATCGGTTTTCAATAAGGGTATTGCCTGTTACTGATATCACACCAATCCAATCCTTATTATCGAACGTTTGAAGAAGGTCAACAGGAAAAACCGCGTAACCATTGGCCGAGGTAAAATCTTTCCATCACAACTCTTTGATCACAATGATCTCACCATTTCAGAATTAAAAGAGAAAGGGTTGCTCTTTCGTTCCACAATTATCTAGAATCTTCACATTTTGTCCCCAAATCACTGACATGAACCGAATATTTGTTTCAGCTTTCGATGAAAAACATCACCGTTAATCAAACCTGTTATATTTTCCAATAAACCATTTCCGGTATATTTTCCATGTAAAGTTCTAAAAACTTATTATAGCCGAGTGAACACAAGCCATACCTCAAAGGATATCTGTTGTGGAATATTGTCAGACTGTGCCTATAGGCAACGAAACGTCGAAATCCTGAACCAGCCGCTGTACTACCTCGCCAAACTCGGTACTACTGGCAAAGGTCGTTATGCCGTTCCTGTTTGGTCTCGATATAATACATGTAATCTAGCTGTGTGTTACGAATGCCTTGCCCCATTACCTATTGGAATCTGAATGCTGCCAACAACGGTCTAAGCGTGAGTTCATTGATGATTACATAAAGGCCCATTCTCATTGATAAATGCATATAAAACCAGTTTACCGATGATTTTGTATCGAACGGAACTATATACAATAGGAAATCTACGCTGATGTAACGTTATCGACTAGGTAGCGAACAACGGTCCGAGAGTAACGGTATGGTGGACTGTCCGTGTGGTATAGTGTATCAGTAGATCTAGGGTGATCGGAACACAACCAGACACTTATGGCGTGGAGTATATATAACTACAGTTATTTTGACGTTTGTCAGGATACTACTGTGTATCAAATGAACGAAAAAATACAGTAAGGTTTTCCATTGCTTTCGGTTTTGACTTTCTGATGGAAACAAAATATTCAGTTTTCTATAAAAAAAAAAAACTGAATCTATTGACACATGCTAATTCTGACCAGTTTCATTTCGTGCCAAACATAGTTTCCCGTTGTTGGCAAAAAATAGGAATGGCAGTGACTATTTCTAAATCAAAGGCCAAACACCTAACTTGACAATGAGGAAATCGGAGTAGAATGACAAGAAATAACGAAGACAAAGGAAAAAGAGCGCAAGGACAACGGACAACACAAAATGATCGTAGTCGATCGATTACAAACTCAAAGCAGACAACATGACGGAATCATATACAACACAAATAGTTTTCAAAACATTTCAAAAGGTTGAAGGTTAATTTTTTATATAAAAATGTAGCCATGATGACAACATTGTGATACTTGTCAATGGGCCGGAACTCCTCTGATGTGTATCACTGAAACACGAATGGCATTCGAGGAGCAGCGAGGTTTAAAGTATCAGGTTCGATATAGCTATATATATTTCTGTTGATCAGTTATAATGTTATGCATACATAGTGCAAAAGTTCTATTTCAACTGCATTACAAAGAAATATCACATGGAAATAGCTATATTTGACTAATAGAAAAATGTCAAGTTTAATTTGAGCATGTATCTTGATCTCTGTATTGTTACACTATAAAGTAGCAGCGGTCTTAATAGCTGTGGCGAAATTATCAGCTGTTTTACAACTATTTGAAAATGCAATAAAGAATAAAAAGCTGACAAACATGTGACACCACACACACGTGATAAATGCACGTGGTGACCTTAATACGTGTGCAAGAAGAAGGCAACGCACGTGTTCGCAACCCCACACCACATGATATACTGTTTCATGCTTTGTTATATATTAGTTTTAGCGTTTATTTGATAACGCTGCCGTAACTGACTAATGAGACGTTTCGCCATACCCCATATATATCACCAGTAAAAATAGGCAGGCCAGCCACACGAGGTCATTTCACCGAAAAGTCATATAAAAATAGAGGTCAAATGCTGTGTAACACGATGAAGATGCTGTTCGAAAGACGCACATGTCTGATTAATCTTTGGTAGTTTTGTTTATTTTTACGCTTTCATTTCTTCGTTTATTTTGAGGGGGTGGGGTGGAATCCCAGGATGGGGTTGGATGGAGGCTGGATTTAGGTCAATATTTCGAATCTTTTAATTCATTGTATACTTTGTAGAGGAGGAATTTGTCAATTCATTCTGATATCTTTTAAGTGATTAATCGTTTTTTCCCTTTAAAACATGAATAAAAACCATTTGCATGAAACAAATGGACAAATGCATATATTATGAATATATCAACATGGCTTTGGGCGCCATTCTATCTTCCTGTAGACTGTTATCATATTTACGATAGGACAACTATGAAATGGTTAAAGTGAATACATTTCAAATATGTCTTTACTTTGTAATCTTGAAAATAGGCACTTCTCAAACAGTGCTAATATTTAGTTGGTTTAAATAGTTTAACTCCAATATTGATATATTTTACGTAAGACTCCTTACCTCAGATATTTGAAACAACGCCATATGGAGTCCTTATTAAAGTATAAGTTTACCAATCACTCTCACTAAAGACTGCAGAAATCTGAATACGCCTTTTTGTCCGGTCTACGCTGTAACTATATAGATGCTAGTGAAAACTCACCTGGCGAGACGCTACTGCTTTGTTTTCTACCTGTATTCGACCTACTTGTTCTACTACAGGTAAATAAACACACTTGTAAAACTCCTTGAGATAAACATACTGTGCTAATCCGAATGTCAAGTTAGACGAGGCTAAAAAACACTTCTCCGCCCCTATATTTCCGTGTAAAGTGGTTATCAACCACGCACGGGATGAAAACTAGGACACACAAAAACAACGAAAAAGTCACGTCTGGTGAGGTCACGGGTGTACATACTGATACCGTGTATACGCACGGTGTACTATCTGATAGCCCAATCTTTGTCGGAAAGTTGAACAGGACCTTCTGGCGGTTTATCTATTTCTCATGAATTCACTTACTGACCCGACTTGGAAACATGTACATATGTATATATACAATATCATACAGGTTACCGGTGTATATATACAACATATAACTGTCGGAAGCAGTCAATTAACTTTTTTTTTAAATATCCGTTGAACATGCACCAAGTTCCAGGTTTCACTAAGTATGATAAAATCGACCGCTGGTCTATTTCAACTTCAAATCAAAATGTTAGATAACACAAAAATAGTTCTGGGGCCTCAACAGTATTATCAGATATAAGTGTTGTCGAAGTTTTGTTGTGCAGCATTATCAATTAAAAAAAATCGAACATGATCGTGTGAACCTTTATAAAGTACAGAAAATATTCTTTCATGACAGATGTGACATTTGTTTGACTGTAAGTGCCACATCTCGCTTGACAATAACGACGTCATAATCATAACCATAGAAACAGTGGTAATGCACTCGATGAAAATTACGAACACTTTCTTTTCATTTGAGTTAAACATGATCCACCGAAAATAACATCTGAAAAAGCTTGCATGATTATCTTTAAACAACTCATGTATCAATCATATCAACTATAACTGCCATATAAAATTGTTTCGTATGGTTAAGTTATATTAGTGAGTAGATTACATTCGTCTCAAGAGTTGCTTTGTTGGCATTTATATAGTGTGTAAACGAAGTGTTGTTTAACATGACCATAATGTCATACACTTTTAATTGTGAAACAAGCAGACTTGTATCATAATGGGGTTCAATGGATTATCGCTACTAGTGGGTTTTAACCACAGGCAGACAATTGTACATACGTTTCTGATTAGTGACGGGGAAAAGTACAGGCGAAGAAGGGAGTGGGGAGAGGGTGGTGGAAGGCCATGGTGATCATAACTGACATGTATGGCACTGATTGGGGGCGATACACAGCCCAGAAAAAACCAGATACGTTACATCATTGGAATTCACTGCCTCCCCCAAAAATCCGAAAACGCCAGTGCCCTCACCTCCAGTACCGCCACCATATGTACGGACAAGGTACCTCGAGGAAGCAATAGTGCAGATTGTGTGAAGGTACAGAGAACACGTGGACGACAGATTGAGTATACCATGTATAATCAGAGTATTGTTGAACCCGTGGTTGACATTTTTCAATTAAGTTGATAAATACCAATGTGGTGTCGTGGCACCGCTGTTGTATACAATGCTTGTATTGATTGTGTGATGCAATAACAGCTCCGTATCCCTGGCACAAGGACAAAAATCTCATACTTTTACAATCGTACCAGACGGAAACAAAATATCGTACATTTTGTAAAAACCATCAGAGACAATGAATGCAAGTTGATAATGAAGGGAAACGACACTGCGTACTTTTCAGACATTCTTTAACTGGTCGTACGTGACATATGAAATATGTCTAAAAACCTGACAAGCTGACAGGTGCGATTTGTACATGTTTTAAACCAGACACAGAGAAAGAGGAAACGTTATTTTAATCCAGACATGCAGAGAAAACTCCCATCTGCCTTAAACGAGAACAGACGTGTCTAAAAGCAGACACGACGTATCTGATACCACACGTAGTGGGGGAATGATGAGTCTAATACTAGACTTATAAAAATAGAACTACTTGTCTTAAACCAAAGACACAAATACAAACAACATTACATGATAGACGGTAACTTGACTCTTGTCAGCGAACACAATTATATTTGCTCGCTATTGAGCCAAGAAACCCTCATTACTAAATATCTAATCTCTCTAAAGACGAAATGTAAGCCTCAAATAATCATACTGTTGACTTGATTAATATACGGACATTCCTCGTTTATATTGGATTCCAATACTTTAAAGTTCCGTCAGCTCAGGGTTACGGTCTTATTGTGATGTTGTATGCTCCATAATTAGAACTAACGGACTGAGAAAGATCAATCTTGAACATCCGCTCAAGGGGAAAGGATTCTTCTATATATCGTTAATAACACTGTCGATCAGATCTTTCGAGATACTATTGGCATACTCATTCAAACGATCTCTTTCTTTACCGACTTGCTTATTTGGTACTCTCTTTTGGAAGAGCTTTTTAAAACAAGCAAAGAAATAGATAAACACGTCAGAAATGAAAACCATAGACACGACATAACTTCTACGTCGATTATAACTGAAATCGCAACGAATAATGGTAGATTTCCCTTAGTCTGGACAGGTGTATGCACATGTCCAACTGTGTGAGATTCCCTTGTCCCACCCAACGATTGCGACTGTGGGATTCAGTTTCATAGCTATGTCGACACGTCATCCGTGCAAAGAACTATATAAGGGTAGACGAAAAATAACCATCGGCGAGCCGTGTGATTAGTAACTTAATAATCCCCCCCCCCCTCGGTTGCTATCTCAATTTCATATCTCAAATGAGTGAACTATGTTATCATTCACTTTGTGAAATTTCCGTTTTTAGATAGTAATAATTCTGCTTCCCAATCAATCGAGTTATAACATCAGTCGTGGTATAGGGTATTCCTTTATGATTGATTCCTTCGTCGAAAGTCTAAGACCTGAACGGCGATAGAAACAGAAATCACTGTCCCTAATTAGGACAGTAAATACCCCGAAATTGTCTATGTAAGTGGAACTTTCTTGAAACCAGAAAGGCAAACAATGGGCAATTTACCTTCGGTGAACCGAAAAAATAAGAATAAAGAAGACAGTGTGTATTGTTTCTGCTTGAACTTAATTAGAATTTCAGTACTGAGTATACCAGGTCACTCCACAATACATACCAATTTCCGTTAAAGTACATTTTGTGGTAAAAAATCCATTAACCAGTGCAAAATGAAGTTTGCTCCTTGAAATGTTCCCGTGAACCGTGCCCCTGTTAAGGTAAAGAGAATAATAAAAATGCACCACCAACAATTTAAAAAATAATAACGATAAAAAAAATTCTAACAGTATAAAATATTACACGTCAAGTTGACAGAAAAATGTTAATATAATTTTCGTATTCACCTCATAAGCTGCTAAATAGCCTTTCAGAAATCCAGTAAGTATCAGAATAATGAATCTCGTCCCGACTGCTTACAATTCAGTGTAAACTTATATCATGGTGTTATCGACCAAATCTGACACTCTATTTTTTAATGCCGCAGTTCGTGTATAAAACAGTTTAGATTTTTTTCTACCTAGTACGCAATAGTCATGGCACACGTCAATCAAGCGGTAACAATACCGAGCGGGAAAGACAGGTAACAGCTACATGTTCAAGTGACACGCAGAACGAAAAACAAATGTATTTAAACTGGATTGGAGTACTGACCTATTATGTTGGGCGCAATCATTTGAACTGCGATTTAAGTGTGATTAAAGGCCATTTTAAAAATAAATTGTTGACGTATAAATTATTTATTTTTGTCTAAAATAAGAAATATATGATACATTTAAGTCTGTATGTGGACTTAAGTATTTAATATTATTAACATATTGGTCATAAGAATTTCTATACAGCAAGTTCTATTATTTTTTTTCTTTTCTGCTAAGGTAAGGCTGCAGATGAGAGTAAATATAGTAAAAGTGAGTCCTTATCTCGATGAAGTAGAATATATGGTTAACAGCTGTGTTCTGGTATATCTTCGATATGTCGAAGTCAAATACTACGTTTCCCTGATACCAACTGCAATGTATCTCACAGTACAGTGGTGTGTCAATGTTTTAAAACTGTTCATGCCAGTATGAATGAAACGTAAGTCGGTTACATAAATCATAAAGGTCGTTCGGTGGTCAGGATGTACTAATTTAAGACATGTCCACATGTTATACAAGACTGGAAGAGAAGCGTCCATTGTCCTATGAACGCAACTCTCTACATTGATACAGGTAGTATGATGTCATACAGCACAATGACTTTTATACACAATATCTACATATGTGTATACTGTTATAGTGAATAGTTTCTATATCTCTAGACAAAATATCCAGTGTTGTTGTAACGAGAATATCGCTATATTTTGACAACATACTCATAAAATTTTCCTCGAGGTTTTAAATGAATAGTAAACTTACTCCTATGGGTGTTGTATCTTATGAAAATAAATTGCGACTAACACCTGTGATCGTAAAGTATGATGTCCAACTCAACATCTGATTGAAATATTTTAAGCACGTTCTAGAGCATCTCTATGATCTTACATATATATTTTGTTAAAAAAAGACTTGATATATGGAAAAAAAAGAGACGGTAATTGATAGAATAACATACTCACCTGTTACATGCTGCAGTTTCCGTATGATTTAACTCTTTAAAAATGAATGACGTTTTGAGTCACTGAGTCCGGTATTTCCCATGCAGTTCACCCATTAAATAGACTGACCTCAAAGGTTTTAAAGGGAGACGACCGACAACCCTATAGAGGCCTCGGCAAACAACAGAACAGGGAATTTAAGGACATACAAAAGACTAAATAGACGATAATACAACAAAGCCACTCCACGTTTTGGTCCATAATTCACATGTAAACGAGACGGATGGAAATGTCAGCCGCTAAACTATACCGGGGCCCACAGAGGGGGGAATTCTGGCTCCGATTTCAAGCACATCAATTACTTTGAAAGTGATTGTGAAAAGATACTGTCGTTGGGCTAAATTAGTGAAATGTTAAGCTGAATGAATGTGACAGGCAAATGTGGTCGAAACATTTACCACAAGTCGCTGTATGCTACAAGGTCACGGCAAAGGTCAGACAACGTCACAGCGTTTCCCTAACTCACGAAATCTTCTATTTCATAAAAAAAGGCACGGAAGTCGCTGTATTTTCTGCTGAAATATCAATTTCATACATATTCAATATATACACCGCGGAATGTTGACCTACACAATCTTTATGTACCAACATAACGCGAGACAGAAATGCGCCACATTTTTGCTACATTTATTAATATATATACATTGTTTTTGTATATTGATAATTTCCGATAATTGATTAAAACTGAATAGAATATTCCCATTGATCTAGAAGCTTTAATTCCAAAATCTTAAAAGATTATATTCCCGGCAAATTCTGCTGTTCTGGAGGGCGGTTACAATACACATGTAAACTATGTATTTTCAAGTAGACATCTAGAATAGTGATATACCATTTGGTCTCTTTTACTCGCCATGAAAGACATTTATCGTAATGAATATTCAGTGATTTATAGAATGGCGAGATGAAATTTTAGATATATGTACATAGATTTTAAATCTTTTGAATATGCATCAATTTTGGTCTATAAATATCATACAAAACATAGCTGCATGTTCATGTTACATGACTGAATAATGAATCGATATGTAGCCGACAAAGACTAAAAATCAATCAACTTTAATTTCATAAAATATCCTGCAGTGAAAGTCCGGAAATATTACAGACAATTGTCCATGTATGTCTGTGAAAGAAATATGACTACAGAAAATCAAGGCTTTGAGGAGCAGCTTTATCTCGTGCTTACCTTTTCAGCAATACCTAGAGAGAACATTTATAACATATATCAAATATTGATCGATCTCTGCACAAGAGAGATGATGATTACATGGCCTTTTACTTTCTTCTTTTATCACCTGAGCTAGTCTACTGGCACGCGCCGGTATGACATATACACACCTTTAATTAGACAAGCACTAGTATCACAATGCAAATAGCACGCAACGTCTTCTTTGTTATCAATGACCTAAGACATTTCATTCACCACGAATTCACAAAGTCGTTGTCTATTGTATGTAATATCAGTGCGAACGAATTGGGTCCGATCATGTGTTTGTTTACAAGAGTGTATGGGCAGCAACATTGCTGTGGGCAGACTTCTATCTCCAATACTCAAAACTCAGTAGATGATAAACCAAAGGAACTTTATGGAATATTTGATCTTTACAACTCTTGTTATCTATGAAAACATAGTACTTCTACACAAAAGTGAACAAAACATTTGGGAGAATATATATTAGCTCTCGGTTCTTTCCCGTGAAGTCTCGACTTACCCACATCGAAGTATTCCATTTCTAACATTCACTATGTCCAATTGTGATTTTCATTAATTTCAACACGAGTTCATTTCCTGGGAAAATCGAAGCCAACTAAACACAAGACAGCACTGGTTTCCTTTTTTAAAAAAAATGCACGGAATAACGGGAAGGGATGCCGGTGAGCAAATCAAAGCCGTCGTTACATTGACAATTACAATTTAATTTTTAATTCTATCTCAGGATTGAAAAAGGGCCTTTATCGATCCGTTCCTGTGCTCAATGCGTTTGTAATTACTGATGAAACGTCTTCCGCAGCTCTTCGGCAGAACAAGACTTCCGCTTCTATGCGTACACTGTGACAGAAGTGGCTAGGCAAACAAGACACATGATATCTGATAATAACACGGAATTATCCCGACTTGGAATCATGCAGGAAAAGTACAAACATAGAAGCAAGGCACGCTCTCACGTGCTTTTAAAATTGTATACGTGTCAACTCGCTGGCATGATCCAAGTGTGGAAATACAATCTTGTGCAGATAGGACGGGAGGGTGTGGAGATGGAGGACTGGAATACTTCAGTCAACCACACAATTCATCTCGCAATGTTTAGGTGTAAAGACATGTTCCTACGTTTTCATAGTAAATAAGTGATTTTTATAACAGATTCACCATCAATACGCCAGGTTACGTAGCCTATTTCTCAACATAAGTGACACATTAAGGCTAACAATAAGTAAACAAACAAATAGAAAAAAAAATTCTTGCATTTCATTATTATAATTCCTCTAGTTAAATTACCAGAATATTTCAACGCTGATCTTCTCAGTTATATTTATAAAAATACGATTGAATGTAATGTAAAATTCAATTCCATAAAAGGAAATGTGATAAGTAAACATTAAACCGCGGGAACGATTCATCCATGCGTGATGACAGTAATTTTTCCATGAGCCAGACATTAGACCGTCTACCTTGACCATATATACTTCTGATATGGTATGGATTAAACACCAATTTCCCTCGGAATTCCTGGCGTCGGGCACTCCGCCGGAAACATCTCGTATCGTGTCCATTTATAGACAGTCCCCACATACCTAACGACTAATTACCAGCAAAATCCGTCTGCTGACCGCCATCATTCTGTTCAGCATGCAGACACGCAATTACAGACAGCTTTTTATTAAAACACTTTGTCAGCTCGAGAAACATTCAAAGAAAATGAAAAATTTATCTTTAAACATTTAATTCTTACCCATGTATCGAAGTTACTGTATTGATCAGATTGAGAATAAAGTAGACCGGGTTGTATGTCCAGGTCCATTTTATGGCTATTTAACATTAGTGCTAGTTCTCAACAGGGACTGCAAGCTCGCCGGGAATTATCTTTGGCCCAATGTACCTGGTCAATACGCCTGTCTACCTTATTACAAGTAATATACACTCACGATACAGAACCGTTCCCTAGTGGCGGTTCCCTGGACACGTAATGTACGATGCTGCATAGGATCTGGAGGTCAATAAGATCAGATAGAACCGTATGATCAGATTGAAGAATTGGTGGGTGAAGTTGTATACATATCCATAAAAGCCATGAAACACTTCTATAAAGATTCTCAAGGAATGTGTCATTGATATTGCATGTACTTGAGCTTCCAATCGAGACATTCAGAAGCAAGAAACGAGAGATACTCTGTTTTCTCGAAAAACTGTGGAGCCTCGTGATTGTCTAATATGATGCCTTTTGCATTGATTGCTGTGCTATATCGTTCATACAACCGGTGAGATCAGTGATGTTATGAAACTTCTTTAAATTATTTAAAATAACTCTTTTTGACATTGAAATGGCCACAGATACTGGAGTTGTGTTCACATAGGAATACGACTCCATAGTCTTAACAAAACAATCAAATTTCGGAAAAGTTGTGGTTGTCACTACTTTTAAACCATTCAAGATACACGAATCGACAAATAAATAACAGCATCAATGCAGTTTTGAAATAAATATTTACTGACTTACTTGTGCACTAATTTACATCCCTATGTTATCCTGTCAACCATAAAAAGGTTAAATCTAAATTTCCCGGTACACAATCTTCACAGAAATGGGTCTATACACTTTTGTAAACATGGCGTTGATTGTCCCAACTTTTGAAAATTCGGCGTTGATTGGCTCGCTAAATTCAGAAGACCAATTTCCATTTTTGCTAAAATGTCAGCTTTATTAACTCTGTTGTACCGGGAGTAAACTTTACATGTATATATACCAAAATAAAAGGGATATATCTATCTGTTGATGTAGACTATCCCTAGTGCTATATCTTAGATGGTATAGTAACAATGGCAAGTTTCCTCGAAATCATGTCATTGCTCAAGGTCGATGGAATTGCATACCATGATCGTTTGATTAGTTTGTTAGAGGCGAGACAAGTGTCTGTGGAAATACAGCTGTATCATTACTTCATCGCATATTAATGTATTTGCAGGCATTATTGCGAAATCAAATTACACGAAAAACAAATAGTTATTGCAGTATAGCACAAATTTTGAGACAAGCCAAATAGACTCATTGGATGTATTAAAATTAAGTAGAACGAATGAAAACAGAATAATGAACATGTAAGAAAGCAATAAACCAGTTCCATTGATTTCTTGATAGCATCTCCTCTTTCGTCTACTTTAATCGGCTATATTGGAAAAGTTTTTCATGTCCCATCGCATGATGAACATACATTTCTCAAAGACCATGTCCCGTCACCAATTTGAAGACAGCATAACGCATTAGCAGGTCACGTTATCCTTGCTAAGTTTTAAACAGAGGACCCCAGGGAGTCACTGCCAAAAAAAGAATAGATGCTTACGCGCTGATAGGAAGAGAGGTGGAAACTCACATTCCGAAGGGAAATTCTTATGGTGATGAGTCCAGAAGTCACAGTATCTTTTTTGTTCTGTGGTTAAGTGAGTATAGATCAATCTAAACCATCTGATGGTCAGGCATCCCTGACATGTCGCGGCAAGACATACACACGACATAGCCTTTAGGTAACCTCAACCAATGAAAAATAGATTAAAGCTACAAATAGCTTCCAATCCCCAACTATAACAGTTTCTTGATAACAATCCAAACTATTGATCGATGATGTACATTTGTACGCATAAAGACCATACCGATAAAGGTAGTCACGTGATTATTACATGTGATTACATCCAAAAGTGATATTCAATTTGTTGTTTGGGACTTTCGTTAAAATGAATGACTAATTCAAAGGCTTATTTTTGTATTCAATCACTTGCTCAACGGAAAAGCAATTTCGTCTAGATTTGGTTGAAATTTAATTAACATGATTCATAAACGAAATAAGATGTCAAGGAAATTAAAAAAAAGACGACATGTTAGATGCTCTTGATTGGATTCCTATTCGCTAATCGTAAACCGCAGCACAACTTTTACCTATAGACGATTGTATCTCAAGACATATTGTTGAACGAGGGATAGAAAATATCTTTAACATTTTAAAGTGTGAAAATTAATTTCCGTGAAAACCTATAGGAAAATTAAAGATATAATGAAACTGTCACCTCTGATATACATATTTGTTGAAAGACATTTAATAAAGTTTCCGGAATTCTTTAAATTAAACATTTCATTTATACTTATTCACTGGCGACATTTTGTGGAGTCTACTGCTCAATTTCATCAACGTTATGAAATAGATTTTGTTTATCTATTTCAAAAAGGCGTTTCCTCAGTGCTTTTCTATTTTTTTTTTTTTTTTGATAAGAAACCTTATTATGCAATATTGAAAATAGGGAGAGAATAAGACTAGCTAAAAGATGTGTCCTTTAGCTGACAGAACGATATTGCAGACGGATAATATGATGTATGAACTAAATAAAGCAATTGTAGAGGACATAAAACGAAGCCTTGTCACAACCAAGCATGTAATAATTATGCGGATCAGAGAGTAATTCTTTACCGAGATCTAAATTATTTTATTCCACTAGACCTGCAGATAATGGTAATGATAACTTCTCTAATGAAGATAATGTTAAAAAATTGTCAAATCACTCAGCAATATATACTTATCTCTAGCAGATTGTGATATCTCTCTCTCTCCTGTTCTTTCATTCAATGTTAAATATCTCTCCTCACTCAAGCCCACTAGTAGTGAGAATTCAAAGAAGGACCCGGATGTCAGGAGAAAGTTGGATAAGGTACGGGATGTGATGAACTTTAGAATAGCTTGTCATTATGCATTTTGTCAAACCAAACTTAAAGGGAAAGGGCTTGATATAAGTTGGAAAACGTGTGCCTAATCCCATTGATTTTTTTCAATAAAATATGTTTAAATCAAAACCAAGCACAAAGACTTTTGTTAGCATCGAAAATTCTTCATCGCAAGATATGCTGTATGTAATTAACATTTGTTAGCATCGAAAGTTCTTCATCGCAAGATATGCTGTATGTAATTAATATATGGAAATGATGGAATATTTGTTTCTAGCCGAAATGCTATCAATTTTGTTAAACTATTGCACACACAGCCGAGATCATTACAAAATAACAGCTGAAAGAAGGTTTTCCTATCCAAGTAAAAATATTAAATTACACTTTTTAGAGCAATAAATGTGCTGTTCTTATGTCCAAAATCACGTACCGCCGAAAATGTTCTATTTCTTGAAATAAGTACAAAGCTGTTTAATATATATTGTTCTAATTTCATAAGAAGTCAATAAAAAGCTTCGTGCTATCCATACCAGTTTACACAGTATGCTGTTTTCATGTGATGACAGTATAAAAACACACGTGCCTTTAACTGTTGTGAGAGCGCAAAACCAGAAACAAACCGACAAGCCAACAAACAAACAAACAGATAGATATTATGATCAGGCAACATGCTAGAATATCGCGATACGCGTGCCTTTTTGTGTTGATGTCGACCGATCCATTATTACTCGCTTCACCCCTGTATATATAGGGGCGAAGCGAGTAATATATATATATAGAAAGATTTGTTATTTCGGTATGTTTTATATCAATGCTTTGTTTAAAAACCAAGGCATTGTTTATTTTCCATTATACTAGCATCTCTGTTTTTGTTCTGAAAAAAAAACCTCATCTGTTTCACCCAATAACGTTAGAATGGATCTTAAATCACATCTCACCGCAGTTCAGTTTGACAAGTGAACGACCAATTTGTACAAATCAGAGAAGTAAAAATAGTTAATTCAAGGCCAGCTATCTTCTGCTTTAATGGAATCTTTGGTTTTTATGTCGGAGTTATGACCCTATCTCACTTCGACCAGACGACTTCGTCAGTCAGGGCACGTCATCGCCGGGCTACCCTAAAACACAGGGGTTCGTTAGGTCCACACAAATAATGCTATTTCGTCGACTAAAATTTATAATATTTTAAACTGGAGTTCTTCATGAATGATTGCGTAAGGTACCTTATGGCAAAAAGTTATATAATCCATGCAAATAATTTTATTCAATATGATATTTTTTTTAAAAATAGAGTTGGTATTGATATAGCCATACAAAATCCCTGTGCAAATACCAAACATCCGTCTGTCTGCCTTATCAACCGACATGCTACAGCGTTGCAATGATCAGATATCCAGAACTTGTTTCAATGACATATCAAAGACCGAGGATTCCGAAATAAAAACAAAAAATGAGCGATGAATCTGATGGTTTATATATATATTTATAAATACATGTATGACTGTTTTGAACAATCACGAAATCTTCACACGAAATCAATCAAGACATTTTCTAATTTTATTTCGGTATCTTTCTGATATCAAAGAGAGAATTTCTTTCTTTTTTTTTCATCGCGAGATTCAGCAGGTGTTAGTCTTTCAATGACATGAGCAGCTCGTACTTGTTCAAGTTCGTGATTTCAGATCATCTGACGCTATCTATCTTCAGAATTGTAGTGAAAACGAAGATAAAACTGCATGAGTTTCTGTCTGTCACCTCTCACCTACCGATAAAATATTTGTGCAAATATGCGACTGTCTTAATTACATTTCTGAAGGAATGGCGGCCATGACATCAACGTCGACATTCCTCTCTGATACCGACCATGAAATAAAGATAAACTTTGAACAACTGAGGACAAAAATAGAAAACATTAAACAGTTTTTCTTTTACAAGCTAATCTAAAAAGGACAACTCAAATCATTTACAATCCTGAAAAAAAGTCGAAACATGCGACGAAGAGCAACAGGAATCCTATGTCTACAATGTGTTACAGTTATTTAAAAAGAAATAAACAAAACTTCCCTGTCACTTTGATAAAATCCTATTACATTATATTTAGATCTATTTATCTTCACCAATTTGTGTTTCGGTCGGTAGCAATGAAATTTTGTTGACAATATGACTAATTTGTTTATATCATAATCATGAACATGGGATGTATCTTCGTCCGTATGACGATATCTATTCCTCTGGATGAAGTGTCATTTCATGTAAAGAGAGAATCTCTGCGTGTTAGTGAAATGTTATTGCGTGTGAACGTATACAGATTCATTTATGAGCCTGATCTCTGCAACGCAACACGTACTTTCAAGCGTGGTCTTTCAAGCGATTGTGTATAACTTTTACAGCCCGAATAACAAACAGGTCTTTAATTTTGATTGCCCTGATAACTCATTATATAATATTCTATTTACAGAAACATGTTGCATGATTACATATACATGCAATGCGCTACAACGGAAATATTTTTCGAAACATTTTTGCTCTAATCGATTGATTGAGTGAGTGATTGATGAATTGATTAATCTGTCTTATCTAAGTGTCGATGACCATTTGCACATAATTATAGAACATTTCACTCCTGTGAGGGTGAAATAAAGGTATTTCCATTCGAATAAGCAAAAGATTAGGTAAGCAAACACAACGGTTAAGATCCACTTATCGCTTTATGACGTCACGTAAACAAAACAATGTATTAGTATAACAACAAATTGGATGCATATTAAAATGCCAGAACGGTTCATCCCCTTCGGTGTTCCTATCCAGAGTAACTGTTAACTGATGCAGTTATATTTTGTATGGCGTCGTAAAATGTGCTTAAAGTTATCCATTATTGAATAATCAGATTCTCATATTTGCAAACCCGTGAAACAAACTAATAAAAAACATTCTTTAAGTGTGGCATTACTGATATCTTTAATTGTCGATTAAAATGTATTGTGGACATATAAATCTCCATTCTTGATATTCCAGGGGATACGATCTCTTTCGCTCTCTGCACCTCTGGAACCATCCTCGATATTCTACAGGTTACGATCACCTTCGCTCTCGGCACCTCTGGAACAAGTCATGGCAGTATTGCAGATTAGATGTGCAATATCTTGTGGATAAGATGAAAAACTAGTTTTATTCTTTGATGTACATCAAACGAAAATCGGGGTCGCATAACAGTATATTGCAATGGCTTTGAAGTTGGTTGTTGCTCTTTTGTAATCTTCAAGAGGAGCGTATCAGCAGAGATCGAAAGTGATCGTAACCCCTGGAGTATCGAGGATGAAAAATTACACCATCGCATTAAATTTTGCCATTTCTCGTCTAGCTTGTTTTCTTTTCATACAACATGGAAGTCACATAATCTAAACAAGTCACAAAAACATTGCTAAATCCTTCAATTTCACTCTAATATCTTTAAATGACAAAAAAAAAAAAAAAAATCCTTGACCATGCTTTCGTGTATACCCACCAGAATGGGAATCTGGGACACGAGAGTCTTTCAGCCTCTGCTTCATTATCGTTTTTATTTTAGCTTAATTACCTTGATCTTTTCATCCTCCTACTTTCTCTAGATAACAACACCCTTACTTACTATAGTTGATTCGATATTCAAGAGCTTGATTTCCGTGCAATATGTCGATAGCTGACAGATAAACCAATAGCACATGGTTTTGACAGATGCAGGTAGATTGTAGGGAAGTTTAATGATCGTCATCATGATCTCATTGAGAAACATTCTCTTTCCATGTATGGTATGAAGTTTAACGTAAGTAACAAGTATACCTAGTGGTTCCGTTGTTGCCAACCTTGTTCTCATTTGGAGACGTAACATTACTCACTCCTGAACACCTGGTCTTACTGGATTTTTGTTTTATACAGGAGTCTCTGTTTAGATAAAATTTTACTCTAGTTTTAATAAAATTGATTTTGGATTATGATTTTGTTGACATGTTGGTATTTTTCCTAATTTTTTTTATTGGTCATGATTTACATGACGGATGTCGTCGATGAAGCAGAAGTTCGGCTCCTGTTTTCCCTACATTGTCATATGTTTTAATCTTTATTTAGTTCAGATTTTGTTTCGTCGAATATGAGTTTGAATTAAGATTCCGTTGACATATATGTCTTTTCTTTGTCGTTTTTTGTATGTTTCGTCTAATTAGAAGGCATATATTCAAACCTTGTCGTGCACACACATAATACTCTTACTAGCAGGTTGCCAGCTGAAAGCTTTACAAATGCTTTGTCTTTGATGCCGTTTGTCCTCGAAATGTACATATATACTTAGATTTGTTTTAACAAAATTGGTCACACGATGACGTCATAGGCATTGTCAAAATAAAGAATGGAGTTATAACTTCAATCACAATAACGTTAAAAAAAATACATCCTAGAGATTGTTTTTTCCAACCAAAATCCAGGAAATGAAATGATACAATTTCTTGGATAACATAATTTTCAATGTGCCTATTTTCCCGGCTTTATAGAGCCTTACGTAAATCATAATATAATATCACAGTAGTAGGAAAATAGTCAACATAATCAAAATAAACTTGGCACAATGTAAATGTACAGGGTGATGAACATCATTGTGTGTAGGGCACAATGTCGGTAAATGTACAGGGTGATGAACATCATTGTATATAGGGGCACAATGTTGGTAAATGTACAGGGTGATGAACATCATTGTATATAGGGGCACAATGTCGATATATGTACAGGGTGATGAACATCATTGTATATAGGGGCACAATGTTGGTAAATGTCCAGGGTGATGAACATCATTGTATATAGGGGCACAATGTCGGTAAATGTACAGGGTGATGAACATCATTGTATATAGGGCACAATGTCGGTAAATGTACAGGGTGATGAACATCATTGTATATAGGGGCACAATGTCGGTAAATGTACAGGGTGATGAACATAATTGTATATAGGGGCACAATGTCGGTAAATGTACAGGGTGATGAACATCATTGTATATAGGGCACAATGTCGGTAAATGTACAGGGTGATGAACATCATTGTATGTAGGGGCACAGTGTCGGTAAATGTACAGGGTGATGAACATCATTGTGTGTAGGGGCACAATGTCGATAAATGTACAGGGTGATGAACATCATTGTATATAGGGCACAATGTCGGTAAATGTACAGGGTGATGAACATCATTGTATATAGGGCACAATGTCGGTAAATGTACAGGGTGATGACACATCATTGTATGTATAGGGCACAATGTCGGTAAATGTACAGGGTGATGAACATCATTGTATATAGGGGCACAGTGTCGGTAAATGTACAGGGTGATGAACATCATTGTATATAGGGGCACAATGTCGGTAAATGTACAGGGTGATGAACATCATTGTAAATAGGACACAATGTCGGTAAATGTACAGGGTGATGAACATCATTGTATATAGGGGCACAATGTCGGTAAATGTACAGGGTGATGAACACCATTGTGTGTAGGGACACAATGTCGGTAAATGTACAGGGTGGTGGACACCATTGTGTGTAGGGACACAATGTCGGTAAATGTACAGGGTGATGAACATCATTGTATATAGGGGCACAATGTCGGTAAATGTACAGGGTGATGAACATCATTGTATATAGGGGCACAATGTCGGTAAATGTACAGTATATAGGGTGTCGTGATGAACATCATTGTATATAGGGCACAATGTCGGTAAATGTACAGGGTGATGAACATCATTGTGTGTAGGGGCACAATGTCGGTAAATGTACAGGGTGATGAACATCATTGTGTGTAGGGACACAATGTCGGTAAATGTACAGGGTGATGAACATCATTGTATGTAGGGGCACAGTGTCGGTAAATGTACAGGGTGGTCGACACCATTGTGTGTAGGGACACAATGTCGATAAATGTACAGGATGATGAACATCATTGTATATAGGGGCACAATGTCGGTAAATGTACAGGGTGATGAACATCATTGTATATAGGGACACAATGTCGGTAAATGTACAGGGTGATGAACATCATTGTATATAGGGACACAATGTCGGTAAATGTACAGGGTGATGAACATCATTGTATATAGGGGCACAATGTCGGTAAATGTACAGGGTGATGAACATCATTGTATATAGGGGCACAATGTCGGTAAATGTACAGGGTGATGAACATCATTGTATATAGGGGCACAATGTCGGTAAATGTACAGGGTGATGAACATCATTGTATATAGGGGCACAATGTCGGTAAATGTACAGGGTGATGAACATCATTGTATATAGGGGCACAATGTTGGTAAATGTACAGGGTGGTGGACATCATTGTATGTAGGGCACAATGTCGGTAAATGTACAGGGTGATGAACATCATTGTATATAGGGGCACAATGTCGGTAAATGTCCAGGGTGATGAACATCATTGTATATAGGGCACAATGTTGGTAAATGTACAGGGTGTGATAGGGGCACAATGTCGGTATCATTGTATGTACAGGGTGATGTCATTGGTAGGGGCAATGTACAGGGTGATGAACATCATTGTATGTAGGGGCACAATGTCGGTAAATGTACAGGGTGATGAACATGATTGTGTGTAGGGGCACAATGTCGGTAAATGTACAGGGTGATGAACATGATTGTGTGTAGGGGCACAATGTCGGTAAATGTACAGGGTGATGAACATCATTGTATATAGGGGCACAATGTCGGTAAATGTACAGGGTGATGAACATCATTGTGTGTAGGGACACAATGTCGGTAAATGTACAGGGTGATGAACATCATTGTGTGTAGGGACACAATGTCGGTAAATGTACAGGGTGATGAACATCATTGTGTGTAGGGACACAATGTCGGTAAATGTACAGGGTGATGAACATCATTGTATATAGGGGCACAATGTCGGTAAATGTACAGGGTGATGAACATCATTGTATATAGGGCACAATGTCGGTAAATGTACAGGGTGATGAACATCATTGTGTGTAGGGGCACAATGTCGGTAAATGTACAGGGTGATGAACATCATTGTATGTAGGGGCACAGTGTCGGTAAATGTACAGGGTGATGAACATCATTGTGTGTAGGGGCACAATGTCGGTAAATGTACAGGGTGATGAACATCATTGTGTGTAGGGACACAATGTCGGTAAATGTACAGGGTGATGAACATCATTGTATATAGGGCACAATGTCAAT
Source organism: Ylistrum balloti (assembly GCF_031769215.1). Classification (NCBI taxonomy): domain Eukaryota; kingdom Metazoa; phylum Mollusca; class Bivalvia; order Pectinida; family Pectinidae; genus Ylistrum; species Ylistrum balloti. Next base: position 519,799 of record NW_026782798.1, on the reverse strand, counting down.
GAATGTACAGGGTGGTGATCATCATTGTATATAGGGGCACAATGTCGGTAAATGTACAGGGTGATGAACATCATTGTGTGTATAGGGCACAAAATGTACAGGGTGAAACATCATTGTATATAGGGTGATAAATGTACAGGGTGATCATCATTGTATATAGGGGCACAATGTCGGTAAATGTACAGGGTGATGAACATAATTGTATATAGGGCACAATGTCGGTAAATGTACAGGGTGATGAACATCATTGTATATAGGGGCACAATGTCGGTAAATGTACAGGGTGATGAACATCATTGTATATAGGGGCACAATGTCGGTAAATGTACAGGGTGATGAACATCATTGTATATAGGGCACAATGTCGGTAAATGTACAGGGTGATGAACATCATTGTATATAGGGCACAATGTCGGTAAATGTACAGGGTGATGAACATCATTGTATATAGGGGCACAATGTCGGTAAATGTACAGGGTGATGAACATCATTGTATATAGGGGCACAATGTCGGTAAATGTACAGGGTGATGAACATCATTGTATATAGTACAGTGTCGGCACAGGGTGATGAACATCATTGTATATATGGGCACAATGTCGGTAAATGTACAGGGTGATGAACATCATTGTGTGTAGGGACACAATGTCGGTAAATGTACAGGGTGATGAACATCATTGTGTGTAGGGGCACAATGTCGATATATGTACAGGATGATGAACATCATTGTATATAGGGGCACAATGTCGATATATGTACAGGATGATGAACATCATTGTGTGTAGGGGCACAATGTCGATATATGTACAGGGTGATGAACATCATTGTATATAGGGGCATCATATGTGTGATAACATCATTGTGTGTAGGGACACAATGTCGGTATATGTACAGGGTGATGAACATCATTGTGTGTAGGGACACAATGTCGGTAAATGTACAGGGTGATGAACACTATTATGTATCGCGAACAAACAATATATTCCCATGAATCCGCAGATTTACCACACATGAAGACACACTCAATGAAGACCGTATCAATAGTATGAATATTCAAGACGCAAGACTTGAAAGACATTGCGACACAAAATCAATTATTATCTTGTCACAGTCTGAAGAAAGATAAGCATTTGATGGAAGAAAGTGGCTGCCATTTGTAATTCCTGTTGGCTCGAGCAGTCGTGTACAGCTTTTCGCCCCCAACTTATCACTTACGTGCCATGTCTAATTATCGTCAAACCAAACTCTCGTGTTGTAATGCAACTTAACTCAATTATTCCCAAAGAATATTCATTTATTCTCGAATTTGTGTTTTTATTCTTAAACCAATTTCCCTCTGTCACTTCTGCTTTGCGAAATAAAGGGTTATGCAATTTCAGCACTTAAGATAGCTCTGTTGTTCGCCATGATCCGATGAGTCAAACCATTCTCGTCCAATTTTCATCCCCCTAGAGGATCGGCTGACACCAAGCTAGACATGAAATAACGATTTGTAGATTTTGTTTAGGAATATGATGGACAGCTGATGTAACTCTCGGAACAATATTATAGTCGTGGGGATACAATAGTAGTAAAACGGAGACGGTTCCTAAAATACGGATTAAGCAGCAATGCAGTTTAACTTGTATTTATGTCTGTGTTTTTGCTTTTTGTTTCAGATGATATGTTGTAGCAGATGTTGCTTGGCGACAGTCTGAGAGTATGTTGAGGTCCTGTATTTGTGATATTGATGAAATCCCTCAAAGCAAATTTGGAATATACTGCATTAAATTTTTTTCTAAAGTTTTAATTCTAGTGAAATTATTTAATGTAACAGCAAATTCATATTTCAGGACACTGAAAAATACACCCAAAAGCGTAATGTTCCACATAAAATAAAGTTTTATATATACATATGTTCATGGCATATAATTCACAAAGTGATAACATTAATGTAAGGCCGTATGTCCGTACTAGTATAAACATGTATTCATTTATTCACAATTAATTTCATCAAGTATTAAGACACAAACAAAACTAACACAATTTTCCGGCTGAAATTTTACAGTCTCACTAATGCGGTCAATTTATGAAATCGACAACATCCCGTATTGTTTCTATTTTAAATTTGGAATGGTAAAAATCTTAATTTTGTCTCCGAGCAACCAAGACACGGTAACAAAGTCTCGTGCGTTTTTGTTAACAACAGCGACGCCGCCAATCAATATGAAACATGCATCTTTTATAAGAACGACAAGACAAAGCCTGGTCTCACGTGCGCCACTTTTAGCACGTGACGTAACAAGACAATAATGGCAGCAGACGACAGCCAGGACGCACAAAAATCTAAGGAAATTGGATCGATTTTTTTTCAAATGTATTTCCAATTCTCTAAAAAAAATTTTATTGGAGGGGGAATGATGTCGATATTTTCGAGAATGGAACAAAATAGCAAAAACGGTTATCAGGTCATTATATATTTTGTGACTAGTCTGTATTTCACACCAAAAGGCTTTAAAATTATCTAAACATTTCCATAAGTAAATTTATAATATATAGAGACCATCATAACCAACACGAGGGAATCATAATTTATATTTGACAAACTGCTGACTCTGTATGACTGTCGAGGGCCTGGCCGAGGCATCCTGAACAGGTCTTGTGATGCATTTGTAATCTTAAAGTATTTTTTAAACTTTCCAGAAGTATAATAATACATCGTTGTTAATTTAATCACACCATCACAATCCAGTTGTGTTATTTTGTGTAATTTCTCCTTTTACGAAAGAACCATCAACTTCAGTCCCAGTTTGTGCCAGTTTGTGTCTCGTGGGAGACAAGTATAATAGTATGACTACTTTTGTGAAAACTGTGCAACTTCGCTATACAATAATATGGTTAAGTGTCTGCGGTAAATATCGAATCACATTTTGAAACGCATGTCTCTCTTAAAGTTATTCTTTGGAATAAATCCTTTTTTGTAACACATTCACTTCGGTCAATGTCTGTTATTACAAGACAGTGTAAGTATAACAAACAGAGGCCTAATTTTGATCAGTTTCAGAAGTCTGAGGTAATATTTCGTTCAGAAATGCACTCTCCTTTTATAATCAATTTTAATTTTTTTCGACTGCATTTTCCTTTGTGTAACACGCGGCGTGCTGCATTTTGACTACAATTTACATTTTCCTTGAAATATCTATATATCTGTTATACATGTAGTGGTATTCCTTCCAATATTCCAATAACATCTTTATCCTCTAACTACCCAGAATCGTTAATCTATCTCATAACATTAAAGTTTCCAGTTTACAGATAGGGTGATTATTCCAAATTATCTGAACAGTAAAATATTCGTATCTAGTGTTCACAATAGAGACCTGGGCCCGTATTCATGAAACCGTACTCATGCTCAAGCATGAAATTTATGCTCAAGCCTTATGTCTTGTTTAAGTTAAAAAATAATAAATAAAGCTGATTTTGCCAAAGATTAAAAAAAATATGAAAGGATTTCAAGTCAAAGTTATAATGAATGTTTATATTTGACATTTGTATTATTTGATATGATTTAGGAGAATTATCAAAAAGTTTGCTTGAGCACAAAATGTATGCTTGAGCATGAAAATAGCTTCATGAATACGAGCCCTGCAGGTTTTCTACTGAATGGAAACATGTCAAACTTAAACAGAAAAGTTTGGAAATTTATCTTTATTTAATAGACCAACACTTTGAAATGGTTTACCAGACAATGTTAGGCAGTGAAAAACCTGAATAGTTTTAAATTTGAATGCAAAAAAGAGATGTCCAACTTTTAAACATAAAAACTCCTTTGTCTGGAAGTTTTAGAAGATCTCATCATCGTAACAGTATTTCATTATTGTATTTTAAGTAACTCGTAATTCCTGCTATGTGTGTAATATGTTTTATACACATTCACGATGCAATAACTTATTTCATTTAAACGTTTTCTGAAATGTATCTCACTGTGTTATTTATATTTGTCAGTGATGTTTCAGTTTTATTGACTGTAAATATTGTACATTTCTTATTTCACTTATAAGAAGATTATTGTAAAATCGAAATGTCATTGACTATGAACAAAGTCTTTCATGCGTACATAGCTAACAGACAACCGGCAATACTAGCGAACATCAAACATATATAGCTTCATATCGCACAAGCGAATGGAAATTCATAACAGTTCCCCAAAGTCTTGGATAAAAATATTGACATTGGTAAGAAGCATCTCTTAAATATTGAATTAATTGAGATATTTAAACACCACGATTTTGTGAAGCAGAATTGTTGCTAACAGGAAATGAATAGGGAAATTGAAATCGATTATCAACAGCATGATGGAAAGTTATCCGTGTTTGGTTTCATTCCTAGTTGATATAGGCAGCTGATGTAGAAGAGCCGGTGGTGTCCTTGATTCCCAATACTGTTGGGATTATACAATGGGCATGATTTATAAATTTCTTGTTATTTAACTACGAAGGTAATGTAAAAATACATGTGATCTGTTCTGAAAAGATTTTTCAATAAATTCGGCACAAGTCGACAAAGAGACGAATATAGCCTTGCTAATAGTCTTTTTGAAGATATTACCAACAAACTCTACAAAGATGTTGTCACCAGAAACTCGATCATTGTTATGATTTCGTCCTCTGTTTATTTCTTTTTGACTTATAACGAACTTATCAGTATATTTACAACCATTAATTTGTACCTCTGTTTACCTTTCTTTAAAAAATACCCCAAAAAAAACCGAAAAACAAAATGTTCGTGAAACCTAAAGTCCTTTTTTTCAGTTTGTAATAGGGGTGTGGTAGCATACAGAGTGGAAAAGACAATTGATCTTAAAGAATTTTTTTCAGGAGGTGGTGATCAAGATAGGTCCATGATACTGCAAGTAAGAAGAAGTCCATTCCTGGATATAAATGGTACCATAGAAATGGGTCCATTTAGTACAGGTCATTTTTTTGTATCTAAATAAACAAACAACGTCAATCTTATGAAAGAAGAATTTAATTACATACACTTTTTGGCATCAATCTGATTAAAACACATATCTTAATTTACCACTCCAATACTTTCTTTAATGAATGGAAAATATTGGAGTGGTAAATTATGATCTGTATTCTAATCAGATTGTTTTTGACATAATACTCATGTATCATTACTATCTTTGTCATTAACACAACATCCACATTCCTTTGAGGTAACTTTCACACATTATTACATATTATAATCATTCTTGATAAATGACAAAATATTGACAAAGAAGCTAACAAGATGGAATGATAAAGGGCACAAAGAAAAATAAATGACACACTTATCCATGGACTTTAATCTAATTTAGATGTCAGACTTCTTGGTAACAAATCTATTGATTAACTTACTATGACAAAATATGAATTTGATTGTGACATTTTTGTTTTCATGAAGAATTTCATAGCAGTTCCAATTCTCGATGACATACTTTGAAAAGCAGCTTAAATATGGACAAGATATTGCCTACATGGTAATTTCCTATTAGAATATATTTTGATTTTCAAATTAATAGTTATGCTATCTGATCAGATAATTTCTAAAATGAAATCAATTTTGGAATAAACATAACATTGTATTTTCCAAAACTTACATAAAGATTATATTTTATTTAATATTATGAAAAAGGAAAACACAAACATGATATATCACTCAATCATAACTACAATTACACACACCTTGTTACCTTATATCTCAAGCAGGATACAAAAGGATATGTTTTACCATTGTCATATCATGAACAATGGGAAAAATGCATAATTTACGATGTTTCTTTACTTCTTAATGTAGAGCGTTCATATTGTTTTGGTGTGTACACAGATGTAAGCCTTTCTTATGGGTTATATTTTTTCTGTACATTCCAAAATAACAAAATAACTGAAATTCAGTTTTGTTCTGAGTGTACTACTGGTTGGTGGAACACTCTACCTTAACAAGAAAATATAAGTTTTGCTGCAAAAAAAATATATGCATCTGCATTCTTTATTTTAACTTTTATCATTTCCTTTTCAAACTTCCAGATTCACTTACACTGTGCAAAACTGTAAGCAAGAAATAGTACTTAGAGTTGATGATAAATTCACTGATGAAAAATCTTCAATACATAAATCTGGATGAAAAAACAAAGTTGTGCGGCTAACTTTGGCATTTCGGTATATAATCACCAGTAGCTCATCACAGTGATTGTTCCAGGTTGTTCAGGAGAGGCTGTAACCAGTTTGGTTTCACTGACCCACATCAAATGTAGGCGGGTAGGGTTTCTATGCACCATATTCAACAGTTTTCCAGTCTGGAAAAGAATACAGACTTTTTCTTAATCATCTGTATCTAATAAGATTTGAAATATGTGTCTGTAGTGTGGTAACAATTAAATGTCATATTTAATCTGCAGTTCTAAATGTCATGTCTAGCCTGAAGTGTAGTCGTAAAAGTCATATCATATCCAGCCTGGAGTGTAGTCCTTAATGTCATATCTAGTCTGAAGTGTCATCCTTAATGTCAGGTCTAGTCTGAAGTGTCGTCCTTAATGTCATGTCTAGTCTGAAGTGTGGTCCTTTATATCATATCATAAATAGTCTGAAGTGTGGTCCTTAATGTCATGTCTAACTTGAAGTGTAGTCCTTAATGTCATGTCTAACCTGAGGTGTAGTTCTTAATGTCATGTGTAGTCTGAAGTGTAGTCCTTAATGTCATATCTAGATTGTAGTGTAGTCCTTAATGTAATATCTAGCTGGGTTGAAGTGTAGTCCCTAATGTCATATATAGTTTTTAGTGTAGTCCTTCATGTTATATCTAACCTGAAGTGTAGTCCTTAATGTCATGTGTAGTCTGAAGTGTAGTCCTTAATGTCATACCTAGTCTTATGTTTAGTCCTTAATGTCATATTGAGTCAGTACTCTAGTCTTTAACATCATATCTTACCTGAATTGTAGTGAAGTCCTTAATGTTATATCTAGTCTGTAGTGTAGTCCTTAATGTCATGTGTAGTCTGAAGTGTAGTCCTTAATGTCATATATAGTTTGTAGTGTAGTCCTTCATGTTATATCTAACCTGTAGTGAAGTCCTTAATGTCATATCTAGTTTGTATTATGGTAATAAATGTCTTATCCAGCTTGTAGTATAGTACCTAATGTTATATCTAGCATGTAGCACTGGACAAAATGTTATATCTAGACAAACAATGTACATCTGTAGTACCAAATGTCATATGTAGCCTGTTGTACCAAAATGTTGGTTTTTCAGACAAAACTATGCTATTGTAAATTTGTTAGTGAGTATCACACCTACCCTGTAGTCCCAGATAGCAATTTTTTTCTGGTCACCTCCACTGACCAATCGCTGACCATTGATATGGAGGCATCGTACAACACCCAAATGACCTGTTAGCACATGTAGACATTTCCCTAAAACAAAGATAGGACTATTCAGTATCATAATACCTAAAAGTAACTGGTGAAACTCGTCCACAAGGAATAAAATATACTACCTACTTATGGTGTGAAGCTGGTTAATGTTGAAAACATTCCTAAATGTGGTCTTGTTACCTAAAAGTTTTCCCACATAGACTAGTGGTTAGTGTAAGGGAAGTGGGAAAGTGGGTTGAACAAACAAACAAATGAATCAGATTCTACAATGTGCCACCTATCACAGCAGAAATGATTTTCTTAATACCTTTTCACAAATTTCTGGTTGGGAAAATCTCTTAATCCAAAAGTGAAAATGCACTACAGTTGGCAAGTCTGTATAAACATTCTGGAACAAACTCTGTCATCTAATAGTTTAAGAGAAAATATTTTAGGAATTTTGACATGTTGCTGCAGAGAAAGATGTTTACAGAAAAAGAAAATATCTCACATAGGAATTAGCAATCCTTTAAGCATATTTTTAACTTTCACAGTGACTGAGATACAATAAGTCATGCAGCATGTTCTCATGCAACATCTCACATTATGTTTTGTAACTGTCTTACAACAGGCAACATTTCTGGTAAAAACATTTTGAACACGGGCATGATTTGTGTTTTGAGATTCAGGGGATATTTCCTTCTAGCATGGTACAAATCTTGTGTATATATTTCACAACTAAACAAAGTGTGTTTTAAAATTCACAATGCAAATAAAAAAAACCCAGACAGAAACAAAGAATACAGTTTTTTTAAGGAACCATACCACAGTTTTTGCATTGTTCTGTTATAGATGTATAAGTAAGTAGGAGAGACTGACATTTGATTTGCTGGAGCAAACGTCCATCTAAAACTCTGTGCAACTTTGATTTCTGCAATCTACTTCAGTTAATATCCTTACCATAAAATGACCAGTTTTGAGATATTTAGGAGATAATATGTGCTGGCTAGAGTTTTGATAACTCTGACTTTGCTTTCAATACCTCATAATAATCACTTTTTGTCAAAGGAGGGGTATGAACAACGGACGCTTTTACTTTCTGCATCTTTTTCAGTTACTAGAAAACCTGATAACATTTTCTACACTGTGTTGACAGCTAATAAATATGATGGAATGATTTTACCATCAGCATTTTAGTACATGGTAGAAATAACTACAAAATCAACACATCCTGAATATATATTTTACTAATCACTGAAGTTAAGAAATAGAAGCTCTCCCAAATGATGAAATAAAAGCTGATTATGTTGATGGAAATCTATGGGGAAATCTTAGTTGTACAAGTTATATCAATTTGATGTTCATTTATTGGGCATTCCTTGTATCCCATAATACTACCGTTTATATATGTTTCCTTTTAAGTCTACAGGCCACCTGGTTAGATATGATTTAATTCTGGGCTTATTAAAATCATTTAAAAAAGAAAACCAAATTTATTTTATTTTCTAATCCACAAGGTCTGGAAAAGATATCAAAATTGTTCTCTATTCTCTTTTATGTTTTCTCAAGTTAAAAAATAATTGGATAAAATCTCTACACTTTTAAAGCACAAAGTAGAAAATATTTCTGAAGCGTGCATGTACAACCTTGTTTTAGTGAAAACGGAGTCAAAAGTATGGTACACCTCCAGTCAGTGTGTGTAAAATTAATTGATAATTATTGAACCCGTGGGAAACTCTGATTTAAGCAACACAATCAACAACAGGAAAAAATCATGGAGATCACTGTTTCATGTCAAACATGAAGGCAATGCAATGTCAAGGTCAAAATTTAAATGTTTTAGTAATTAAATGTCACCGTGACCTGCTGTAATGTTGATGATAGTGAAGTACATCTAATCATGGAATTCTGTGAAATTGTATGCAGCTAAATGTGAGGTCTAGCTACTACATGTAATTAGTATAACCTACATGTGGACACACAGATGAATTAAAGAACAAACAGACATCAAATGCGTCTTATCACATTGAAAAGGACACAAAAAACTGCTACTAATAAGAAAACAGAGAAGAATACAAAAATGATTTTCTAACCCCATTAAGCTAACAGTGCTTTAAACAAGATGAAACAGTGACAAAAACACATGGAATTTAAGCATAACATTACATTCTCCCCATTCATAGATTTTATCAATTCTTGTGAATGGGTATGAAACCTTAATACTGGTTTGTATCTGTTACTATATCACACCTGAATAAAGTATTGTTATCCAAATCAAAAATATTAAAAGGACATGGTGACAACTATTACAAAAATTATTAAAGTTTTTGTCTGTTTCATTTCCTACACACAGAATCTGAGAAGTAGATGTTAACAGAAAATAAGCTTTGATATTGTTACTACAAACAAACTAGACTCACTTGACATAAGAATATCTCCTATTTTACACTTGGCACAACTTCATCCGAGGAAATGAGGGTGATCAATTTCGGCCACTAGCAAACAATTTTTGGGAAACATTGTTGTGGTCTTCACTTTGTTTTGATCAGAATGCTCGAAACAATCTTGATGTGATAATTTGTGGGTGGAAATGCAATACCACAGCACACACTGCTGCTAAGTAAGATTTAACAATTTCATTTATTTTCTAGTGAAAATAACAACAAAAATTATTATGAATGAAATCATCTGATTATTTATTCTATGTCATTAAGCAACGTGTTGAATTTACACAAAGAAGTTATCAGAACAGATTCTAAACATATAATTGTCTCCCTTGTAGAAATGATATTTTAGAAAAGGTGTAGATTGCAATGACATACAAAACTTCACCAAACTTTTTCTGATTTTTCATTTTGCACATTCAGGTGCAACGGAATTCATCACTTTCAATATAAGGGAATAACATATTCCACTTGATCAATCAATTAAAACTCCCATAACAGCTTCCTTTCTATGTAAATCTTAAGATGTTAATATCACACACTTAATGGTTTGTCCATCTTCTAAAACAATTATCATAAATGAAAGCATGTTCAAATATCATGAATATAAATTTGCATTTAATAATGGCACTTATCTATCAATTTATTCTTTGTGATCATAATTCTATATATAGAGACTCCTGAAAAAGTACAAGTAGAATAAGACCAGACATTCCAGAAAAGTAAACATCTTCTGCTTCATCGCCGTCACCCTCCATGTAAATCTTGGTCAATCACAATAAGTAATGTCCTTTTCCCAAATTAGCACAAGTTAAAAACAGCGGAACCACCAGGCAAACTAAAAGGCTTCAAACATTTCTAGCTTCATATCACATACACACAGAATTTGAAATTTTCACAAAGACATCATTACAACAACCATCAAATTTCCAAATTATCTTCATTGACCTGTATCTCTTGAAACCCTGTGTTGTGAGTTTATCTCAAAGGCTGTTGACACCTCTCATGAAAATTGCCATTTTGGAAAAGCAAAGATGGAAGTATTCATATATCTAGAAATTATATCTAAGTTTTATTTCCAACAGCAGAGTACCCAGTAAACAATTTATTGTATTTTGAGAATCTGTTATTGTAGAGAGAAGAATTGTTTTCATTCTGTAATACCTCATGCAACATATAACAAATTCCTGTGGACATACCGCCAATATGAAACAGGAATCAGCTTGTTTTCAAAAGCAACCAACATTGTCATGTTGAAAAACTTAAATACGGTAGATGTTCCAAATTTTGGAAGTTAAAAAAACTCTGCTGTGAAAAAGCCCACAACATATTTTCTTTTTCAGACTTCTGAATATTTTTTTTTTTTTTTTTTGAAAATCAGCTCAGTATAATTTGTTCAGTAATCACTGTAGTACAATCAGAGTACATAAATGAGCATAAATATATAAGGTTTGTGGAAAGCAATAACTGATTGAGTTCAGCAATGTGTACCAGTGAATTTTAAAAAATTTGAACTAAAAACATTTGCTCAAGTGACCCTTGCAAAATAATTATGTCATGTAATATAGAAGACATGATATAAAGTGGTATTAACTGAAATTTTTGGAAAATTGACTGCTTCTTAGCAGAGATCTATGACAAAGCTTTTACAATATATATACTGTATAATTTCACTTGAAATTATTTTGATGTTTAAAAATTCTATCAAATATAGTCATTTTCTAGTATTTTTCCAAAACACAGACAATTAAGTTCAGATTTCTGAGATTCGCTTGTGCACAATTCTATCAAAACTTTGTTTATTTACAACTTACAATAACCACTCTTATAGGACCAGAGGGAAGCATGCCTAAAGAAAACGCACGTTGCTGGGCAAATGATCCAATACCGTTTTACACCCATTCTGGGAATCGAACCCTGGACCAAACTAAGATACCTAGGTGAATTAAACACAAGAGAGTGTTACCACTTCCCAACCTGACAACCCTGTTGTGTACAATTGCATGCTTACATTAATATACAATAACTGAATGTTAGTTTATGTATCAAAGCATCTTGATACTTTTTTTATTTTTATTTTTTATATTTTCAGAAACTTACCGTACAACATACCTAAAATTACTAACATGGGGAGGGTTGAAAAAAGAAGTTTAAATGAGAATATCACTACCTGTCAATCATCCTGTCCCAAGGGATGGGGCATCCTTAGCTTATGACCCCCTGAGGGCTGTAGATATAAGTGGGGGTTGGACATGGCCAATTTATCTCTAATGAGGCTACTCTACCGCTCTTAAGCAGTAATGACAGCACTAGACTTACATATGTATGTAATTCTGCCCAGCAGAAGATGCAGTATGACGTCTGCTTCCGTAACAATACACATATGTTTCATTAGCTTGAAAGTCATCTGGTTTTGTAGTGCAAATAGAGTATTTAAATAGTGCAGCAGTGACATGAGTTTGTACAATATGGCTATTCACAAGGGGGTCTGGGACAGACAGAAAAAAAACCAACAGATTTAACAGTGGTGAAAAAAATGTATGTAAAATAGCTACCAACAAGGGGAGCAGATTTAAAAACAGTAAAAACAATGAAACATCTATCTGAACAAGACATGTGCTGAAAATATAATCAGCAAAACGCTGTGAACACAGGAACCAAGCGGTGCTGATAGATGTATGGATCATGTTTTAGAGAATAACACTGATTCCTGCAACATGAATAACAAATTATCGTATTGTTTCATAGCTTTTTCTTATTCTTCTAGCTGTGTTATTTGAACTTTTATACAAGGTAGTAAGTGTGTTTTAAATATCTTAAAATCTTTCCAGAATTTCATACAAAAGTTCCATACATCTTGTTTTTACTTCAAGCTATGTATTTTTACTTTAAGCTATATAATGAAACATATCTATCCAGTGAAAGGTTTGAAATGAAAAAAAAAAACAAAAATTAAAAAAAAAGATTGCATAATTATGTTTTTATGAAATTATGTAAATTCAATCAACTGGTAAAGAATTGAACTGAAAATCAAATTTTATTGTCTCAGGAAGTCTCCTTTTGAAATACACAATTTTAATATGGGTAATTTCAGTCTTTGAAATTATCACAAATAAAATACTGTGAAAATTTGTCTCTAAATTTACCATTATATGAATTTCAGTGAATCAAAAACCTATTCAACTTACTGTTAAATATCAAATGGATTATTTTTTCAAATAATCATTAATCTTTAATTTCAATATTGCATCAAATCACAGGGTACACATTTGTTCTTTTATTTTAATCTTCGTTTCAAATGAAGTGAAAGATAATTAAGGAAAAAACCCAAAAACAAAAAAATGGAATGTTTTCACTGAAATCAATTTAATGGCATATGTTTTTAACAAAAATTAAAAAAAGATTGTAGTATTATCAAGGTTTCTGCATGAAAGAGTCGTAACATTACATGGTAAAATCTTAGTCATCATGATGTTTGACATTTATGGTGATGTATCATGTACCCAATCTGTAAATTTAATTCCGGAGATTTATCCTTGCTTCTATCTTAAACTATATACTGTGTAAAGATGGCTTCCTAAGCAGAACCTTCTGCTTCTAATTCTGATAGAAAGTTTCTTTGAATAAACATTTCCTTTCTTTCGTCAGAGGACTTTTAAAAAATTTACATCTCTTGTATATATACTAAAATCAAGTGTAAAACCTGCACACTATGTTCTTTGTATTATGCTGTGTAATGCATGTTTACAGTTAAAAGTGCCTGCTGGGAAATATTATGATATTTTTGCTCCATAAAAATACATTATGAATATTCTGCTGTGATATTTACATAAAACTTAGTCATGCAGTAGAAATAAAGATAACTTTCTTGATACAAAAACAATCAAAAAGTGCACATGTTCTAATACATACAATTTTCTCTGTCAAAATTATCTGCAGACAGAAAGCAAAAGAAGAAAATTTTTTAAGTTATTAAAACACAATTTGTATTTTAAACATACTTCTCTCCTAAAACAACTGCAGGGGTATATGTTATTTCTAATGGTATGTCAGGGATAACACAGGAGGGAACCTACTGCTAATGCTTAAGGAGGGGGAAAGGGTAGGGAGGGGGAGGAGGAGGAGTTCCTGGCCTTTCTCGGGAGGAACACATGTCTAATTTATACATGCCAAACACAGCTGATTTACATGAAGGAACTGTCAGATTATTTGCCTTCATCAGGAAACCATTCAGACACCCTTGTGTCCTGCTATATATGTCTCCCCTACTATTTATAATGGTCCAATTTTATTTCACTAATCTATTGTGATGTATTGATAAGATAATGAAACCAGATCATTCCCCCCCCCCCCCCCCCCCCCCCCCAACTTTTTTTTTCAAAATTTCTGTAGTTATAAGAATTATCATATGTTACCAGAAACAGGAGACTAAGGAGGCCTGCATCGCTCACCTGGCAAATTCAGCTTTCAAGTCATTTAACAAAAAAAAATTTCTGAAATAATATCCTTATTGGGTCCCAGCCTTGTGGTCAAACAGTAGTCGTATCTTAAGCCCCTGGTGGCTAAGAGCAATTACTTAAAGTTAGTTCCTCTTCACCCAAGAATGCTCAATAGTTTGGACCAGATGAGCAAAAAAGTCTAATTCAAACTGGTGTAGTTTATAATTGTTCTTAAAACCTGATTAAACATTACCAAACTAATATTCAGCAAATAAGCTCATTCCTGGTAAAGTGTAACAAATCAATCCATTTAATTCATTGTTCAATAAAATCACCACTACATATCATTTTATTGTCCTGTAATAAACCAACCTCCTCACTTTGAGTCAAAAGTGATGTTTGTTACCTTGGCATGCACACGTCCAAGTGTCTAAAGGTACATGATCACATACCTAAGTGTCTCAGTAAGATCAATATATCCTATATTACAAGTCCATGACTTATTCTGCATCTGAGTGAGACAGCTTACCTTGTTCATTTTTACCTGTGTGATTAAGACAGTAAGATAATACTGATTTACCAAAATGATCCCAGAGAGTCAGATACTGGTGATATTAGTTCAGTTAAAACATAGTAAGATTCTTACCTGAGTGAGACCACAGTCAGATGGTACTGATTTACCTGAGTGAGACCACAGTCAGATAGTAATGTTTTACCTGAGTGCGGACACAGTCGGATGGTACTGTCATACCTGAGTGTGACCACAATCAGATGGTACTGACTTACCTGAGTGAGACCGCAGGTGGATGGTACTGACTTACCTGAGTGAGACCACAGGTGGATGGTACTGACTTACCTGAGTGAGACCACAGGCGAATGGTACTGACACCTGAGTGAAGCCACAGGCGGATGGTACTGACTTACATGAGTGAGTCAACATTCAGACAGTATCAACTTACCTGAGTGAGACCACAACTGGATGGTACTGACTTACCTGAGTGAGACCACAGGCCGATGGTACTGACTTACATGAGTGAGACCACAGGTGGATGGTACTGACTTACCTGAGTGAGACCACAGGTGGATGGTACTGACTTACCTGAGTGAGACCACAGGCGAATGGTACTGACATACCTGAGTGAAGCCACAGGCCGATGGTACTGACTTACATGAGTGAGTCAACATTCAGACAGTACCAACTTACCTGAGTGAGACCACAACCGAATGGTACTGACTTACCTGAGTGAGACCACAGGCGGATGGTACTGACTTACCTGAGTGAGACAACATTCAGACTGTACCAACTTACCTGAGTGAGACCACAACCAGATGGTACTGACTTACCTGAGTGAGACCAGAGGCGGATGGTACCGACTTACCTGAGTGAGACCAGAGGCGGATGGTACCGACTTACCTGAGAGAGACCACAGGCGGATGGTACTGACTTACCTGAGTGTGACCACAGGCAAATGGTACTGACTTACCTGGGTGAGACCACAGTCAGATAGTACTGTCTTACCTGAGTGTGACCACAGGCGGATGGTACTTAATTGAGTGAGACCACAAGCGGAAGGTACTGACTTACCTGAATCAGACCACAGTCAGATAATACTGTCTTACCTGAGTGCGGCCACAGTCAGATTGTACTGACTTATCTGAGTGTGACCACAGTCAGTTGGTACTGACTTACCTGAGTGAGACCACAGGCAGATGGTACTGACTTACCTGAGTGAGACAACAGTCAGACTGTACCAACTTACCTGAGTGAGACCACAACTGGATGGTACTGACTTACCTGAGTGAGACCACAGGCAGGTGGTACTGACTTACCTGAGTGAGACCACAGTCAGATTGTACTGTCTTACCTGAGTGAGACAACATTCAGACTGTACCAACTTACCTGAGTGAGACCACAACTGGATGGTACTGACTTACCTGAGTGAGACCACAGGCAGGTGGTACTGACTTACCTGAGTGAGACCACAGTCAGATTGTACTGTCTTACCTGAGTGAGACAACATTCAGACTGTACCAACTTACCTGAGTGAGACCACAACTGGATGGTACTGACTTACCTGAGTGAGACCACAGGCGGGTGGTAATGACTTACCTGAGTGAGACCACAGTCAGATAGTACTGTCTTACCTGAGTGAGACCACAGGCGGATGGTACTTACTTACCTGAGTGAGACCACAATCAGATAGTAATGACTTACCTGAGTGAGACCACAGGCAGATGGTACTGACTTACCTGAGTGAGACCACAGGCGGATGGTACTGACTTACCTGAGTGAGACCACAGGCGGATGGTACTATCTTGGGACCCTGAGGCGATCAGCTCCTTATTATATACCAAGCAGTACTGTACAAACATAAACAAACAACTGTCATAGCAATGAATTAATACAGAACACTTTCACCATGTCAATATAACAGCAAGACTTTTGAAAACTTCTGCAATAACATTTGTTGGTCTAAATCAATGTATTGTATTTGATTTACATTAAGTATTGGCTACCATAAATATTGACTGCTACAAAATACATTTTATTTCCTAATCTGAAAAGACTTTGAATATGACAAAAAAATTCTAAAACCTATTTAAATATCAGATCTGTATTCACTACAATATATAAAGTAAGACTCATTAGAGATTGGTACAGACACAAACAAATCTCATTTGATTTTCAACTAACAATAACAGAATGCCCAGGAGCTTTATGGTCTATGTAAAGTAATCCATATCTGCAATACATGGGTATTCTACCTTCAATGTTTTATCTTTCCTAGGTTTTAATATGAAATTGTGCAGGTTGGAGGTTTGATACCATTCTCTATCTTTCCTCTATAATTGAATTGCTCAGTTATCTACCAGAGGCATAGTACTCCATGAAGACAGACAACATTTGTTTACAGAAGGTTGTCTATTTCAAAAGATACTGCAAACATTGATAACAAAATACCCAAAACACCAGTATATTGTAAGTACATTTAAAATTTTTCATGCATTTTATGCTATCACAGCCTATTCAGCACAGGAAAGCTGTGTGCTTGCATTTGTTTGTTCATTATCTTTTTTTTTTTATCTCTGATGTATTTAAATATATAAAAAGTATCTATGCAAAAGTTAGACTAGCTGTAGGGAAATAATCTGACTCTAAATTCAAAAATCATATTTCACTGATATAACAAAACAAAAATTTAAAAAAATAAAATAAAAAAATGAAAAGCAACATAAAAAATTATCATTTCAATGGTATATACATGCATAAATCAAAGATTTTTTTTCTACATTTTAACAATTGAACAGGGGGTAATTTTTTTAAGAAGAAACAAAGAAAAATTAGATGACTACAAATCACTGATACATGTGCAGTTGTTATCAACATAAAGCTTTTACAAGCTCTTACCACTTCTCCAGAATGCCCTTCTAATGTATGGCTGCACTCCCCTGTTTCTGTACTCCAAATTCTAAGAGTACAATCAGCACTACCACTAACGGTTATTTTGTCATCAAACTGACAACAACTGACAACTGAAACAAATTCAAGGGACATAATTCAGGGGAGACAATCCAGTAGGTGTACTTTTGTTTGCGTGATTTGGGTATGTAGTGATTATTACAATGAAATTTTAAAATAAAACCCAATATCATCCAATACAGATATTACAATATATTCAGGGCAAGGTGTCTCATCCAATATTCAGGTGATTAGGTACATGTATTAATTATACAGAAAATAAAAAAAAAACATTCAATGTTAGTTACATTGTACACTTTATTTTCAATCGACCAAGACTGATTAAAAAAAACATACTTGTACATGTTACCCTAAAGCATGAAATAAATTTATATTCAAATGTTGCAATTTGGTCTGTGATCAACAATGATCTCACAGTATAAGCAGAGGGAACTGTAAAACTTCATTCGGTGAACAAAGTCTCAGAATCTAATAGTGAAATATATAGTACAACTCTGACATTTGTACAGCTGAGGCATTTATAGCAGGTCTTATCTGGAAATTTGTTAAAATTTAAAAATAATTCTGTACCTACAAAATATACATCCTATTATATACATGTATATTAACCGAAATATTCAACTTAATTTCATTCTTCTTTTTTTTGTTCACATGTTCGCAGACAACATGCACATGTGTTACTGGTGTGTTGGAGGTGTGGGAGGTAGGGAAAAGGGGTTTCAGAAATACTCAGAAGCATGCAAGAGTTATTCCCCTTGTTATAGGAAAATGTGTTTCGTCTCCAAATACAGTGGTCATTGTTAATTGATACTTTGACACCTAAGTGCATTCACATCATGAGAATCAAGTTTTTTCAGTAGCAATTTAAAGTTGATATCTTGTGATATCTTGAACATGTTTAATAATTTACTTTCTGAAATAAATTTCAAGTTTCTTTAAAATAAAATTGTATTGTTTTTTTTATGGTGTCTTCACCTTTTTCTGAGTTTATTTATTTAAATTGATCTAAATCTACATTACATCTGGGTTTGTTGATGAAGCAGGAGAGCATCTCTGATTCTCCTTATATTTGCATGTTTAAATGTTTCTTGTGATTATATTTTGCTCTGGTGTTTTCAATCAAAATTTTGTATTACAATTTTGTTTACATCATATATCAATGTATTCCTCTTGTCTTGAGTATGAAACATATCAATTGAATAAGTAGAAAACAATATTATATTAATTTCAAACACACTATATACCTTCTTCATGTCCTTCAAACTTATGGAGCTGTTTCTCTTTTATTATGTCCCACATAAACATGGTTTTATCCCAGGACCCGGTGAGAACATAGTTACCATGGCAACACAAACACTGGAAATACAGGCATTACAAAACAAACAACAGCATGAATTTGGTGTAAAATACATAACAAAGAAAAGGTGTGGTACAACATGTCTTGTAAATCTATTGATTATAGGAAATCTTTTCTGAAAGCTTAATTCCACAGACTCAAACAGAACGAGACATAAGTACATCTATATGCATGCAAATACCTATAGTATCAAAGTTTAACATAGAAGTAAAAGATTCAAAGCTTAATAAGCAATGCAAAAACAGCAAATAAATGTTTGTTTCAATTTCATTTAAATTTAAATATTAATTTTATCAGATATCTTTTCAGAAAAAAAAAACACATTCTCTAACTTATCATATGACAGAGTATTTCAGCTCTGTCTTATTTACAATTTGCCAGAAAAAGAACAACAATGTATACACACTGAGTTATAATGTTGTGGATTCATTAAGGCCATTGACATGTTCACATATACATGTGTTCTTGCAATCATAAGGTCACACCACTAGCATTACTCATCACTCACGAAAAAAATGTTTTAAAATCATTATCAACAAAGATAAAAAAAGAAAAAATGAGTATGAAAGTAAAAACAAAGTTATTTTGTTACAATTCTGTTGTAAATACATATGTTGTAAAGGTAATGGAAATTATCTAAGTTGTGTCCTTAGCGGTGATACAACACTTAATCCCATATCTATAGACCATCAAGTGGAGCAGCCACTTTGACAGTGTACCAGTGTTAATTCTACACCAACAATAATTATGTCATAATGATCACAGATTGGTTGTCATTTATGTTACTGTAGATTTAAGTTTATATAGCAGCACTGTTGTTGAAATATGTACAGTATTATACAATCATCAATTTGTAGATGTAAATGGACCTCCCACATTATGTTCAGCAAAGTAATCACCAGCTACTGCATAGAGACCTGTCTTAAAAGGACTTAGACTGACTGTTAACAGGGTCATAGATCAGGCAAACAAATAAATATTGGTTCTGTCAACTCACTTACTATGGAATTCAAAAATAAAATAACAGCATACAAGAATTGAATGAATTAATGGGAAACAGAATTTTGTGTAATCTATCATGCAAAGAGTGAATGTTGCAAAAATATGATTCACAGATTCACAACTACAAAAGCAGGCCTAAAATACATGCAGTAGAGAGGATAGAATGAAATCTGAATACATGGAATATATATATAAGAGATTAGAATTTCTGCCTTAATACATTACTACATCTGTTAAAGGAATTGCGGTCAGTTCCATAACAAAGTTCCATAACTTATTGGTAATTTGTACTCCATAAAAAATGTAATTATAAATAAATTGCCAATAGAAGACAAGTACCTCAATTTCATCTGTATGATCCTTGAAGACACACTTCAATTGTCGATCGGGTAGAGACCACACTCTTACCGTCCTGAAAAAATTCAGATAAATCAACTGTTTACAGCACAAAAACATCTTCATTAGTGTCATAACATTTTCAGTAATAAGCTATGTTCAGAAAACATAATCATTAAATTATCTGTCAGAATTGTGACTGGCTGAGTTCTTACTATTTTGTATATTACATCATTATTTATGAATTTTCCGTTATCACTTCTTCCAATAACATTAATCATGATATCACAATAAATCTATGTGGGAGACAATATGTCAACATTTTCTATTTTAAGAGTAGAAAGTTACTTTTTATGAATATCTGAGTTCATTCAAAAGCATTAAAAAGAAATCATCTTCTTTAGTTGATTCAGTTGTCTGATACTAGTCCTAGCTGATCTTTCATTCATTACATATATAAATGTCCAGATTCTAGAGATGGTATGTTTATTTGTTATTATCTCCAATCTCCAACACATGATCATTGAGATTACAACTTTCAAGACATGTAACTTACAGGTATCACCATTTTTTTTTAGTTGATCACATGTAAAGTTTGACAGTGAAAAAAAAAAATATATATATATATATATATACATCCTCAATGATCCAAGGAGTGAGCTCAATAAAAATATGTTCTTGGTAATAGCTTATTAAGAATGTAACCTTTACTTGGATTTAGAAGTATAATCATTGTTTTTTTATCTTTTCGATTTTATAAGTTTGAAAATTTTTAATCTTAAGTAGTCAGAAATAACTTGTAAGTCAATAGTTTTTACAAAAAAGAATCTAATTTACATATGCCTTTCAGCTAATACATATAATGGCAGTCCTGCCTGCTAGCCCCTTCAAAATGTTATCTGTATTGATATAACAAACAACAAGAAAGTAAAAGTCAACTTAGTTTGATTAAAAACAGGGTTTCTGTATTCAGATATCACTGGTGAGTTTTAGTGACTTACTTGTCGGTAGCAGCACTGATCAGGTAACTATTACCCACAATGCCTAAGTGTTCAACACTTCCTGCATGTCCCATCAGCGTAAAGATGACCTGACCACTAACTATATCAATAACACGTATAGCACTGTCCGAACAGCCAGTGATGGCTGTGTTACCCTGTAAAAAGGTCATGTCAAGGTTAGAGACAGAAAAAGGGTTAAAATGTTTTCAAGTTCGTTAATACATTTAACTTAAGAGGGGAACATATTTAAAGTAATGTTTGAAGTAATGTTTAAAGTAATGTTTAAAGTGCAATTTTAGGTATATGATATAAATAAACTGTCCTTGAGGGCAGAAGTACTTCAACCAGAGTTTTGAGGTCTGAGGGGGATTTTTTTGTTTACCCTGCATGTCAATTACATATGTAAATTGTTCACATCATGAAATTCTGAATCGTGATCAAGGATGTTTTTGGTAAATTAGCTTTAACTTACAATGAATAATCACTTAGAAAAAAACACAATACACTTATAAAGTGCCTGGTTTAATCTGAAAATAAATGAAAACAATATACATTGTAATCAACTATAAAGGGACTAACAAAACATACACCTGGTATGTAAACCCCTTATAAAAAACAATCTTGTACCATAGCCAAGTGACTACTATTACTAATTTCTACTGAAACTGCAACTTGTGTGGGACATGGTGGGCCTATTACCTGGAATGGGCTTATTAATGGATAAAAACCACATTGACCTATCTGACAAAAACGAAATTAACCAACCTGACTATTAGGTTAACCATGTATATTACATATACATAAATTGAGCTTCTTATTCTATGCTAAAAGCATTATGACATGTTCAGAATCAGAATATGACCCAGCCCAAGTATGATTTATTTGAGTACTGCATGATTAAGCTACATGTAAATACAGTTTGAGTAATGATATAACCTACCCTGAGTACAAGTGCATTGATGCTATCAGAATGCATGTGAAGAGTTTTCACTTCTGTACATGTGGCTAGATCCCAGACTATGAATAGTTTATCATCACTCCCGCTCACAATACTTGTACCTATAAACATAGAATTACATCAAAAAACATGATAAACAAAATTTTACAGGTTCTAATATTTTCAGATGACAATTATATTATAAGCTGTAAATAATTCCTTTACTTGATTCACTCACTATATAGGTAACTTGAATCAAGTCTATTGCATTATAGTTATCACTAATCCACTTAATTTTGTTACTTAGGGAGTAAATCCAGTCTAGCTTTGAATCACATGTTCACATGTATGAGTGTATTATGATACATAAATACATGTTTATTTTCTTTTCTTACCATTACAGGCAATTGCAGACACTTTTTGTTTATGACCTCGTAGAATGGGGCCAACTGTGTAACGTCCTTTAGCCCAGTTTTTTGACAAGTGTTGTACTCGTAAAAATATGTCTTTCCATTTACACAGGGGAGATAATCTAGTATCCTCTGGAACTGAAACAATCAATTTACATATTGGTGATGAATAACCAAGCAATGCTCTTCCTTGTTATGGCATTTACGAACAGTATAAATGACAGAGCTTTGCACACAAATATAATTTTGCACAGCAGCACAATTCTTGCTTTAAAAATCAGTCATTTATGGTAAATAATAAACATCAACAATACGATTCAATGCTTTTATATGTATGTTGATATCTTATGCAGATTAAACCAATACCTTAATCAAAACTTTTTTCATTACCAACTGTACAGTCCATCCAGAGGAGCAGACATTTTGAGCAGTGTTATTTCTATATCAAAAGATGATGTCATAATGATCTTGCTTTGGTTTTCATTTATGTTACTGTAAACTGTAATAATTGTAATTGAAATAAATTTCTATTAAGTTTATGTATAAGTGGCACTGTTGTGCAAAGATGCACTTCTATATAAAATATATGTACTTATTATTGTACAGTTTTGATATAATCATCAATATGTACATGCAAATGAACGAAAGACAATATGGTATATGTACACCCCTGGTATTATAGAAATAACAATAATATAAAATGTGCATGCAGTGAGAACTTGATAAAAAAAAAGGGGTGAATCTTACTGAACAATTTGAAGATAGGTGAGGTAAGAGAGACATTAGTATCTTTCTGTGGCAGTGAGCATGCTTTGATGATTTCATTGTTGACTCCATACCTCAGCCATCCTTTTATCATACACTCATGTAACCTGTTGAGATCAATATTGTATAGTATATTGTAAAACAATAGTATCATATCACATACATGTAGTAAGTTAACAACAACTAAGTTATTATAAGTCTGTGTTATGTTCTTGTTATGTTATAGTTTTACTGCACTCTGTTGTGAAACATCGGCCCTTTAATGCCCTATGGTGATACTACACTGCTGAACATTTTAGTCTTTCATAATATAGAACGTTTTTCAGCATTGATTTATACGTAAATAGTTTTACATCATTTAGATATCAACTATTTAAAGCATACTTGCATAAAATCCCTTCATTTTTTTCTTTTCATGTGATCTTAAAAGAATGAGGTATTACAAAACATTTTCTTATGTATTGCAGGGATTTAAGTGGAAATATACATTGATGTTCGAAAAACATGTATAAAGTACAAAATATAAGCTATATAAAAATTTAGTGTTTCAGTTTTGAGCTATGTTGATAATTTGGAACAATACTTTATCATCACTTTTACCTAGTATTTACATTGCAAATGCAATAAACACTGGTATTTAAAGTTTACCATATAGAATCTTTATTTGCTGCCTCTCTCCAACTAACAGATACTTTAGAAAACCTTCCAATATCCTTTACATTGAGGAAGGATATGATTTTCTCCACCAGTTCCTGGGGTAACTCTTCTGTGAGATCCATCATTTGGTGGACTTCATCTTAAAATTTCCCATGATATGTCTCGTCTCCCTGTGTCAACAAATTTGAAAAAAAATAACATCGAAAAGTTACACATAATTATGAGTAGTAAATTTACAAACAGAACATAATCAAATGTGTAGCAGAATCGGACTGGGTCACACTGATCTGTTCTTTTTACATAAGAGGAACATGTAAATTTGATCCTGCAGTAAGCCCAAGTTCCCAACCCCAAATTTGTGGCTCAAATAAGGGCAATGATTTCCACTGAAACGGTAACAGATGTGGTTTGGCTTATTACTAGTCAATTATAAGCTTATTAACAAACACATAGAGTTTTACCTGTTTTTACACATACTGATTTAAGAAATTTCATTCAATTGTAATTAAGTATTCTCTTCAAATAATGATTACCCATTATATTCCACATGTTTATTTCTTTAAATCATTTGGACTCAAAGTATTTAGACAAAGGCAAATTGATAGTGACAGCATACATATTTTGTTAGAAGAACGTTAAAAACCAATTATGTCATGAGAAAAGAGGGAGGTGAGAACAAAATATCAGGAATCAGTTATTTGCTTAGTGTCTTGCTATTGTGGATTAAACATATCAAAAAAGATATGTATACTTTCAGATACAACGACCATGTTTTGGCAGAGAATTGATATCAATGCTCCATTTCCAAAATTTTGACGAGTCGTATTGCTAAGATACAGTGGGTTCTAAAAGAATAGTAAGTACCACAGGAAAATCATGAATCCAGGATCCTTGTATTAAGTTCAAAAATCATTGCGATGTCTTTGTTCAAAGTTATGTAATTCTGACTGTTGCACGTGATGTTGACAATAGTCTAGTCTTTGGATGAAATGCATAAAGTTACAGAATATGAAATGCAACGTGCGACATTATATTATACCATGGACTGTATATGAAGCAAGTTGAAATTTTGTATTGCTAACTGCAGGCAGTCATCTGGTTATCGTCATTGTGCTAAGAGAACTTCTAAGTCAAAAAGTGTAACCAATGACGCGGGAAGAACAGGAAATGGCGAACTTCGTAAAGGGGGATAACTGTAGTTTGACAAACCGGAAGTTTCGTGGCAGTGTCAAAAACTGACAGGATTTGATGTCTGAAAATCTGATTAATGTGATTTGTGATTGATTACGTGTTTTGAACGCATTTTGGATTATTCAGGTAAGATGTATTCATAGCAATATCACTAAAAAAATACTCGATATAGTGGAATTAACGACCAGTCATTTCAAGTTGCGAGTTGATGACTGCAGAAGTATCATCAGTGATATTGGCTCGTGTTATACTGTAGTACATCTGTAACAGGTGCATTGACAGGCTATACACAAAAACAATGACCTTGGCTACTGTTGAGGTGATGGGCATCGATGGCCACGTATATAGGAGTGGCGGGTTGACCACTGCAATATGGCCTGGTACATTGTACAAGTACTGGAGCACTGGCAAATCTAGTAAATTTAAAAGTGACAAAATATTAGCAAATTGATGCAATAATATTAGGTTATTCAGATTGTTAACTAAATAAATATATCTGCTCTTTTTTCAACAAGCTCAGGTTTAAATACATTTCGGCATGGGCCCTGTTTCCATGGACATAGAATCTGTTCGAAGTCTGTTATTTCTAAAACTGGCGATAGTTGTCTTGGACTTTTGACAATAACATTTTAGCAGTGTATATATATTGGTAAACACTGGATGGTCCAAGGATGAATGTGTAGCAAACTTTCTAAGTGACCTCTCCTTGGTCCTGAGGCTGGTTGTGTATGATCAAATGAATCCAAGTTTGTTATCACCATTTGTTGAGAAACACTTAATCTTTCTTAAATTATGAAAATTTCCAAATTTTCTCAATAGTTACATTTCACTCAGATGTAGATGATCTTTTGGGAATGATCAGAATAACAAAATGGCAGATAATCAAACTGTAGTCAGTCAACCTATGAATAATTGTAGACTTTGAGTTGTAATGTTTCAATCGATCGCTATTTCCTTAGTAGTAAGAAATTTTTCTCTCTGACATTTTATATGAAGATGCCTTATAGTTTAGCATAATTAATTATCAGAGAACTGAATAGGAGAAAACATGACCAAGAGGTGGCCATCTTGGATTTTGGTGGTTTAAGTTTGTTATTGCTATCTAATTCTTGAGAAGAATTATTTAATCATTCTGATAACATAATGAATTATTACTTTTTGCACCTATATATAGCTCTGCAATATTGTTACAAACTGGAAAAATAGCTGACAAGGGCAAATTTCAAGTTATTTATCTTCGTAGAACAATGATAAAGATGATACAATAGTTGGAGCCAAGTTCTTGTTAAATATGATGGTATTAATTTTAACTTTGATCATGTAATTATTTCAGTTTAACAATATGATGCGATCTCATATTATTTCATGAATTAACCAGGGTTGTGAAGGCTCAGTCAGTAGAGCAATTGCCTATGCAATCTCTGATGGAAATCAGAGGTGTGGGGTTTGACACTCTGTGGCTATCCAGGGTGGTTTGTATTTCTCAGGAAACCGAGAAACAGATCAATCTGTGCACACATGACTGATAACTTGATGCTTTACGCTATGACATGCAAAGATCCTCCCACATGTTATTCAGTTAGGAAGACACCAGCAATTACAAGGAGGCCCTGCCAGACTTAGTTCATAACTGTTAAACTCGGTATACAAACAAACATGAACTATATCTGGTAGTGGTAACATATGTGTAAATTATCAATCTTGTCAAATTGTGCTATATTATACAGGTCTTGATGCACTCACACTCTCTGACTAATGTAATATCATATAGGATCTTGAATCAGTGTTTACTTCAAATTAGATTTTATGAAACTAATCTTAAAAAATTTCATTTTGCAATCTTTGCAATCGGAATTGAAACTTCAAGACACATCTATAAAATGACAACAAATAGAAGATAAGTTTTTGTCATGTAACTCAAAATCAGATGTAAGCAGTCATTTTGTTGTGTCATTTACAATACAAGATGCAACATCAATGTCCATATTATGACCTCGCAACCAATTTCTGACTCGCACAGCCAATGAAAAACGATCCAGGGTTTATAACACTAGTGACTTATATACTAAATAACACATGCAGTGAACTCACAGGAAAACAGTGCACAGAGAACTCGAAAAGATCCCTGTCAATATTTCATTTTATGTATATATTAGACCACACTATGAAAATCGGGGAAATCCTATGCTGTATGTAAACTTTGAAATAACATCACTAAATCAATAAGCATCAATGTTTCAGGTAGTGCTGCATCATATTGATAATACCACTTTGTTTTCGTTATACTGTTATCAGCATAATTTTCTTTGTTTGAATTCATGATCAGCTATAGGCAGCATGTACTGTATAATGTGTACTGGTATTTTATGTTCTGGAATATTGAAGGTAATGTTAAAGTTAATGCAAATATTGTTTGTTATTAACTTGTATTTTTTACATTGTACATGTATGTACATGTGTCCATAGGCTAATAATAATTGCTGATCAATAAGTATGATGATGTTGTATTAAAGCAGACAAATTAGGGTCGATAGCAGCTGTATGCTTGGCAAGTTAACATTCATATTTGAGAATTTACAGTTCTCAAGAGATTTTCCGTAAAGCCTGTTAGACTGGAGCTCCTTGGTAGCTGGTCGTAAGTGTCAGAACACATGTCTTAGTACGTGATGATTTTGAATTAATACTCTAAAATAATATTAATGAAAGTTGTCTTGTAATAACAATTGGTGCATAAGGTTTTGTTGAACGAGGTATTAAATAGGCAGGAGAATATTTGGATTAGAGAAAAAAAATCTGCATGTAAATGTTCTTATCAAAATTAATTCTATAGGTAGGTTGATTTTGTTGTTCGAAATTTAAAAGGTAAAACATATCTTTGAGGAATAAATTTGTCAAGATTTATTCAAAGGAAAATAGAATTATGTTAAATTGAGATATATGTGTATACATGCAAAAGGATCACCTTGTAATGTTACATTAGTATTGTGTAAAAATTATGACAACTTTTTGTTGTGTTAATTTCAGATGTTTTCAGCTTTGTTTGCTTTCTGACCTTCACAAAAACGATGAACTGGAATTCAACATTCAATATCATGAGCCGATAACAGCCATATTGATGAAACATTTCCAAGACAACAAATCATCTACCATGCATAAAAGAGTGACATCTGACGTATCCCTAACAACCTTGTCTCTGCAGGCATGCCCAGTAAGTAATCTGTGTTTTAATTGCATATGCACTGTACACAAACAAGGAGATTTACTGGAGATGAATTCCAATCTGTTCATGATCAGGAAGTGTCTGATGTATCAAAAATTTTTATTACTGATTCGTGTTAAGAATCAATGAAATTGTGTAGAAATGAAAAGTAATATTTCATAAAATATAGGTTTATCTGTGTATTGATAAAGTAGATTACTGTAGATATAGACTACACATAAATACTTCTATTGGTTTTTTATTTATAAGAACTTGATAATAGATTCATTGTGTAGTCTTCAACGAGAATTTGATGTAAAAAAAGGAAAAGGTTTTTATCATAAAGGACACATTTTTTGTCCTCATGATGTAAAAAGTAATCATCAGTTTCTCAGCTTTAAGCCTGTTCATATGTGAATCTTGGTGGTATTATATACATACTATCTGTATAAAAAAATGATGACTATGATGAATCATGTTACTGAGTAATTAGACATTGATATGAGTTTAAATTACTGAGTATGTTGTAAGGATTTCTCTGCTGTGTGGTACCCAAATCCAGTACATACTCAGGATAATCATTAAAAGGCACAACAGAATTAACTTCTTACCTCTTGTTGCCTTGTTTTCCTTTAATTTGATATTAAGTTTGTTTTCAAATGAGAACAAGTGTGTTGAAGATGAAATTAAGAAATAACTTCTGAATTATATATACCTATCATTGTGTTCTTTATAGAAATGTTATTTGGCCTTTCCTACAGTTGTGTTGTATTTATTTAACAGGACTGTGGGTGTACTTGTAGAGGATGTTTTTCTAGCCACTCAAGGTAAACCTGATGTTTATTATCTTTAAATATCCAAATTTAGATTATGTTTTATAAAGAAGAATTTTGAAAATTAAAAAATCCTCTTTGTGATATGCAGTCCATGTGAAACATATTCAGTTTTGATGACATTGAAAGTTAGCAATTTTTTTTCCATTTATATAATTGGTCAGCTTTTTTTCTGTAGAAAGCATTACTTTTGTAACTTGGCATTGTAGGGTCAGACAGGATTTTCAAAGACTGAAATGTGGTACTTATATATAACAAACAGATCATGAAGAACTAGCCTTGAAAAACTTGGGAATTTATGTAAAAAGGGTGCACCACATGGTGAATTGGAGGATTTTCAGAAAAAGTGATTCCTTATGTATTGTATATTAAAAATTATCAATATGTAAATCATGTAACCAATATTTATATACAGATATTGACAGCTGATATGTATATTATAGATTTCTAAATCATTTTATCATTAAAGTTAACAGAACTGGAAGATGTGATGTGAAAGATGGATTTTATTTTTTCTACAAGTTTCAACATGACAGTTTTCTCTGCTAAGAAATGTGTCACATTTGAAATGAACACACCCACACAAATACCTCATTGTTTTAATGTAAATTTATAACAGACAGATAGGCTTAGAAGGAGCCTCAGTTTGCCCAGCAGATGAGCAACACAGGTAACAGTACATCTAGAGGGACTTTTTTTGGTGCTTTTAACACCTTCCAGCCTCATGTGTACAAATTAAACTAAAAACAGTTTGATATCCTGAGTGCACTTAGTAGATCCTTCAGATGATGTAGTGGAGGGATCCTTCAAACTTTCAATATATATTCTATACACATGTATTAGAAACTCTTTTCTTGCTTTCATAAACCATGTATTGATTATCTATCCTATATACCTTCACAAAACAGTCTTAACTCTTTTTTTACAATACATTTAGATCAAATACTCTATCTGTTCTGCAACAAGTCCTTTGGACTGCCATATAATATTTGCATCAAAAGTAAAACTGGAAAAAAAATTAGGATGGGCTTATTGACAGCCAATTAGCAAATGATGTAAAAAATTCATATAGTTAAAAAATAGGAACTTTATCTTATTAAATCTCATGTAAAGATCATTTCAAAGTGAATGTACAGTCCATGTGTATTCAATCTTTCCTCATTTTTGGAATGTTTTTCAGATGTTGCTAATTTTAATAACTTTTTTCTCCCAATAATGATCTGAATTATATAACAAAAAACAATGAAATAAAAAAAATCCAGAATTCCTTTAAAAAGATATTGTCAATTTTACAACTTACTTAATGCAACAATAACTGTTCCTAATATGTGTTATAATCAATAGTAGATAGTTTAGTGTGTATGCTTATGAAATTAAAAAATTAAATTATTAATTAAAAAAACTTGTGTTTTATACATGTATCATGGAGTTGTACATTATGGAAACAAAGCACTCTTATAGATATAAAGTGAAGTGGCTAGTATATACTTTGTGTGTGCTGTAGATTATTCCAAGTCAGCACTTTTATTGCAATAAGGTTTAGCTGGTACTGTATACCAGAGCTGTAATCTATGCCTTGAGAGACTTTTTTTTGACAAACTGTACATTGCTAATCTCTATAGCCGTTCAGAAGCAAGCTTGTATATATAATATGAATTTATTTAGATAACATTTCAGTGATAATCAATACACTAATATCATTCAGTCTTGTATCATAGTTTCAGTGATATGCCATCAAATGCTTTCAAATCTTATTGTGAAATATCAAACCGTAGACCTATGACATTAAGTTGGTGCACATGGCTATGATGTATGTATTGATGGTGCATACATGTACAAGTTTTTATGATATAGAAAAAGAATTATTCAGTGGTCCGATATAAAAACTGCCATACCAAGTACACATATATTGTACAGGCAATCACACCGTATTGATAAATAACTCCTAAAGAAAAGTACATTCAGTTATTCACTTTATACATCAGCTCAGTAATATAAACATGAATTGCTTTAGGCCAAACAGATAAGAATGTGTGTTTCAACTTTCTGATATATAATCAATAAGTTCATTGTATATGCATGTCAGACTCTAGACAATTTATCAGGACATTTGTATCCAAGATGGATCTATTACTTCATGTAGCCATAAAAATCTTGCAGAGATCTGATGTCTTGATACATTCTTTTGGAACATGACATTCTACAATGTATTTCTTCAATCTTGAACATTTATTTGAATCTATTTTTCTGTAAGCCCAGGGGTTGTCACAAATTACTTCCTACAAAGTCCAGGTGTGTACTGATTACAGGACAACGAAATAGCTTCTGATTATAATTGTTCTGATCATTATCCAGTGTGGATGGGCTTATTAACAGACACAGGCTTATTCTCAGATTACCATTATATTGATAAATGATAAAACAGATGAAAAGCCATTGTTTAAATTATGATATTGATTTATGAATGAAAAAACGAAACTTTACACACACATGTATATTTTGTCATGGTTTTTATGCGATTTCATGTCACTTTCTGGTGATATGTCACTTGATGTTGAAACTAGATGAGGAAAACTCACACACTGAAACATATCAATTTAATACAGTTATTGATTTTATGTTAGATATATGTTTATGTCACTTATAAATATATCCAACAGGTTTCCTAGATGTATATAGATAGCTGCATGTAATGATCAAATCCGATTAATATGCCTCATGAATGAAGCAAGGAAATAGGTTTAAAAAACTGGGTTGATTTCACGGGTTTTGATGGAAAGCTGACCAACAAACAACACAATGATATTAGATGTATATATATTAGGGAAAAGGGAACTCATAGTTGATAGATAGGGTAACAGTTTAACATGTATTATACATATTTGACCTGTTAGAATTATAGAATCACCATTGTAACAATTCATACCACCGACATATTAAGGAAAAGAAAGAATAATTATGAATTTTGAAGCAAATTTATTATTTTGATAAAAGAGTTAAAAACCTGGATCATTTTATATATTTCGACTGAGAATTAATTTGATTGAGAACAATACTGCTTATCTTACATTAGCAAAACTCATTGCCCTAATAGAATGTTTAGAAATTTATTATCTGCATGTAGCAAAAATATCAAATGTATTTACATGATAAGTTCAGCATTGGCAGTGATAAGTACATTTGGTGTTGTGTATTGGAATATGAGACAATTCTTGTAACATTTTTCCATGAATATGTGAACCATAATTTGATATATACAATAATGAATCTGTTCCAGTCTGGATCTTCACCAGGAGATTGAGGCCCTGGAGAGTCAGTTAAGGAGGAGTAACAACCATATCTCACAGATAGAACATGAAATAATAGACAGTAAACAGATGGCAGAGTATGAGGTACTCAAACTCACCGACGAGCTTGCCAAACTCCGTGACCGATACGACAGGTAAAAATCATGCATAGGATATATTATCTGGTACAACGTGCTGCACAAAAGAAGACTCACCTATTTATAAATTTATACTCTGTCCTTTACTTATTCTGTCTGTACAACCATCTGTTCTTCAAAGTATTCACTACCTGCACATTCTGTGTCACCCTAATCTATAGTATGGTCCCTATTTCCCAGTCTGAAGTTTAATTTGTTACTGAACTACTTTCTAATCTGAGACACCTCTTAGTTATGGCCCTTTGTTGACATTATCCATCATATTTTCTTTTGTCCAGAGATTTTTTTTGTATTGCAACCTATATATATATCTATCCAGTTTTGTATTTGTGTACCATTTTGAGATATAATGTTGAAATACACAGTGCTTTCCCTTGTTTTGTCTTCATACAAAAGTACTCAGTAGGAAAGAGACTTAACTACATTTCATACTTTTCAGTTTTTTTATTTTGTATTTTGTTTTTTATCCAGTTTCTCTTAACTTGTTCCATTTCTTTAATTGATTTATGAAATTGTTAGGTTTAATCACATTGTATCATTTGTTCATTTAGATAACGCTTTCAATTCATGATAATCAGTTTCTTCATTTAATGTGTTGCAGGTTGTATGAAAGTCATAAAAGGTTGCAGAAAGTGAACCACGGATTGGAAGATAAACTCTTAAAAGTGGTAAAAATCTGACTTTGCATTTTATTTAACAATATTTCTTCAGTAAGCTGTTGGTCTTTTCATTTAAAACACTGATTCTATTGAGTTCAGTTGACTGCTTGTGTGAATATTTACCTCAATCGCTTTAACACTATTGCTATCAGAGCATGTCCTCTTCTCTTCATCTATGTACTGTAAATCACTATTTGAGCGAGTATTTAATTTCATGAAAGGTAAATGACTATCTTAGTTGTGAATACATGATTTAGAGGGTACCACACTACGAAAGTCATTTACTTACAAGGACAATATCAGCTAAAGTATATTGGTGAGGGATTTGAATTCGTGTACGATGCTGTTCATGAATAAATGCGAAATATATTCCCTTTGAAATAAAAAGATTTACAGTTATAAATTTACATCAGCTATGAATAGAATTAACTGAATTTAGTAAGCTACATAGGTTTTTAGTAAATGTTTTGTTTTGAATAAAATATTATGAAATCAAATTGTTACATAAGCAGAATTTAAAAAAATGCTGACAGAATGGATTTTGACATTTAAGTATTTTGGAAAAATTTAATTAAAAAGAAGAGGAGCAACTCGATTTTTTTAAAAATGTTGTCCTCATCATTTATTTAAAATGGATGGATTTGTGTGAAAGAATTTCTTCAACTAAATAGTGAACGTTTATTCAGATACATACCTTGTATAAGAACATTTGAAAATACCTGTTTAAATGCAGTTAGATACTCAAAAAATAATAGATGTTTTTTGTTACTTTGTAGGTCAATGGGTTTGAAGGGGATAAGATTGGTCTTCAGAAAGAAGTAGCCCTTATGACCTCCAAACTTGTTGAAGCTAAATCTCTCATCTGTGAACTGGAGGAGGAAAATGTGAGTACAGTGCCGCAGGTGGTTATGTATATAACGCTTGTTCAGTTCTATTGTGCAGATTTTATCATTTTTTTTGTGGTTCAGTGTGTTTTATGTCCGAAATTTTGAATTAACCCCAATACCATTTGGCAAGGATTTATTTTTCACTGATATCTTTAATATGGATCAAACAAAAACAAGATGAGAATGCTGACTGTATTGTATCTCAAACTCTCAAAGTGGATGAACAGAAAGGTATAAATATAGCAAAAAATTACATTGGTACTATTGAAAAAGTACAGTGAGAGTAATGTCTTTTTTAAGGATTGGTCTCTTCTGTTTCATGGTCAATCATTTCTATTGTCTCTCATTTCTGTTGATAGCCTTATGGGTAGTCTTTTAGAAACAAGTTACATTCTCCTCAATGTCTCAGTAATATTTTATTTCAGGTTCTTAAAAACATTATTTTTTCTCGGAAATTTGTTGGCTAAACTCTACATTTTAAATTGTCTGTAATTCATAGCAATTCAATTATCATGTTTACTACAAATTTTAATTAAATTTTAAATCCATCCCTAATGGCTGACTTTGTTATATACAATATGATTATGATACATTTCAGGAGCAGACCAGAAAAGACTGTAATTATGCTGTCCAGCTATTGCAGTGTAAACCTTCAAACTTTGTAGCCCACAAGCTAAATACGGTTTGTATCACAACATTTCACTGGGGTGTGGAAATGAAACTCAGGACAAAGTTCACTATTATTTTCATTTTAGTACTCCAACACAAAAACGTACAAAGGCAAAAAACCGTTAACGTATACAGTAAAACACGGATACTTCGAAGTGGATGGGACCAAGTAAAAATTTGACTAATCCTATCTGATGGTTTAACTTAGACATGTTTCTATGAACAGTGACATTGTGCATCAAAGGTTGGTCCTATTTTCCTCAGCTGTTTACTGGATACATGTCTCATAGACAGTAATGAATAAGTAATGAATAAATAAAAATATTTTGTAATTTTAAACACTAACAATATCTTTTATTTAGATAAACAGTTAGTAGTATGAATTTGAAACAAAAAATGTAATGCGAAACACTCGCCATTGAATTGCAGCACACGTGTGGATACACACCCACTTTCATATGCATAACTTAGTGAAATTGATACCTAAAGTGATACAAATATTGTACTAACATTGATATCTGTAAAAGTAACAAGTCCCATTAACAATATTTTAAAATAAAACTCAGTAAGTATGTACTGATGAACATTCTACATTGACATAACATCGATAGCAATGAGCTTACGAGGTGGGGCTCAGAAAATGTGAAGGCTGTGGCAATGTCACTGAAGCATAACTTTACATTGTAAGAGCTTAACCATAAAATAGAGAACAATTTGCTATTTAAAGAAAAATATTTGAAAAAATAGACATTCAAGGTATAAGTCGTTTAGTGTTTGTAGATATTTATCAAACTACATATTATTTGTATACATCTGTCTTTACGTGATGTGACCGTAATTTGCTAATAACTTCTTGTTTAAGAAATTTTAAAGAATGTTGTCAGGAATGTATGTGTGTTAATGTAACCTCACATCACATCATAGTTCTTGAAATCATGAAATGTTTCTTATCTTCAAAATTCTTTCATCATAGCTTCCAATGGAACTTCAGGAAAGAGTCAAAAGTCACATGACAAGAGAAGAAATCATTAATTGTGAGGACGCTCCGCAGAACGAATCAGCGAAATTGATTCGTGTGCCTATGCAGACATTCCCGCCTACAGCAATGGTGTATTCCATTAACAATAGTTCTCAGAAGTCAAACAAAGACATGAACAGAAACTCAACAGATTCAGTGCCAATGAATCTCATAGCCAAGGTCCTCACGCAGCCGGAGTCTAAACGTAAACCACGGCGAATGTACATATGTCTAAGATGTAAACTGGACGTTGTTGTGCATGACAAGGAAGTCCAAGTGTCCATGGGTCGGGAGATTAACAGTTCAAATGGTGGTTCTGGAAGTCTACGAGTCCACAAACTACCTAGTCGGATACGAACAAATTCCACAGAAACAGAAATATGAATTAGAGAGTGCCATCTTGTAAAAATCAATTCAATGACTTTTGTATGTTACAGGAGTTGAAGTCATTAATTTCAAAATTCAGCATAGTTTATTGTATGTTACATAGTTTCTCCTGTCTTGTTTTTACAGCAGCCTTTGACTGCATCAGCTGTGATTATATTAGTTAATATTTCTGTTTTTATGTCCCTCTCCACAGCATTCTTAAAGGACTCATAGATTTACCCATGTCCGTCCCTGACCTCGATCCCGACCCCGACCCCGACCCCGAAGATCTTTTGACAATTTCTTTGCAAGTTAATCAACAATGAAACTTATACACATAGGAGTGAGTTTTTTTTTTCCAATACAAATAACAGTAAATGTTGATACAGATAAATGGCAAAATATGACATCTATATAACAATTACACAGTTTGCTTTCTATAAAGTTTAACAGCAAGCCAGTTGAATGCATTCTCCTTTTTCTCTCTGACTATTGGCATTCACATAATCAATATACAGTCTTTTCTGCATGAAATGGTATTTTGAAAATGAACTATTAACAAGTAAAATTCAATCTTTTCATGTATATGGTCGTTTTTATGTAAAGGATTATTTCAACATATACAATCCTCTAAGTTATAAACAGCTTTGGAGAGTAAATTTACATTTTCTACGAATAAAAAGGATTGATGTATCCACTTTAATATCAAAATACAATACAACGAAATGTAAACTATCGTATTTTCATTGAAAAGCAAAAAGAATTAATTCTGATTGAAAATTTTAATTATCTTTAGTTGCTTAAATTTGAGTGTCCATAGTATCAGAATATTGTATCATTGGTCTTGATTTTGTGGTGTCGTCTTTGACTCAAAAACTGCAGGAAGAGTCCATGGTTGACAATGTGTTGCATTCAAGATCAATGAAATGAAATGGATGAAATTGAATTATTTTTAAAAGTATGGAGCCATTAATCTGAATTTGGATTGTATCTTTAGTGTCATCTCCTCTCTTGTGTTATGGTTTTAGAATGTAAGGCAATAAATCAAGTTAGCCTTTTAAATGTTCACTATATTTTGTCATGCACAATGTATAAGATTATCTAGTGGAAAATTTTCAGATACAAATATCAGAATATTTTGACATTTTTAAAACTATTTGTACCTGCACAGTAGTGATACCAGAGAGTGTTCATGTAATGTTTGATATAAGATGTGTTTTTTGCAATTTGTAAATATATTTCAATGATTAATTTATACATAGTAGGTAGAGTAAAACATGTATAAAGTTGGGCAAGTTATTGACTATTTCAGCCTGGAAAAAGGTAACATGCTAGCACATTCTTTTGTATCAGAGTCTGAATAGGTTTCAGTGCATTTTAAGTATATCAAACATTTCCTAGACGAGTTTGTTCAAGTATTGGGTATATAACTGATATACAGTGCTTCTATTTCTATAAATCAGTCTTTGGCCTAAGTTGATCAGCATGCATTGATTTTTCACTCTACATTTCACCATTTTACCAATTTACAGAACATTTTTCTGAATTATCTGTTTGCCTTAAAAGTGTTTAACTGTATTAGAAAACTTACCTGAATGTTAATTTTCTTTATTTTCTTATTTAGTTTTATCAGATGTTGGGTTTTTTTTTGTTTCATTTTCCACTTGCTAACAGTACTTGTAATTCTTTCACAATCACATCAGAGTGGACTGGAAAAAAACAATTTTCGTCTGCAAAAAGGTGATGTTGATCATGATTATGTAGCAAATCTTCACATCTTATACTGCCATCAGAATTATAATTTACTAACTGAATACTCATTATCTATAACAGTCATGATGAAAAATGGCTTAATAATAGAAAATGTTCATTAATGTAGCTGATGCCATTTCATTTTAAAGTGCTTTAGTTTATATATGAATTAAGTTGATGTGAAATCATAGTCATTTTTGTGTTTTTTTTTTTTTATATATATATATAATTCGCAACATGTACATTTATAATGTTTTATCTTTACTTGGTGTCTCAACTAATGTGGAGTTAAGATTATAATTTATTTATTGTTGTGTTTTTCAGTTGTTTTTGTTGGTTATAAGAATTAATGTATTTGTATTAATTTTGTGATAACCTGTAAAAAATGATAAAGAAAAGAAAAAGAAAGCAAAAATAAAAAAAACATGCAAAACTATTAAACGGTATAAACTACCCTGAATACAGATAACTATATTCCTCAAACTTGTCCTATGAAATTTGGTTATATTTTGCAATTTTGAAATACTCTTATTAAGGTAAATATGTCAGTCTGTCCATTCCAACTCAATTACTGTTTTAACACAACAAATCAAATATCTACAAGCTGCAGCTGATCAATTATCATACAGTGCTTTCTCATCTTAAATTGCATGAAAGATTAACACCAGCAAATGTCAAATGTGCTTGCTTAGTATTGCTGTATAGAAGTTTGAAATTGCAAAATTAGTGTGTTATCATGTCATAAGTCCCCTGGGGGAGACTAGAGTTTTGTGTAGTCTCCATTCATTCCTCCATGGCTCCATGATTTTGTCTGGCCCCAACCTTCTACACAGTTAGTTAGTTACAGGTTGTAATATTTGGATATGGGGTAATCTTGGTGAGATGGTATGTCATGTAAAGTTGGTCACTCTGACCTGTATTTTGACCTTTGACCTAAATCAAAGGAAAAGTTTGTCTGGGTCATGTCTTCTACACTACTAATCACAGGAACTTTGTTCTTGGGATATGGGTTCACCTGAGTGAAACAGTGTAACATATCCAAAGTAGGTCACTCTGACCTATATTTTGACCTGTGACTTACATGTAAGCAAATTCTTGTCTAGGTCTTCTTCACAGCTAATCCTGGAAATGTAATATTTAAGATATGGGTTCACCACAGGTAATCCTGGAAACGTAATATTTAGGATATGGGTTCACCACAGGTAATCCTGGAAACGTAATATTTAGGATATGGGTTCACCTTGATGAGGTGATGTGTGTTCCTGAGGGACTGTAGTTAACTGAATTATCTTCTCTTAATGGTTTTAAGTTGGTCAAGCTTGGGCTTATGTGGGCTTCTGCAGTCTTACTAAAACCGCTAGCTGTGCTTGTTTTGTTTGGTTTGTTTTTTAGTTTGTCTCAAACTTTTGGGGGTTACCTAAAATTAGATATTCTTTAATTTACAAAATCATGACACGAAATTTCTGCAAACCAGTTGGATGTGAAAAAATATTTCTGAAAAATTTGTACATTTTCATCTTTTCCATTATAAATGAAATAAGAGATACCTGTATTACCAATGTGTACCTGTATAAGGGTCAGAATCAGGTTGTTTATATAGTGATATTTTTTCATTATATATTGTTTTATTTTTGTTTTTTTTTTTGTTTGTTTGTTTGTTTTTTTTTCTGGTTTTGAATAGATAGAAAGTAAATAATATAGAATTAACAGTGAACTATGGAACTGTTAGGAATGTTTGATGCATTTTTTCCTGGTGCTAATCTTGCATGATTTACCTGTGCCAATGCTATACATGTTGTGTGTGTTTGATATTCCTTGTGTAGTGTAGACCGGGACAATTCTGATCTACCGGAGTTACTTTCCTTCGTTTTAGTCAGTCTGTCTTTGGTAGAGTGATGAACTTAATAGCTGAGAGGGGCCGATAAAGGACTTAGGCCTGCTAGTTGTAATTTTGTTTTGGACATATAGTCCATGATATTGCTGTTAAGGCGTAAACATTCAATATTATCATTGATCAATTTATCATAATTATTCTGCAGTGGTCGATTGGTTCAGGCGTCTGACTATCCTTACCACTAGCCCTCCACCTCTGCGTCATGGATTCAAGGATTACATGGGGCATTGCTTGGTACTAGCCGCACACCAGTGGTTTTTCTTTATGAATTTCAGTCTTCCTCAACCATTCATACCTGGTACATCCTGAATTGCCCCTTGATGTTAAAAGCAATAATAAACTATTCTAAATTGTGTAATAAGTCGACTGAAAGGCAAATGATATATTAATATAACCTTAAGTAAGCTTAAATCACACACCTGACTTATATATGGTGGTATCTTCACATCTTGTAGTAATATATAGGTATTCCTTTGTTGATATCAAATGTATATCATGTTTTGTAGCAACTTTAAAGGAGTAATGCCATTTCTCATAGATTCCTGCATAAGCTTACAAAACAGGTTGTGTTTCTCCTACCTACGTCATAAATGATCGCCAGATGGGCTATTTAAATATGCTTCTTTAGTCAAGATGATTAAATATAACATCACTTTAATGCAATAAATTCACACTGTTCAAACACATCTAGAAGAATCATTGTACATTGTCATAAAAACAATCTGCATTCTTCTTTTTAGTTTATATGTATATAAAACGTTTTTTCTAAATATGGTGATAATATATGCACATGTTGTTTATTTAAGAAAAAAATCTTACTTATTAGCATATATTGTTGTTGTATTGTTGATGTTATGAGTTTCAAATTTCTGAAAAAATACGTAAAATGTATGCTGTATGACCATGTATAGAAACACACATATATCTATCTATAAATACCTGGTAGCCATTCTAAAGGTTTGTTAGAGTGACATTCTAAAGATTTGTTGGAGTGACATTCTTAAAGTTTGTTGGAGTGACATTCTAAAGGTTTGATGGAGTGGCATTCTTAAAGTCTGTTGGAGTGACATTCTAAAGGTTTGTTGGAGTGACATTCTTAAAGTTTGTTGACATTCTAAAGAGTGACATTCTAAAGATTTGTCTGTTGGAGTGACATTCTTAAGGTTTGTTGGAGTGACATTCTAAAGGTTTGATGGAGTGGCATTCTTAAGGTTTGTTGGAGTGGCATTCTTAAGGTCTGTTGGAGTGGCATTCTTAAAGTCTGTTGGAGTGACATTCTTAAGGTGTGTTGGAGTGACATTCTTAAAGTCTGTTGGAGTGACATTCTAAAGGTTTGATGGAGTGGCATTCTTAAAGTCTGTTGGAGTGGCATTCTTAAAGTCTGTTGGAGTGACATTCTTAAGGTCTGTTGGAGTGGCATTCTTAAAGTCTGTTGGAGTGACATTCTTAAGGTCTGTTGGAGTGACATTCTTAAAGTCTGTTGGAGTGACATTCTTAAAGTCTGTTGGAGTGACATTCTTAAAGTCTGTTGGAGTGAAATTCTTAAGTTTGTGAGTGAAATTCAGCAAAAGTTTTAATAGAAGCAAAGTT
Source organism: Ylistrum balloti (assembly GCF_031769215.1). NCBI lineage: Eukaryota > Metazoa > Mollusca > Bivalvia > Pectinida > Pectinidae > Ylistrum > Ylistrum balloti. Next base: position 478,094 of record NW_026782798.1, on the reverse strand, counting down.
TGTGGAATATACAGTAAAGTTTGTGACTATGGTACAGCAAAGTTGGTGACTATGGTACAGCAAAGTTGGTGACTATGGTACAGCAAAGTTGGTGACTATGGTACACCAAAGTTTGTGACTATGGTACAGCAAAGTTTGTGACTACGGTACACCAAAGTTTGTGACTATGGTAAGACTAAGTTTGTGACTATGGTAAGACTAAATTTGTGACTATGGTAAGACTAAATTTGTGACTATTGTAAGACTAAGTTTGTGACTATGGTACACTAACGTTTGTGACTAAGGTACAGCAAAGTTGGTGACTATGGTACAGCAAAGTTTGTGAATGTGATAGAGCAAAGTTTGTGACTATGGTAAGACTAAGTTTGTGACTATGGTACAGCAAAGTTTGTGACTATGGTAAGACTAAGTTTGTGACTATGGTACAGCAAAAGTTTGTGACTATGGTACAGCAAAGTTTGTGACTATGGCACAGCAAAGTTGGTGACTATAGTACAGTAAAGTTTTTGACTATGGTACAGCAAAGTTTGTGACTATGGTACAGCAAAGTTTGTGACTATGGTACAGTTTTTTGACTATGGTAAGCAAAGTTTGTGACTATGGTAAGCTAAGTTTGTGACTATGGTACAGCAAAGTTTGTGACTATGGTAGTTTGTGACTATGGTACAGCAAAGTTTGTGACTATGGTACAGTAAAGTTTTTGACTATGGTACAGTTGTGACTATGGTACAGCAAAATTTGTGACTATGGTACAGCAAAGTTTGTGACTATGGTACACCAAAGTTTTTGACTATGGTACAGTTGTGACTATGGTACAGCAAAATTTGTGACTATGGTACAGCAAAGTTTGTGACTATGGTACACCAAAGTTTTTGACTATGGTACTAAGTTTGTGATTATGGTACAGTAAAGTTTGTGACTATGGTACAGCAAAGTTGGTGACTATGGTACAGCAAAGTTGGTGACTATGGTACACCAAAGTTTGTGACTATGGTAAGACTAAGTTTGTGATTATGGTACAGTAAAGTTTGTGACTATAGTACAGCAAAGTTTGTGACTATGGCACAGCAAAGTTGGTGACTATAGTACAACAAAGTTTTTGACTATGGTACAGTAAAGTTTGTGACTATGGTACAGCAAAGTTTGTGACTATGGTACAGTAAAGTTTTTGACTATGGTACAGCAAAGTTTGTGACTATGGTAAGACTAAGTTTGTGACTATGGTAAGACTAAGTTTGTGACTATGGTACAGCAAAGTTTGTGACTATGGTACAGCAAAGTTTGTGACTATGGTACAGTAAAGTTTGTGACTATGGGACAGTAAAGTTTTTGACTATGGTTTAGCAAAGTTTGTGACTATGGTACAGCAAAGTTTGTGACTATGGTACACCAAAGTTTTTGACTATGGTACAGTTGTGACTATGGTACAGCAAAATTTGTGACTATGGTACAGCAAAGTTTGTGACTATGGTACACCAAAGTTTTTGACTATGGTACAGTTGTGACTATGGTACAGCAAAATTTGTGACTATGGTTTAGCAAAGTTTGTGACTATGGTACAGTTGTGACCATGGTACACCAAAGTTTGTGACTATGGTAAGACTAAGTTTGTGATTATGGTACAGTAAAGTTTGTGACTATAGTACAGCAAAGTTTGTGATTATGGTACAGCAAAGTTTTTGATGAAGTTGAAATGAATTTATTTGCTTTGAATACAAAGCAAGATTATTTTCTTCCCATCAAATACATGAACTATTACATACAAGCTACTATTTTGTCACTTTTGGAAGTAATGAAATCTTTAGCATACCTAGTACATGTAATTCTTTATTCATAGATGTTACACAATACTGGGGTATGTATGCATGTAATGTGAAATAACAATGAATGCAATATCATCCTCAATATCAGCACACTGCAAAATAATACAGTGATTAAAATCACCATGATTAACTACATATGCAGTAGAAAAACATTTGTTATTTAAGTGTTATTTTTTAAGTGAACATAAAGTAAACAATCTCAGGGGTTAATTTGCATAAGTTAAAATCATCCTCGTTTGAATTTGGATGTTTTTTAAGTAAAGGGCATGTTTCTGTGCATAAGACATACATTTCATTCATATAATTATACAAAATTTTCATATTACTGATAATATCTGTTGTCTTGGCCATCTTGTCAGATACAAAGTTGTTGATGTGCTAATATTATCTTTCTTTTTCATTTCTAACACTTTTTCACTTTTACACCATTGTTAATAATGTCATATTTAGATTTAAATAACGAAGCTACAGTACCTTTGTTAGTTGTGAGGGAAATGGACTTCTGTAATTAAACATGCTATTAATAATTAGGAATATACACTGCCTTTAAATTTTTCAGTGGAAAAGTATTGGAGTTCTTTTGTTTTAAGTAGTGATGATAGGATTTTCATTATTGGTTTTAATTCTCTCCAGATTCTTATAGGTAAATATTTGGTGTGATGTGTTGTTCAGTCTTATATCAAACATTTTTATAAACACATATTTTTCTTTTGCTGTACACTGTACAACATGAAACACTACACTTCTTTGGTATTAGTCGTATGCCAAATGATTTGAGATAGAAAAAAAATTAGATTTTGTATATGGGAAAGTTTCACCTGTTTTGCCCTGTCACAAATAGGGCAAAAATAAAACAGAGGCTAAAATTTGATGTTAAAGATGAAATGTATAATTTAACACTGGGCAAAAATCAAAAGTTTGACTGAGGGTGAAAAAAATCCCTGGGACAATATTTCTTTGCACAAAGTATTGTAAATTTGAAGTGAAATATCTTTTGTGGTATTTATTTTACACGTTAGAAATGTTTGTTTTTTGTTTGTTTTTTGGTTTTTTTTTGCTTTCTTTAAATGTATTTGCATAATAATTATTTTCCCAATGATATAGAAATGTTGTTTTGTTCTTTTTCCTCTTAAAGTGGCCATGAATGCTCTGTATGTTGATTTGTATTTGTGTTAAATTGACATTTCTGATAATCCTTGAATTTAGTTGGCCTACATATTTGACCTCAGGTGAAGATCTGTGGTGTGAGGGTTGATGCTCCTTATACACTATATATGGTAGTTTGGCATTTCTCTAGAAGCTGAGAAATGGACTGGTCAGTACTGAGGTGATCATATCCTTAGTCTCGACACTTTACTCTTATTACTGTGATGTCATTGTGTCAGGACTCACTCATGTTATTAGATGAGATAACCATAAGCTACTACAAAGAGACCATTCTAAAAGTGACCCAGGCTGTTCACGGGGCAATGTCTGATGAATTTAGGGAAAATTTAATCTATAGACCAAAAACGTAAATGGTTACAGAATATCTGTTAAAAAAAAACACAAAAATTTTGTGTTATAATGATGTTTGGAATTTCTCTAGTTGTAGTGTTTCCTTTACAGAGTGTGCCACTTTGTCATTGTGCTAAGCTTTTGAAATATCATGAATTGCACTAAAATAGATATAGACTCATTGAAATATGTAAGCACACAGAAGCTCTATCATAAGTCATTTTCACAAGACACATTACAATTTATTGGCCATTTCAATAGCATAACTCCCCAAGTTGTTAAAGGAGACAGAAATACAATGAATGGTGATTTTTCCTTGTTTTATGTAGGAATGTAAAGCAAAGTGGTGTAAATCTGTTCCCTCCAACAACATTAAACATCTTGCACACCTTGACAACGTCCTCACCTGTCTCTGAATAAATGTATGAACCATTAGATTTTGTGACAAGGTTCTGACTGTGACAAATATAGAATAAACATTGTAACAAGGAGGACTGGTGTTTGTTTTAATTGTTATCAAAGAAAAAAAATATTTAGAATGGCTGGACAATATAGATGAAGAAATTTCAGTAACCTTATTTTCATGTCATTTGAGAAACGGGCATTGTTCAGAATGAAGGCTGTATAGATTAACACATAGTATACTTTTTGTCAGTCCTGAGTTACTGCCCCTTAAAACCAGCATGGTATATCAGCTAATTATCTGACATGACACTTTCTAATTTCGATGAAAATTTACCCAACCCTAAATCATGCTAATGATATACATAATATATTTTGCATTAAAGCAGTTCCTCAGTGTAAATATTGTGATTATGGTAACTTGAAATTTCACACTGGCATACATTAATTCATACAATTTTCTTATGAAAAAATCAACACTTCGCTACATTTCCAGTTAATTTTATTATTCAAGATTACTGTTCTTTACTTCTACAACAGATTATTTTCATTGACACATACATACAAGCACCGTCCCTAAACACATAGAAAGTTTATTTGCGTATCAAAAAATATCATATGATTAATGAAACTGATAGTTTATAAAGAGTAGGGGATGTATGGTCATAATAGAAATATTGGTATGACATCTCATATACTGTACAACAAATTCTCTTTTTCTAAAGCACAAATTGTGCCACTTAAATGGTATTAAAACCGAAATATCCATCCATTTGACATTTTTATCTTTGCAGAGCAGGAACTAAAAAAAAAAGTAAATACATATGGAATTTAATTATTTTTCAATTAAAATTTGCAATTTCAATATTATTATGGCAAAATTTTCAGCAAAAATTCAGCACAAAAACCCAAATATGTTAACATTACATTACGTACCTAATGAATCTTTGTAAAACGTTAGTTTTGTTACATACATGTATAACATGATATTACAATAGTGACTGTTTTATTAATGATATGCAGAGATATTACTCTTTTGACACCGCAGGTTTACAGGGTATTGTGCTATTATCTGTCAATGCAACCCCTCGTCAGAAACCCAGAACATTCTGCTCTGTCATTTATACGATGATGAATACACCTGTGATAAAAGGAATCTTTGTTTGAATGGTATTACATCGTAGGTGTACTGACAGACAAGGTTATTGACCTGTGGTCGTGGTGATACAGTTCAGACATATTTTGCATTATATACAAACTGATGAATCTTACTTTGGTAACAATCTTAAACACCATCATCAGTACGAAAGTTCTAAAATTTGATAAGGTATTTAATTACCCTTCAGTTTTATAATCACTTAATTCTGTCTAATGTATCTCAGTGATCAAATCTGAAAAAAAATGACAAATTTTGAAAATCAACATATAACACAGTCGTCAGTTGTACATATACAAATTAATACAATCTTACAGTTATGCAACTCTGAGAGAGAATTTTTAGGCTTATTCAGGTAACATTTTCCCCAGAGTATAAAGTCAGAAATCAACAAACATCTACAGTACATACTACACTCAATATAACAAGTATCACTCTTACCTGGACTAGAACTTTGAAGTTCAACATTAACATCAACATCCTGCACGCAGGAGGGATTACCAAACTATATACATTAATGTAGTGGACATCATCAGATAACCAGTCTATCAATCAATATCGATGACAATTATAATCACATGATATAAGTTGATTAAGTGATAAGTGTCAAACTCCAAGGTGTCAAACTCAGTTAAAAATCACTTTTATCTAAACAATATATCAACATATACTCCAGTATTATTACAAAATTACAGTTCAACAATACTTTTAATATTCTAACTTTCAAGTTTGTCTTGAGATTCAATGATCTTTTTCAAATACTGAATTAAATACAAACCTTTCTGAATTATTCAGGAGTTATATAGTCTACCTTCTTAATTCATCTTTTTCATTTAAGATGTTCATCAACAGCTTAAATCCTGGACAAGATGAACTTACAACACTAACACAAAAAAAAATTATAGTAACATAACTACATTGTACCTGTATATGTTTGGCTGAATGACAATGAAAGCTGTTTTTCTAAATTCTATTGATACCCTATAAACCCCACTAAATATAAATTACATGAACTAAATTCAGATATTTTAAATGAAGAAATATTCTGAAAACATTAGAAAATCTTGTAAATGAGGATTCTAGTCTCTCTTTATCCTACAATGCAATACTAGTACTACTGTAGTGCATACATGTATTTCTGTGATGAAGGTGGCCATGTTGTCATCTAAATGTCACTTCTTGTCTGTCTTCTACTGGTTGTGTTATAAGAACTTCTATTCTAGATACATGCATTAGGATTATAACCATTATTGTTGTAATTCTAATACAGAAAAATATTGAATATACTTGTGTACAAGATGATTATTTATAAATCTTATCAAATAAAATAACATTAATATTTTTATATAACATATAGGGGGTAAAATAATTAAATTTTTATATAAAAAGCTAAAGCATATCACACTAAGACACCATCTTGACTAGAAGCTAATAGTATTGTAATCATATCATGAATGTATGCGCATTTCTACAATAGCTAGGAAGAATTGTCTTTACTGAGTGATATTGTAAAATTTTTTTTTTTAAAAATTCAATTTCTTTCATCTATATATTTTTTATAAAAATAAATACATTTTATCAAAGATTTCAACCACATGAAACTTCTTATTCTAAGTAACACATTTGAAACTGACAAATATTCCTTATTTAAGTATGTACAATCCATAAAAGTCATCCGTAGAACTGAAAACCAAATATATTGATATCATTTAGATATCAAAAATATACTCCTTCAAAATTACCAACAGGCAAGAAACACACACCATGTTAGGAAATGTACATTCCATAAAAAGAAAAAAATTCACATAATATATGTACATGTATGTACAAGATCAGATGTATATATATATAACAGTAGATGTTGATGTACATTGTACCAAACATTTCACGGGTAACAGCTTTATATATTCAAGTTCGATAACAGGACAGTGGATAAGTACACAAAGGAAATTATACAGCTGTATGTTAATTGCACTTTGATTTAAGGTACTACAAAAAAAACTAACAAACATAAAAACATACAGAAATATCACAGGTAGGGAGTTAGTACAATTTAATACAAATCAAAATAAAGGGAATCACACGACTTTTTGAGCTATCAAGTCTCCGTATACATCTGTAAAATGTAACATCAACAATATTATACAAAAAATAAATTTAAGTATTAACATCAATAAAAATTTGGTTTTTTAACAACAAAGTTTTCTTGTCAAATATATATCTATATATAGACGTACATGAATTAAAAACTTTGATAGTTCTAAATTTACCCTGATTAAAAATAAGGGCTTTTCCATAATTGATCAAAAGTTCGGGGTAGGAGGAAAGGGAGGAACTGTTTATTGTAGATTATGAAGATCAGTGTTTGTAAAAGGCAGAGTTAAAGAAAGCACAATTTAATCAAAATTATCATTTTTACCTGATATTTTAAATAAGTTATGTCATTTTCATGGCTAGCAGGATCCTTCTCTAACCCTTCAATATGATTTTTTTGGAAAAGCCCTAAAATTTAAACAAATTAACTAACAACAAATTCAAAAGGAACAAAGCACTTCACTGTAGGCCAAAATTTGCTCTAAGAGCATGTATTTGTACACAGGATTATCTTGTAAATTCAAATTCACAGGCATATTCATATATATACACATCCAACCATATACTTGTATTTCACAACCTGTCTCTTAAGTGTCTTTATAAAAAATTTCTTTATTTTTGACCTCTAACTCTCTTTCAAACAATCCATCTCCTTCATCCTGTGCCAGCCATTTCTTACAAACAAACTGACATGTCTCATATAGCGGTACTTTAAATACCAATTCCTTTTCTTTTTGTTTCCCCTTTTTGCCTTTCTTTCCTTTACCATCTTTCCTTCTTTTCTCGGTTTCATCATCTGAATCCTCTTCACTGGAAGAGTCTGATGAGTCAGAACTAGACGACTCTGAATCTTTCTTGTTTTTCCTTCTCCCATCCGTGGAAGCACTTCTATTCTGAGAGGAACTCCTTCTTTTTGAGCTTTTGCCTAGTGAAACTAGATCCTCTTTAGAACCTCTCCTCAGAGCACTTTGTGGACGGTTTCCTATGCTCTTTGTGCTATCTTCTAAGGAGTCTTTTTCGATTTGTTTCTTTTTCAGTTGTCGTTTCTTCATTTCTAGTTTCACCTTTTTCAGGTATTTCTCCTGCTCTGCTCTATGAATTTGACGAGTTATCTTTATCTGAAAAAATTAACATCATTCACGATAACACATCCTGTTGGATCTTTCACAAATTTGCAAGAAAGTGAACAATCTTGTATTTGATTCCAATGAAAACAGGAAATGGAAATGTTTAACCTTTTTGGTTTCTTACACCCCTGAAATGATTATATTTATTGATTTGAAGTGGTTGTTGAAAGATTGAAACCATTCATCTGTAAAAAGCTTGGGAAATTAAATTACTTAAAAACAAAAACAAATTGAAATAGATCGCTGCGAGCAAAGTCCTATATTCCTTAAGAATTTTCAGAGAAAGTATTCAAAGGTATTTAAGAGTACTATTTCTTATTTTTTTATGTTTATGTACCTCATCATCTCAAACTCATGTAACTCAAAAACTCTGTTTAATTCAAAGTATTTCACAAGTCCCCATCAAACTTAACACAAAACATTAGAACTCACATAAATCAAATACTTGGTTATGTTGAATTTTTTCCACAGCTCTGGTGACTTTGAGATAACAAGGTTTGGCTTTAGTTTCTGGATAACTACATTGTTCATGTACTTACATTGTCCAAGAACCAGCCAGCCCCTACTCCTGCATTGTCATGGCCAACCAAGATCTTTGACATACTGCCTACATCAACTGTCTCCATCTGTAACAGAATAGAAATATTGTTTAGAAATCCAAGGGCCACAACCCCATTTATTACAGTTTTAACTCTATCAATTACAAGTGGAAATTAAGAGATATTAAATTTCATATTCTACTACAAAATATCTTGGAAATAAGCAAACATTATATCATTACAAATACATCTTACTGTGAAATCGTCGGTCATGTTCCTTTCAAAATTATTCTTTGAGTCGTCTAACATGAGTTTCTTGGTAACTCCCTTTTCACCATAGATCTTGACAAAGACATTTGCATCTGTCCCTGCATATCTGACGTCCCCAGTTTTCACTGTTATCTGGTACGTGGTGCGCGCCCCTGTGGTACAATAAAGACATTAATTATCAACCCTATTTCAAATATCTTAAATTGGAAAAATGGATAAGAAATGAAACAAAGAAAAATACAAATTTTGATACTGTTTTCAAATAAATTTTTCTCATTACTTCTTGAGTAGACTTAAAAAAATAAATCCAAAGTTTTTTTTGTCTGTTTTGATATGATTTACACTGTTGATAAGTAACTTGATGCATGGAAGCCCTGACATTGTTGTTCTCACTCCAGACATCAAACAAAATCACATTATATGATTAATATCTTATTTTGTACAATAATGTACCCGTCACTTATTACTACTTTTTTAATTGAAAAACATAATATTTAATAGGTCAGACAAATGAGTTTAAGACAATTCAAAATCATGTGGGAGACATTATTCAAAATCAGATAATCTTTTTCTTTATTCAGAAAAATTTTATCATTTGAAATTCACAGAAACATTAAAACTCGGTTCACCCCTTTTATTGTTTAAAATCCTGTTTGATGTAAATAATCAGTAATGTAAAAATTTTACTGTTGTAAGCTTGAGGATTGATAAACTTTATATTCAAAATTTGTTTAAATTAAAGTTTGTTAACACAACAATATTACATTTCTACCATCAAAAGAGACACTGTATCATAATAACATGCACTACTTGTCTACAACTATCCATTAAAAGTACACAACAGAAACACCACTGATCTACTACATGCTTGTAATGGCATACCAGTTTCTCTTTAAACAAAATCCTTTAAAATTATTCTAAAATATATTTTTAAAAGAATATTTACACAGTATTTCTCCATTGAAAAAAAAAATAGAAATGAAAGATAGAGAGGTTGTCCTTGATAAAGCAAAAAATCTATTAACAGGCAGACAAATAAATTCAACACAATGAAAAGCTTTAACAATGACTACAGATGTAGATTTCCATGCTTTCAGAAGCAAGGGAGACAATCCAATTTGGTTTTACTGTCCTATTGCGATTTTCATTTTGTGTCACAGTGTGTGTGATAATCAGATAACTGGATGTTATTATAGAGAAAATGTACAATAATCACCTTATATACACTTTGTACATGAAACAAGGATCTGATAACTGTACAATTTATCAAAAGTAAATAAACAAATAAAACAAAAACACAATACAAATATATATAGAGTTCTTCAATGATTCTACAGAATGTTGAAAGATTATCTAAATTTACGTTTTGGTATGACTGGAACAATATTTCCTGAAAAGAAACAATACTGTACAAAGATAATGTCACAGAAAATGTTATGTTGATTTCAATAATTACTGGTGCACATGTCACTATCTACCAATCAGACAAGACCAGTACTATGTACAAACTACATGTGATTCTCAAGTTCTGCTAAGACAACTGGATATGTCCTTTGTGTCACATGCATCTTATGATCATAAACAACATGATAATTCACTACCAACACCAATAGTGCAATACACAGGGGCCTATAATTACACAATTTTTTTTATTATTATTATTTCATTGGTCACAGAATTAACTTAAATACAAATAATCACATGTTTATTGGAACTCTGTTAATCCAGCCATCACCTATTGGGTATTTAGTCTCTTGCAAGTGAAAATAGATGGCTTTAGTTTAATAACCATACAAAATTTGAACAAAAAAAACTTTGTCCAAAATCAATTCTGCCAAAATTTCAAGGTAACTTTGGCAACAGTGCACACAAAAATTCTGTAAGTGTACATGTATGTCTATCAAAATAGATATGAACTACCTCAAGTAACTAGAAACCTATGCTCATTACAGGCCCCTGTGCCTCAGATCCTGTGTGGATCCTGATATTGCTCGTGTCTAAAATTAGGTCTTGTGATTGATACTGCTGCAGGTGTAGAAATCCTATTAACACAATTTTCATAACATATTTTTCTATCAAGTCTAGTTCACAGACATTTTAGTATCAATGGGATCCATCACCAAGGCAATTCTAATGTCCTGATCAACACAATATTTATATGTGATGTAAATGCAGACATATACTAAAGAAAAATATAAAAGATTATAAGAATTGATAAATTTCATATCTCGGGTATTTTTTTTTCTTCCATTTTCAATGACTTTTTCATTTTGTTTCAATTATTGCCATACAAATTACACCTACCTTGTATTTTATTAAATATTCTGATATTTTACTTACAAATGAGATATGATAGCACAGACTTAATGACATTCATTTATCTATGAACTGCAAATACATCTAGAGTATATCACATGTGATTGATGACATGGTGAAGTGAGCTGCAGTGAAGTGAGCTGCAGTGAAGTGAGTTGCAGTGAAGTGGCAGCACCTTGTGTAACAAGACAACACACAGGGATAACGTAGGTGTGTGTATATATACATTACCTTTTTCATCTGTAAACATTTAAGTTTTAGTAAAATTTGATACCTTATGTTCAAGCTTTAAAATACTAGTATAATCACAGAAAACAGTGGTCTAAGGAAATATTTCTACCAGTAAGTATGTTTAAATGAATATTCCAGAAAGACAGGAATGTAGAAGGTTACAGGAAGTTTCTCAATACACCTGGTAAAGGATGTTCATTTTTAATTTTGCTGTGGTGAATTGTAAAGCCATCATATTTAATGTATTCAGTTAAATTATGTCAGCATTAAGGAACTGATGTCTAATCCATTAATGTACATATTTTAATCTTTTTTATCGTTAATTCTTTAATGCTAGTATCAATTCTTATTGTTTTGATGAGTGAAATAAGACCTTGGTAAAGAAACAAACATATAACATTTTACATGAATCCCACAACACATACATGTACCATAAAACATTGAGGCCAGTGGATTAACCAAATTACAAGTTAATTAAAGATTTAAATTATAAATATGCATATGATACTTGATTCATTAGCATGATACATATTCATGAATATAAACATATTGATATAAAACTGTTGAATCCCATTAAGTTGAATTTGATTTACATAACAAATGCAAATACTTTTATTTAGTTTTACAAAATTTAAAATAATTGAATTTTTTTTTTAAAACACAGAAGCCATATTTTAACAGTGATATTTTCCAGGTTTCTGTTCTGAGATTCCATTGTATAGTGACTGCCAGATCAGATATCAAATTATCATTTTAATTCAAACTTTTAAATAAGATTTGACTATTTCAAATTGGTTGAATAAGCAGTAAAAGTATATTAAAAATCTTGTTAGGAAAACAAAAACTAGAACGAAATCTGAATAATTGATTCCTACATCAATCAAGCGAAATTATATTGTATACATCATATACATGTACAATGATATACCTACTTGTGAAATGTTTTATGGCGGGCTTATTTTATTTTTTCCCTTGACTAAAAGGCAATTTACCCTCGGTTAGTAAAAGTTGTTTTAAAAAGTCCAATGAGAACTACAGCAGAAATATACATGTAATATATTTTGGAAGATGAAAGGAAAAAAATCAAATGAAAAGAAATTTGTTTTGTTTATGGAATATGTTTGAATTTGCATGTAATGTACAGACAGAGTCTTTCTCAGCCACTCACCAGAAGTAAGTTCCTTTGGAAGAAATTTCTGTGCCTTGATATCACGGTAGAGTTTTCCATCTCCAACATCTTTACCAATCCAGCCGTTGTATATAAAATAGTACCTCTGAGATCTATTAGAGTTGAGGTAAACTTCAATCTTCAATTGGAAAAGAGAGGCAATGATTAATAAGCTCACTTGTTAATTTGCACTAGATGAGATTTGAGTAGTATTTGACCACAATGAGATAAAGTTTGATGGTAAAAGGAAATATTTACAATAATGAAAAATAAATCACCACCACAAAGTCTAAATTTGTGACAGATCAAAATACAATGTATACAGAAAATTTCAAACCAAAGTAGGGTTAACTCCTTTATAATATAGTTACTGGTTGTAAGCAAATAACATGGATATAGAACAAAGCAGTTTTAATCTGAACACTCCAGAGAAAATATCCATCTCAAGAAAAATCACTGATCCCTTAGAGACGTAACACTTTTTGTGGAAAACTTTACAGAAGAGTCCTTCAATTCTGTTGCTATATTTTAAATGGATGACTAAAAATATTATACAGATTAATCATCATTAAAGGGATACACACCTTCATTAACAAATTAAATGATCAAAGATTTGGAGTCATATCTGTTTCCTCAGGTAAAATAAGACCACAAGCTCCTCTATGAGATAATTCTGTAAATTTTTATCTCCTTTACTAAACATTCCCATGGGAAATATTGTTTTCATTTATCAAAAATATAAAAATATATCTCATATCAAAATATCATATCAGGAATTAAAATTTCCAAATTAAACCATGTTCATAACTTGTAAATAATAGTATCCAAAAATGGGAGAGATTTCTGGAAATCAAAGCCAATATAAGCATGTACCAGTAAATTAAAGATGAATTGTCACATTATTGTACCTGTATATAATGATAGAAAAAAATGACATCTTGTTTTTCCTGATCTAAAATGTCTCCCTGATCATATAGTGTGTTTACTCTGATTTAGTGTGTTTTCCCTGATTTAGTGTGTTTACTCTGATTTAGTGTGTTTTCCCTGATTTAGTGTGTTTTCCCTGATTTAGTGTGTTTTCCCTGATTTAGTGTGTTTCCCTGATTTAGTGTGTTTTCCCTGATTTAGTGTGTTTACTCTGATTTAGTGTGTTTTCCCTGATTTAGTGTGTTTTCCTGATTTAGTGTGTTTTCCTGATTTAGTGTGTTTTCCCTGATTTAGTGTGTTTACTCTGATTTAGTGTGTTTTCCCTGATTTAGTGTGTTTTCCCTGATTTAGTGTGTTTTCCCTGATTTAGTGTGTTTTCCCTGATTTAGTGTGTTTTCCCTGATTTAGTGTGTTTTCCCTGATTTAGTGTGTTTTCTCTGATTTAGTGTGTTTACTCTGATTTAGTGTGTTTTCCTGATTTAGTGTGTTTTCTCTGATTTAGTGTGTTTTCCCTGATTTAGTGTGTTTACTCTGATTTAGTGTGTTTTCCCTGATTTAGTGTGTTTCCCTGATTTAGTGTGTTTTCTCTGATTTAGTGTGTTTTCCCTGATTTAGTGTGTTTTCCCTGATTGTGTGTTTTCCCTGATTTAGTGTGTTTTCCCTGATTGTGTGTTTTCCCTGATTTAGTGTGTTTTCCCTGATTGTGTGTTTTCCCTGATTGTGTGTTTTCCCTGATTTAGTGTGTTTTCCCTGATTTAGTGTTTTCCCTGATTTAGTGTGTTTTAGTACCTTGTATAACAAAGTCAATCAGTACCACATGTACAGTTCTATGTGAAAAAGTCAAAATGCTACATACGGGATCCATGCATTTGTGTTTTAAAGAAAAATCTTACACATGAAAAGGTATTTTTTGTCTTGTAGAATTTCAGATAAGCAGAGTACAATAAATCATTGAACTTTATAATTTTCAATAAAAATATTCATTAAATTCTTCATGAAACTTAAAATTATTTTCCCTTTTAGAATGTCAAAAAAGTGGAAAAGAAAGAAAAAATAGATTAATAGATGCTATGGATAAAAGCTACAATGGTGTCTTTATTTTTGCTAACATCATGACGAAACCTTTTTAAAGCAAAAAAATTAATACCCAGTGAAACTTCATGCTGTATATACTGCAGAATTGCCTTTGACTTGAATGACATTTTATGCAATCATACACCAGCTAATTACGATGTACATGTAGTTCTGTAATTTACCTGTGGTTACTACACAGAACAAGCTTGGTACATGTTTTACTTTAACTACCGACGAAATTAAAATTAACTCGTGGTACTTTATATCATGCATAAACAAATCATAAAATCATTTCATTTCCATGCATTCTTGAAAAATATCTCAAAATAAATCAGAGACTTCTAATATATTTACAACTATACATTTGGAAGACATTTTAACATACTAATGATAAGGTACCTACCTTCATATCTACATAAGATGGCTGTACAATAAGACATATACATGTAATTTTGTTTTAAGAAAATCAAATTATTTGAATGATTTTTCCATTCTGTTATATATCAATCTACAAGATACATGTATAAAATCATTCACATGTCACACTGAAATATCTTTGTTTTCTCTGTAGGGGAGGGGCTGGAATGGAGTCATTGAAATCATTTTTTTTTTTGTCACCTTTAGGATTTAAAAAGGATATTGTCCAAATTATCTACAAAGTTTCAAAGTCTGTCAACAGAAAACTGCAAACATGATGAATTAAAACCATGTACTGATACATATATATAAGTACTTACATTGCTGAGATACCAACTTGATGCAAATCCTTTGTCATCATGCTCAATCCTAGAAATCACAAATAGAAATCAAATACATGTACTGGTGTTTGTTTCGTGTACATTTCTAGAAGTAAACTACAAGTCAGATAACAGCTAAGATTCAGGTTGACAAACCACAATTTTATTACTGATGTAACCTGGGATGTATATATAATCTATCTTTTAGAAGAAAAATGTTACATAAACATAGCGGGGTTATGTTCACTCTAATTCATTTCCCGATCAGCTTTCCAAAAAATAGCGAGCCACCTATTCCTTCATCATACGTTCCTCATGTAACTTTTTGTATTTGTTGTATTTGAAGCTGTTTTTTTTGGTAAGATGCTGATAAAACAACAGAGAAAAAAGTCTTTGATTCAAAGGATTAAACATGTATCTTAGATTTTACTCTCTACCTGAGTTTTCTTAAATCTCCTAAAGATGGCACGGCAACTGCGAAGACATCAGTCTTTCCTTTCTCAAATGCCTTCTTCCCTGAAGTTTTGTCCACCAGAAGGATTTTCTTGCTCTCTCCCTCCGACCCATATAGTGTAACAAATATGTTGGCATCTGTTCCGGACATCATTTTCTTCCCCGTGGTTACTGTTATAACATACTCTGAAATCAAACATTCTTTTGTTTAAATTAATATTGAATGTGAACTGTTCTCTGAGTTTTTATCTCAAATATACTACATGACACATAAGACTTCAAAAATAATGATGTATCGTGACCGCAGGAACTAATTGTGGTGTCAGTTGTACAATAAAACCAAACCAAAATTTTATCAGTGTCAGACAGACTAAACATAACCTCTGTAATACAGTAATATACAGATCAATCTAATGACGGATCCTAACTACAATTTTTGTCCATTCACTGTATAGAAATTACATCATTTGGATTTTTCTTAAACTTTTTTGTGAAGATGAAGCTGTAAGACATTATGTCAAGATTAAGCTATAACACATTTTTGTTTAGATAAAGTTATAATACATTCTGTGAAGATAAAGCTATGATACATTTGTCAAGATAAACCTATAATACATTTTGTGAAGATAAAGCTATAATACATTTTGTGAAGATAAAGTTATAATATATTTTGTTAAGATAAAGTTATAATACATTTTATCAAGATAAAGTTATAACACATTTTGTTAAGATAAAGTTATGATAAATTTTTGTTTAGATAAATTTATAATACATTCTATGAAGATACAGCTATATCAATTTTTGTTAAGATAAAGTTATAATACATTTGTCAAGATTAATCTATAATATACTTTGTGAAGCTATAATATATGATACATATCATAACAAGAAAATATCAATATCCCAATATACATTTTTTTATTGTCGTACATAGATATATCTGGCAATAAGCCTGAGCATGGTGAAAAGCCTATCCATACATTTATTATTTTCCAAATTAACAGTAAATAACATTTCATTAATCTGTAATAAGCCCACTCATGACATTGAATCAGAAGTTTTTTGTCCTCATAAGCTTATTACTGGACAAATATGAACAGTAAATTTATTACCTTCCTGTGGAATCTGTTTCACCTCTCCCATCAGATCCCGTTTAATACAGTAGTCTGGGATGTGTATAGATAACCATTTTTGACAGAAGAATGTCCACATTTGTCCAGTTTTCATGTCAGTGACATTGATTTTCTCTAGATACCATGAATGTTTTTTCTCCAAACCATCATGCTAACAACACAACAAAAATTAACATTTAATAGTAAAGTGCTGATAAATAAAAAATCTACCAAGAATTTAAAGACTGAATTCACAAAAGTGTAGAGCTATCTATAAAACATGAATGTCACCATTGCCATGTATATAAGTATCATAGTAGGTTGAATTTGCTGAAGTTAACCTGTTGGCCGTGTTGATATGATAAAGTGTATAACATGATGTTATGATACTATGGGGTAAATATGAACTGAATCTGTTGAAATGTTCTCAAAATATGACAATGATTCAGAAAAAGGGTGATATCATGGATAGCAGTCTATGTGTATATGTTCCCTCAATAAAATATGGCAGGACATCAAAAACAAAGATGTGCAGAAAACTTCTTCCACATAATTTTTATCAACCTGCATCTCTTGAGTTCCTGATGCAAGTTTTTAATCAGTTGTCAACATCTTGCATGAATGTAATGGTATAGGTGAAATAATGAATCAAAAACAACACAAAAATATTGTAGGTTGAGGAAGTAGGGTGTTGCTATCTAGAAATAGAAAATCTGCAATTAACGAAATTGAAATCATGACACTTAAATCATACAGCTCGGTGGAAACCTGTATCTGTCGGTTTTGTTGTAGGAAGATATTAAGATAAGTCACTGATGCAGGAGAGAGTGTCATGTCCTAGATATCCAATGTTAGTGGTAATAACGATGGGCATGGCTTCCTACATGAACATGTGGAAGAGGTTTTTTCCCTTAGTTACAAAAAATATAACTGTAGATCTTTCATGTTCTTAACTGACACCAAAAGATTCCATGACATTTTCACAAAATATGAATATCTGATCAATAGAACTAATAGTACACATATATATAATGTATATTTTTATTACCTTACCTCAATAGTGACCATACGTAAAACTCCTAACCGAGGTCCCTTTAGATAGAACGTTTCCTTAGTGTTTCTTATGAAGCAGAAATTGGACGACCCTCGACCTTTTGTCAGTTTAGTTTTGTCCAAAACCTCTTTGTCTCCGACAATAGTAATGGATACCTGAAATGACCATTTACACTACTGACCTCCAATCAGATCAATATCTTAGGGATGGGGTGAGGTAACTTTTGCAGATGAAGTATATTTTGAAGGAAAAACTCAGTTAATCTTAACACAAGTTTGATAATGAAGACTTCATCAGAGATATGAAATAGAATGCAGCTTTTCATACAGAATATACAGCAGTTTTCTTTAAAGATAAATTGTAAATGTATGCAGTGATATTGATTAACTGAAGTTTGCTTGAAATGGATTAATAAACATGGCAATGAAAAAGCATGAAAAATCCATTTCATTCTGCAGAATATGGAAATTTTAATCATGAATTTGATATTTTAAGTTATTAGTTTGCCAGAGTCCAGTAAGGTATTGGTCATCCTCTTGGGTATTACAATTTCAATTTTTGATACAATAAGACAATCTTGTCTCATCATGACTTTTAAAAACATGTACCCTGGTATTTTAAATAGGAAAAAGAAAAATTATTTTGAGATTTTAATATACATATATTTCTTTGGTACCAAAAACAGCATTCAATATTTTAACACATTGTTTCATATATGTGATAAATAGACTAGTACAGCAGTAGAATTTCATGTTCAGTTTAAAAAAATAACAAAACCTTTGGGTATAGAATGTTATGGTTGCTTGAAAAATCAACACCATCATAATAAGTATGTTGACATAATTGACAAAATTCCCAAAATACCATTGTGACTTAATTCCTAAATCAATACAAAAATGACCATAATTGAATTATTCCAGAAGCCTTACTTACATTAGCTGTAGTTCCAGCTAAATCAATATCTCCTGTGTATATATCAACTTTATATAGATTTTCATGAACAGGAATCCTTTCTTCTTCCTCATTCTTCTTCTTCACCCTTGGACGAGGAGCAATATATTCTATCTTAGGACGTGCTGTCACTGGGCGTTTCTTCCTCTGAAGCAGAAAACAACAAATAGTACTAGATATTATCATGTAGCAGGAAATATCTATGCCCAAATAGGATTGTTTCTAATGAGCATAATTTTCTGGAATCGTAATGTAACACAGTAGAATTTTACTAAATTCAACAATGATGTTAAGTTGTATAATAGGCAGTAATGTAATAATAAGAATTAAACAGAGATTATAATAAGAAAGAATCAATGTTTGAATACTCAAGTAACACAAATTGAACAGGAACCCTTTCTTCTTCCTCATTCTTCTTCTTCACCCTTGGACGAGGAGCAATATTTCTCATTTCTCGTTAAAGAATCATACACTCACCTGAAGCAACATGTGTCGCTCATGTTCCTCCATTGTTGAACAAAAATAACAAAATTTGTTGACATATTTTGCTGAAAAGAAAAGGAAGAAAATTACAAAAACTGAGAGCAGTATTAATTGTAAATATATTTATCTTTAATAATTAAGCTACATCACAAACGTTACTCCTGAAATTCAATTTTAATTCTGTTATAATCATCAAATAAGTGGTTTTCCTGTTGTTACTCATCATTATAAAGTAAACCTAAATTGCAAAACTGCAAAGCATATTACATGTAGATCTTTTTTTCAAGGCAAAAATGCTCAATATTAGATACACTATAACTGCAACACCCATATTTTGCTATTAGCAAAGTAAAGCTTTTCAATAAACTTTCATTTCTTTAAGGAGCTCAATGATGGGTTTAATGATATTAATCAGCATTCAAGTCAAGGAGCTGCTTATTAATCAGCATTAAGCCAGGGAGCTGCTCAAGCTATGAAAGAGTCTACATCAACAGAATATTAGCAAAATATATCATAAGATTTATCATTGAATACTTAATAATTGATTTTAACAAAATTATCGTCTCCAACAAATAACTAGTGCATCTAATAAGGAATAAAAATTTTGTTGCTTTCAATAAATTAAATAATTGTGATTTGAAAGTTTATAATTCCTATATGCACTATAGGTTAAAAGCAAATTGAATTGTTTAAATATTGAAATAAGTATCTCTTTCCAGGCCATGGAGTGAAGTTTTCCATACAGTAATAACCTTCATTGCTGCGTGATATCACAGACTCATTATCAAAATCGTCTGTGATTAATCCTGGCTTTTTCAAATTGTCCAACACGACAGGAGTGGTAAACATTACATTGGTGTCATGCCAAGCAGTACGAACTGCGGAATCTTTAGCACCTGTGAAAAAAGTATCTTCATCAGTTCATTTCAAACTACACGAAATTATATGAAACAGATTACCTGAACAAAAGACACTGGAGTTTTACCATTTGAAAAAAAATAGTATACTACATAATAGAAGATAATCAGACACTTGTAGTGTGTGTACAATCTTCAAACCTCCACAATGACATTTCAAGCATTTAGCAGATTAAGCCCATAAGCAGTTTAGTAAATATAAAATAACAATGTCAGTAATAGGAATTAAGATTAATATTGATGCTATAGTGGACTGGATTTTTGCTTGTGTTGTTTACTGTAGATTTCTGAAACAGGTGCTAGTGGATACAGCAAGAGAAATGGTACAAGCCATGCGTACATGTGTGCGTGATGCGGGGTGGTTATTATGTAACTCCTAACAGTTACAGCCATGCTTATTCTATAAACAACAATTAAGTTCAAAACTCTTAGAAGCAGTGGTTATGAATGAAAAGTGTTATCACAGATCATCAACGAAACACTGATTTTCCCATTCGTCTTCGTCTTCTGAAAAGACATTCTCTGTGTGTACATTTCCGATTAATGCACGAGTGAAAATATATGTACCTTTTGTAACCGGTATTGCCTCGTTTGTCTGCATGACGTATTTCATCCTAGGTCCTTTTATGTTCATTGACTCCTTTAAATGTTCCTTGTTGATACGTGTATTATGACACAGCGCCTGAAGATCGTCACCATACAACTGAGTATCAAATGAACCAGCCCAGGTATCTACATATCGCTGTTTTGGGTCCCTGTAGTCCACAGACGCGGGCCGGTGTCGGCGTGTTGGAACAGCTTCATGACGATCCATAGTTTAAAATTCAGCCAAGAAGATCTTATAGATGGGTTGTTAGAATCAAAATCCCTATATTTCAGATTTGTTATCAGAAAATCACTGTTTTTCACTTGTGTAGATTAATGAGTGGTAATGTTGCCGCCATCTTGTTTACTGTTACCACAGGAACTTGTGCCAGAAATGAGTCGTGAAAACCGAGCACCTGTGCAAGTGTTGTCGTAAACATTTAATTTGAGTCTGAATTCTCTCCCCTGACACCGATCGATTCCTTGCTAACGGGAAAGTCGCTAAGATCTATTCAATACCTCTTATTAATCACTGAAGTGTATTTGAGATATAATACATACACAACTGGATTTCTAATACAGATTGTTGACTTTCATTTCTTTATCCCAGATTTTTTCTTCATAATCACAAGTTTGTATAAAAAAACCTACATATCGCATACAACACGTTATCTGAATTTCTAATACAGATCGGTGACTTTTAGTCGCAATATTTTGTATCATGTTTGAAGAAGAAAAAACAAATAAGCAAACTTACAAATTCCTAAATTCTAAATATTTATACTTTATGATTTCTATTATTTATTCAATTTATTAAGATCAATGTACTTATTTGCAGATTTCTGTATTCACATCAGACAGATTACTAGATGATCCGTAAGCTTCTAATTATTGCTTATAAGGTACATGTATATTTTAAATGATCGTCATTTTTAAAAGTAAAATAATAATCTTCCTGACCAGTTTTTTTTCTCTCTCTTTTAGAAATTGGACGGCTAAGAATTTTGTACAATGCATATATAATACTCCCAAGTATCATCTACTGTTTCATGTCAACTTTACCTCAATGGCATATGTCTAATGCTTTCCCCTTGTTGTAATCGCACAATGTTACAGTTACATCTATTTTTTTTCATTTCGCAGATGTATTTATATACATACATTGTACATTAAACACGGAAACATTTTCGAAAATTCAAATCTGATACATTCAGACGCATATGACGCATTTGTTAATTAATTGATATTGATGTTAACACGAAGGAAGACATTTTCTGACTCGTACCCTGTCCTGGCCTCTAATTCGCGATCTAAATATATCTATAATAGCCGAGATCCAACTATTCCGATTGCGAGTCATCCGACGTTTTCGTGTTCGTGACGTATGTCACGTGATAGATGTTGTGATAAAACGAAGAGAATATTACTTAATTCGGAAACTGCCATCTGTCTACGGGAGCGTATTCCGGCCACGTTGTGTTTTATTTTAACCCGAAATTTCGAGATAGTAACTCGAAAGTTCGAGTTAGTAATCCGAAGTTTTGAGATATTTACCCGAAATTTCGAGACAGCAACTCGAAATTTTGAGTTAGTAATCCGAAAGTTTGAGTTAGTAAGTTGAAATTTCGAGTTGTTATTACGAACTCAAAATTTCGGATTACTAACTGGAAATTTCGAGTTGCTATCTCTAAATTTCGAGTTGCTATCTCAAAATTTCGCGTTGCTATCTGGAAATTTCGGGTTAATATATCAAAATTTAGGATTACTAACTCGAAATTTCAAGTTACTAACTCAAAATTTCGAGTTGCTATCTCGAAATTTCGAGATAAAATTAAACACAACCTGGCCGAATACGCTTCCGTATCTGTCGGTGTTCTAACGATGTGATTTCGAAAAGTGATTTCATCAAACAATTTGTAACGACGCGCACCAGACTGCGATTGTCACGCAGAAATAGGTCAGAATTACTACTTCTCTTTTAAACGTGGACAAACACTCATATATCACATTTATCTTTGTAATTATTAGTAATTTTTTCCGTCATTACCGTGAAATTCGTTGTATAATCTTGTCCGATATTCAGGATAATTACAAAGATTCGGACTAATTAGAATCCATTTACAGAAGCTGTGAAGCGTGGGAGGGAAATCATGTCTGATTTTAGCAGAATTATGGTTGAAACATTTACGCTGCATTTCTATACTTTCAAAGCTCCTGAAAGGCGAACGAGTTAGTTTACCAAACCTATAGCTCAGTTCTGGGATGACTGAATGTATATCGGAAATTGGATAATATTTTTGGCTGCATATTTTAACCGCTCTGTGTCTTTCAAGACAACGAAACTACAACTGAAACAAGTTAAAGATGAATGAAAACGCACTAAGATAAATACATGTACAGGACTGATGAAAGGGACATTACTGAGTTGAAAATATTAAAGCGTATTTTTCTAAAGTAAAACTAGTAAATTTACACTAACATGGCAATTAAAGTCTAGAGGTATCCCAAAGTTCTTGAATGATAAAAACAGTTTACAATTCTAAATTCTGTAATGTTTGTAGCGGTGGCGCCCCCAACAACGCGACAATGTAACAACGCGACAATGTGACAACGCGATAGTACGGCAATAGTGTCTCTCTAATAACGCGACCGCTATTTTTAAAAAAGCTGGAATGCCTCGGCCACACAGCACAAAGGCCGAATACTAGAATTAGAATGTAGAAAAAATATCAGATCTCAATTTAGTCGTCTATTACGAATCATGCATATGGGACAGCAGACACTACACTATTATAACGCCCTACATTGTACATGCATGGTCTTCAAATTACTGTAGGTCGGCCGCTGCGATATAGGAAAATGGGTTATAACCGTTGATATATCGTAACCCTTAATAAGTGCCAGATGGGTCGGGACAGATTCACTCAATCAACCTATATAAGGCATTGTCTATACCAGCTGGTTATCCTACCATAGATGACGATGTT
The DNA here is from genome assembly GCF_031769215.1 of Ylistrum balloti. Taxonomy (NCBI): domain Eukaryota; kingdom Metazoa; phylum Mollusca; class Bivalvia; order Pectinida; family Pectinidae; genus Ylistrum; species Ylistrum balloti. The sequence continues at coordinate 454,191 of NW_026782798.1, read as the reverse complement.
GCTTCGTTCTCGACAACCCCTGCTTTACTTCAAACTATGTTAAACATATGTCACGACTACAGCACGACATGGCGGTATAGATTTAATAGCGATAAGTGTTCTGTTACTGTGATAGCCAGATTCATTCCCAGAGAACAATCCTTCTGCTGGTTACTTGGACCCAATCCAGTTCAGAAGACTCTCTCAGGTACATCCTGGAGTCCTTATACCAAATAATCATGAACAATGATCTTAGAGTAAGTAATGCGCGCGCAAAGGGTAGGAAAGTCCTTAACGCCATTCTAGGCATTAAAGTCTTATCGTCCTCTATCAACGCTCTTGTATAGATCAATATATACCAGAAAGTTGTGATACCATCGATACTCTTTGGCTGTGAACATTGGTCACATCTTAACCGTACAGATAGTCGGAGATTGAACACTTTTCAGCATTACGCCCTTAAACGCATTCAAAATGTTCACAAATTGACGCGATCCAACATCGCAGAAAGCCTGCTAGGGATCCAAAGAATAGAGGCAATAATAGGCAAACGAAAGTTAATATTCCTCTCTTAACTGATTAACACAGATTATAAATACTCTGTCAAAAGATCATTTCTATACCGCTTGTATCCTTTACGAGTTTGGGAGACAACGTTAGCATTCGTATACATCGAGGCTTCATTCCGGATCTAGTTGCTATACTGCATAAATACAACGTACGATCATACATCGACACGCTCCAGCGGAATTGTGTGTTTCCAAAGAAGCGTGAATGGAATCGTATTGTTAGTAGAACCATCTCGCGCTTTGAAAACGTTGCTATAAAGACTCATCCACTTTCTGTGTAATATTCCAAGCTGGCACTCATTGCGTCAAACACACGTGTAGTTCCTGTGATATGGACATCGGTGACATTACCCACAATGTGAGTGTGTCATGTCGCTCATTAAATACCGTAAAACATGACTTTCTGTTTAATGTTCTCCTAGACTATTTTCTCCCGTTCTCATGTATTTGATATATGGATTTACGTTATCTTGTGTAAATTATTTTTGAGAGAGGGCTTGATAGGAGTTGGAAAACTTGTGCCCGATCCCACTGTTTATATTTGATACAGTAAAGATATGTTTCAGTGGACTACAACAGGCCTTATTCTTTTATCCGAACCTATTTGGTTTGTTTGTTTGTTTGTGTGTTTAAGTGTACACCTATTCAGCAGGCGCCAGCTCCATCCTTCAATCACGAAACCAACACTCTCCCACGCGTGCGTGTCGCTAAAGCCTGTTTCACATCAGCCGTGCGATTTTTTCGTCGTACGATTTCCGCCGCAAACACAATCGCTACCTACTCGCACCCGTCGCACAAACTGCAAATTTGCAAAGCGATCTCCGTACGTTGTTCGCACGGTTGATTCACGAACCGTACGGTGTTCGCAGGTTGAACGTACGAAAAAAATAAAGCGACGTGTTCGCACGGCTGTCATGCGGTTATCATGAGGCTGCCGTACAAATTCTCAAGTCACCGCAAGACTGCCGTAAGAATGAGCAAAGTTTCCTACGACCACTGCACGCCAAGCACGAATTTGCAAGACAGCTGTACGGTGTTCGTGCGATCGCCATTAGGAGGAGGAATTATCTCCTCTTGTCCAGATTTGGATATATGTACACAATGGTATGCGGCAACAGCCTCATTCTGCCTCATTCTTTTGTACACCTTGTCGACAGCTGTTCTCTGGGTGCGAAACCATCGAATGATCTTTTCCGCTATGAACAGAAATAAAAATGAATACATTATACCAATGATTATATCACATTTTTTGCTATCATTGTGGAAAAAATGACATGAAACAAATCGATACATATCTAGTACAACTACTTATTTTGCGTAAAAGTCTCTAGATACATTCGAACACGAAATCAACGTAGACACACAGTTTATATATGGTCGATCTGCTTTCCCGTGGAGCCAAACTTAATATGACAAGTTTATATTAACACTTAGGTAAAACATAGCATAATACACAGCAAATGTAAATTACAAGCATACCGGGCTCATTCAGTTGTGCAGCTCTGATTTCTAGTTGCTTGTCCTTATACTGATTGTCGGCGAATCTCCGATGACTTTTTTGGTAAAATTCTGGATGTTCGCTAAACCACTGCATATGTGTATTCTCTTGCCGTGAAGTAAAGGCATATTTGTCACTCCTGTACAAGCACGTGCCTTCTTCATCTGAATCCTGGGTTAGTGGTACCTCGGTTGTCTCGGATTCAATGGGGGGTTCAGCAACCGGATGTTCGTGCGATTACCGTGCAGCCTTCGAAGGAAAAACACAAGTATGAAATAGTACGATTGACGTGCGATGGTCTCAAGATAGCCGTACGGCTGCCGTGCGAACTCCAAAAATCGCAAAGAAATCGCAAAAATAATGAGCATGTTGAAAAACTAGCTTGCGACGTCTGCGGCGGAGTCCGCACGAAGTCCTGCGATTTGTTAAAAAATGTTCCCGTACGGCTGTCGTAAGGCTGATGTGAAACAGATTGGACGATGCGTTTATCGTACATTTGAGATAAGTAATCGTAAATTAGCTGTAATTTTTATCCATTAGTCTCTACATATTTAGTGTTAGCACAGAGTACTAATAAAGTATTTCAGTAACAAATTATTACTTTTGAAATTATATAATTAAATGTGTCGTATCAAATGTCAAACATAATCATGACAATGACTGCAAATTAAGAAATAAGATAATAAATGAACACTATTTACCCACGTTGTAAAGCATTTCAGCTGTTATGACTAATTCAGCTTGTTAACGTTCGGTTTTGGAAAAAAAAACAGACAGAAACTATATATAGAATATGTTTTGTAAATTAAGGTGCAGCTAACTTCTTTTCCATATACTATTATTATTATCATTATTATTATTTTCACAATGTAATGCTTCTTATTTTAATTTCTAGCTTGATTTCTTAACTTGTTAAACTCGATATGGCTGCTTCCGATCGTGCATTGTCAGTCAGATAATGTAATTTAACCATAACTTGTTTTCCAAAAGAAAAATAAACAATAAAAGAAATTATTAGTTTGAAATTGTTAATAGTTTTTGCTGATCTACAACTTGGCCCTACAAGTTGATTGATTTCCATATGTACAATTGCTAGATATGATAAATGATAATATATACATGTATACATAGACCTGTATTCAGAACTGTGTCCCTCTCTTGGTTGATATGCTTTCGTTTTCATTTGAGACAGACTATAATCAAGAGCGTATGAAAACAGAGCGCGATTTGATGAGAAATTGTTCGATGTTCGTAATTTTCACTGGTGATTTTATTAATGTTGGTTTTGTTTTCATTTGCAATGAACGTGACGTTTCTTACCTAGAAGGACCAATATTTACATGGCGGTAGAAGACTATTATAACACCTCTATTGTCCTCTAGTGTTTATATAATTACTTCGTTCTTAAAATGTGGGAGAGGGGAGAACTAATCTCGATGAAGACAATTATCTTTCGGACACAGGTCTGTCAATGTTCTCCATGCTAGTCTTTTTTGGTTCGTGTTTTGCCTCGTATTTTTTCGATTCTCAGTCTGGATTACGATTTTATCAACTTAATAGTTCCGAGTGCATTTGTACATATTCTTGATGAAATGTTGAATTTTCTTTGAAACCTTTGTGAAAAGAGCAAGCACCAGCATATTATGAATTTTGACTACATTTCAATATAATTGTTGTATATGATAATGATATAGTTATATTTCAAAATATACAAATCCAAAATTGTCAGTTGATATTTATGATGATTTTTACGCGTCGTCTATAGGAGTTTTACACAATTCAAGATTCGAATATTAGAGAGATGTATGTTCCGTTTTCTTTCGAACGTATGATGATGGGTGACACCCACATCAAAAGTATAATGATAATAATATATTGCTACACTTCTGCCTGTCTCCAAATATGGAACCAAGTTGAGCCACATTTAGAATTCCATGGTGAACTATAATGGGGGTCCCAGGGGTACGGTTAATCACAAATTCCGATTACCGGAACATCTTGTTGTATTAACCTCGAGTAAACTTTCACCAGCGATGTGGTAGCTTTTCAAATTTCAAGGTCAATGTGTCACTCCTACTAATTATAAGTGTGGGTTTCCTGGGTGATATCACTTCATATAAATAGTTATTACAAGGAGAACTGATGACGTTGGGTATTTACAGACAAAAATAGAAACAGCAGGCTTTTCTCAGTCATCGCATGCTTTATCAAGATATTGCCTCCTGGGTAATTTAGTTAGCGTCTCTTATATCCATATGTATTATTCCCACATTCACATTTTAACAAAACTTCCAAAAAAATCAAACTACCAAACATTTACACTAAGTCATAAAAACAATAAAATAAATATTTCAGCAGAAACGTACGATTTTTACCTTATGAATCACCATACTTTGTGGAACAAGAGTCCAGATGTGCGAAGTTCGTAAATTTTTCTCAAGTGGTGGTAACGGATGGATTAAGAGCATGTACTGACTCAGTCTGATAACAAGTGTTATTCTTATCATATAAATTAAACCTGAATGAAACATTTTGATACAATTCCTTTGAATTCTATGTGATTCCATTGATAAAACTGGGATGATATTACATGATACTTGACCTATAGATATATCGTCAGCTGTGTGTGGCCATAATATACTTGCCAGGTGATCGAAGCCAAAAGAGAGTAATATGCTTCAGCATTTTATTTCCTTATGTGATATGAAGTTAAGAGTGTTCGATGTTCGTCAGTATATTTAGCGGTTTTGATGATATTTACACGGCTCTCATTTTATAACGTGACATTACCTATTTCGGGTTGAATAAAATTTGCTAAACACCAAACCTTTCGGAACATTTGAAATATTTTATTCTAACTGTGCGTTTATAAATGTTTCGTGGGAAGACGGAAACATCGCAAGCTTATACTTTTACACAAAATGGTGCTTGGTCCATACACGTTTCTTTAGCAAGTCCTTCTTACCGCCTGTCATTTCTAGTTGGAATTCTCTGTCACATCTTGTAAAGAACGACCCTTCTATTTAAAAATATTTTAAAACCCCAATCACTTTTACAGTGGTACCACATTGGGCAGATACATCTTGTTAGGCTAAGTATGCAGTGTAGTTCTCTAAAGTTTTATTTGCACAGATGAAATCTTATTCATAGTCCTCTCTGTTCATGTATGGAAGCAAATGGAACCGCTGAACATTACCTAATACATTGTCGTCTCTTCTCAACTGCGTATACAAATATGCAGTGGAATTAACCACAACTGACCTTATATTGCTCGGGAACGAAGAGCTTACCGTTAAACCTATTTATTTGTTTTTTGAAATTTCCTTTTTGTTTTCACGAATTTGTTTAAAGGCAGCGTACAACATTTTTGTCAAATCATTATTTGAAGGGTTTGAGACCTATTCAAGTTTTGTTTTCTGTTTGATGAGAAGACATTACGGAGATAACTTCACTACAATGAGCGATGTGATTATTCATCTTCTTTAAGTAAGATTAATTATTTTGATCATAAACTTAACGTGAAACAAAAATGTACACACATGATTAGTTATAAGAACATCTATTCTATCGAATTTTACATATGTTTCGCCTTTCTAGCACTCGTCAGAAATTCTAAATCCTAAAATTTTAAATCTATGTGATAGGAGGGGCACCAGCCCCATGATTTGATAATCTTTTTTAAATTTCTATATATCAGGTTGTATCAGATACATTACCTTATATCTATATGATTATGTTATACTTTATTTGATTATGTCATACTTTATTTGATTACGAAATACATTATTTGATTATGATATACCTTATTTGATTACAAAATACATTATTTAATAATGAGATACTTCATGTCATATTATCAATATGAAATATTTAATCTCACTAAGTACCGAATGAATATTGTTACTTGAATGAATAACTTGGCTTGCACTATAATGATTTAATTGGTATTAAACGTATGAGATACTTGTATAGAAATGTTCTATTTAGTTTTATAACTCGCCTTCATATATCGTATACCTTGTCTGCAAGGATTTTCAGTAGTATTGTGGACACATAATACTGATATATGGAAAATCCCAAGTGTACTTCCTACAATTTGCGTGTGTGGGGTCAGGTAAGAACGCTATACTCACTGTAACTCAATAAACCGGACGTTTTAAAACTTCAGCTGACATTATTGTTTGACATTTCTTTTAGAAATCTTAGTTCCATAAAGTTTTTATACAATGTGGTCCGATAAGGATCTGCAGAATAGTATTACATTTCAAAAAGGTATGAATACCACATGATAAAACGCGACAAAATCTGCAGAGTTGCGAAGTTGTCTGTTTAGCTTTAAAGAGGTTTTAGGTGTGACTGTCTTCACTTGGTCGAGGGTGCATGCCATTTCTTTTTAATTTTCACATCGCTTTTGTTAACCTATTTCTGTAAGTAAGTCTGATGCAACTCTGTCATGTAATTTCTATTTTAATACATTTTTTACAGCTATGATCATACGTTTCCCACGATAATCTTACTACATCTGGTGTATCGGAATTGTTTTTTTTCTTATTTCATTCTTTTTCCGTGTATCTTAAACAGTCGTTAAGTGAACAAAAATCGCGACCCAAACACAAAATTGATATAAAGAAGGTAAAAATATGAACAAAAGATATATTTACATGGAGAGTCTTAGAAAGAATTGAATATCAGAGTGTTGCAAAAAATATAGAATTAATGTTTTAAAATGAGAAGCAGGTAAACAACAGCCAGATGATTGATAATATGTACGACAATGTATATACGACATATTAATTTCTTCTGACCAATATCAGCATTTGGAAGTTTATTTCAATTTTACACGTACATTGCAAGGATATAATTTGTTTCAAGATACTTAGACTAGTACTAAGACTATTTTATTTTGAATAAGATACGAAGATACTTTTATCATTACATGAAGTGGAACAACTTTTTTATGACTACAAACTTTATTTAACATTTTTCTCGTAATCACCGTTGTGTGACTAAAAATATGTCATAAAATCATAACGGTTTTACATTATTTAGATTGTTTTTTGTTTCTTCACTTTTAAAAGCACACATACACGCCTTCGGTTACACGTCATCACCACTCGAGATTTCCGCTTTCATTAAAAGTGCGTATGTCTGGTCTTAATTTGCATGTTGAAACGCGTGTATATATTTACAGTAGCTAACTGATTGGGACTGTCACTGAAGTTTTCTTTTTGCACGTGAAATAAACAGAACGGATTTTGGATCGTAGAACAACATTAACATAAGATAATGTTTAGTATCAACGTGACTTGTTATCAGCTTCAGTATAAACAAAATTGTACCAAATATATATATTTTCGTTGAGTTGTTAAGAATATTTTTTACAAGCGATGCGATAAATGCGATAAATACTCTTGTAAACAATTTACAATTTTTATGTTGTTGCTATTGATAATCATGTCGGCTTATTAAGTAATGCAATCCTTATAATATATCATTAAACACTGACGGACAGCAGAAAAGGTTTACCACACATATGTATTGTTATTCAGATATTCACTGTGCCGTATCCTAGACAGTGGATACAGAACTGAGGGGTGTGTTACTAACCCTGTTGTATCATGTTTGTGCGGAAAAATTGCACAATTCAGAGAAACTATCAAATTTTGTGGAAATTTCGAAATGACAGTTTCCGTTTGTGTCCTATATAAGAGCGTACCTCATCCGTTCAGAGATAGATCTCTTCCAGTTGGCAAGACAAAGACTTGCCAGTAACCACAGAGCAGGTAAGACTAACATTATCTACTACAACTATGTTTTGTTTGAGTTGGTTACATTTTTGTCTCTCCTGCTATCATAACTGTCTAGTATTATTAAGCCATACTTTCCTTTAAAACATAATTCTGACCTGTTAATTGTAATTTCTACATTTTTTGAGCACTATTTTGTCGTAATATATACTCTTTTTATTGTTTTCCACAACATCACATTATTGTTTCATTTTTTGTGATACTTTAATATTTCACTTAGCTTTATCATTCTACAATAATCAAATTTTATTTGTTTATATTCATAAAGTCATAAAACATTTTATTTTCAAATCAGCTTAATTTTTCATAATGAATGCTATTACAGAGACAGAAGTCAATTTTTAAAGCAATATTATATCTATGTTAGTCATATAAGTTATACTTGGCGCAAAGTTACAATGGTGTTTCCAAGAACCAAATGTTTGGGAGAGTTTGAGAAGTGTTATAGGATGATGCTACGTGCCATTCTTTTCTACTCTATCATGATATGATGATACACTTCTTTCAGCTCTGTAAAGTTTCCTTATATTTCTCGAACGTGGTCGTAAAGACAATGACAGGGTCACTTAACGTGAAGTTGATTTGATTTACAATTTCATTTCTTTGTGAACTGATTCATGTTTCCAAATCCTTTACATGTATTAATAATTTGTGTTATGTGAAGGTTTTATCTTTTGTGTTTCTTACTGTTGTCGCCATGAACATTATATTTTTATTTTTATGATCCAAGTTGTCTCAACGATTTCGTTGTTAAACGATCCACTTTGACATTTTAAAATCATTTTCACGACAAATTCAATTTTGCAAACGTGTAAGGTCAGAATGTTAAATGTAAATATTTATCATTATAAATATTTACTTGCTTTGTGACTTGCTACCAAAATTTATTACCGTACAGCGGGTCATTTTCACGGATCAAATTTTTGCGATTCCGTAACAAAACGTTCGAATTATGTTTCAAAGAATGAAAATTATTGCGATCCGTAAGGAAGAGAAAATCTCATTAATTCGTGTCCCATTACTTCACAGGTTAAAATTTCGCGGTTACGTTAATGTTACGTGAAATAGCGAAAATCATACCCCCGCGGAAATTATATGGTAATTTAAAATCCCTAATAGGATTACTTGTGTTCAAATGATCCGACGCATTTAAAACAAATGAAGCCAAGTGTTGCAAATTAATCCGATTATTATCAATGTTAAACTATGTCGATTTCAAAATTATCAACGTAAAATGTCATTATTCAAATTAGTCATCCTTGACGTCTGAAACTCAAACAGTGGATTCTATTCGTGCTAGTTATAGGATTAGTAAAGTGCCGTGATTTCCTTATTAAGAAGCGAAGTATTTCAATAACGGCCATGCACACAACAACAATGTAATAACATTTAGTCTACATTTTCAACATCAGCGTAGATTGTAGCTGCTTGCATACGTCACATATTCGTTCAGAGACCGGAAGTACTAAGAAGTTAATTCATAGCAAAATATATGTAAATATATAACTATTAAACAAATTCAGATTGTTTATAATTTATTACCTCTTGGCGGTATTTGATAGATAATTGAGCTAGTGAATTGCTGTCATTATGAATAATTGAAGCACTCATCTAATTTGCTTATAAATTGTTGAACTGTTGTAGAATCCTGCCATTCGTCTCTTGATAAACGGAGGAAAACCCCTTTACCATGGAACACAAGTTATTGTTTCTCATGGGTAAGTACCTATGTTAGTTTGTATATACAACAGCGTCAAATGTTCTAGCTACACAGTAGTTAGGGAGAAAAAGAGAGAAAAAAAAGCGAAATTAAAGTCGAAGAGACAATTTTTCTTATTCAATTTTTGATGAAATACTGTCACAATTTTCATAATTTATTACCTTGTACGTACACTGATCATACTTTTGCATTAAAGATAAACAGAGATAAGAACACACTTTTACATTAGTGTTGACGTCTTCATGCTTGGAGAGACTTGTAATTGATTTAATAAACGATTTTGTCTTGAAGAAATGAAGCTAAATTATATATTGTTTTGCGGCCATATACTGACTATTGATCCATAACTTTGAAATTTGTTTACCATTGATAATTTGAAAATATTAATAAAAGGGTATTGCCAGCAAACTGTTTTCAATATTTGAATTTTTATTGTATATGATGTGTATATAATATTTGTAATTTTCCATACTCCCGTGAATAGATTTTCTTGAAATTCAAAAAATTACTTTCTATCTGCGAATGCTTGTTATTCGTTGTTTCTGATTCTAAGATATCAAATAAAATTTCATTTCAGTCGCCATGATTGGCTTGCAGCAGGCACTAGCTGCCCAACTGGTAAATGCTAAAGAACGAGCGTCTCATAGTATCCGCAAGAGGTCACTGCGTGATGACATGTACGAACGCCGAGATGAACTAAAAGATATCACTGTTGATGAACTACTTGACCTCACTGCAGGAGAGGGAATGACAATATCACGTGAAGTTAAATCTGCACAAGGCACGACGGTGAGACGACTTCAGGAAACATATCATGGTGTTCCAATCTATGACTCGGTTGTTGCGGTTGAGGTTGACGAGGAGGGAAAGCTGACAGGCGAAGCAGCAGGGTTATTCGTCCAGGGGATTGAAGATGACTTGGAATCTGTCGAACCCCTTTTCTCTCCATCTGCAGCTCTTGATATTTTGATAGAAGAAGAAGGCGCAGAAAGTTACAGATCAAGCATCACTCGCTACTCAACCAAGCATTATGTTTATCTCGGAGACTCTGACAGGGCTCGTTCTGTTTACGTCGTATCATACGTGTTGACCAGAAAAGATGCTGTACCTAAGCGACCAGTCATGATTCTTGATGCCAGATCAGGAGAAATTATAAAGACATGGAATAGTCTCGAAACCTGGGATTGTGGCGGCAGCCGAAGACTGTACAAGGGTGTTGGAGGTAATGAAAAAATGGGCAAGATCCTGTACGGAGATTCTCCGTTTTGTCTGTCCCCTACGATTGAAGGCGATATGTGCATCCTCGAAAACAAGTATGTTCGAGTTATTGATATGGAACAATCAACTGATGACTCCAGAAACGAAACTGTAAGATTCAGATGCAGAAATGGCTACGACGATGAAGTGAACGGCGCTTACTCTCCAGTGTTAGACGCATTTTACGCAGGAACAGCCGTCGGTATGATGTTTGAAGAATGGTTTCACACAACACCATTACATTCAAAACCAGTTCTTCGTGTTCATTACGGACACGGTATGGACAATGCATTCTGGGATGGTAGTTATTGTAGTTTTGGTGACGGGTCTTCAACCTTCTACCCTCTTACGAGTTTCGATGTTGTTGGTCATGAGATAGGACACGGGGTGACAGAGCAGAGTTCTGGATTAGAATATCATAATGAGATGGGTGGACTGAACGAAGCCTTCTCTGACATTTTAGGGGAAGCCACTGAAGAATATATCGACTTCAGAAGTGACATGTATGTGGGTTTGGATATCAACAAGGGTGAAATAATGCGTTATTTCAGAGAGCCAGAGCTGGACGGTAACTCACCAGGCAATGTTGACGGGTATAGCACAGGAATGGACCCCCATTACTCAAGTGGTGTCTTTAGGAGACTGTTTTACGTCATCATCAAACAAAAGGGAGGAGTCATTCGACCAGTTGCCCATACCCTGTTGCACGCTAATCGCATGTATTGGAGAAGCATGACAGGGTTCCAGGAGGCCGGCTGTGGTGTGCTGAAGGCAGCTTACGATCTAGGACAGAATCCCACACCATATCTTCGAGCTTTGAATGACGTAGGCATAGAACCCTGCGATGTAACCGACCATATTCGCCGTCTCCGATCACACAACCCTATTTCTAGAATAACAATATCACCTAATATTAGACCTCTTTTTGGTTATGAGGTGCCAAGGTCAACCTCAGCCGTCTTAATTGAAGCCACGCACGACGTCAACGATGTTGACATAACGGTACGAGTCGGAACATGGGAGAACGACGAAGAGGCACAGAGCAGACTCGAACTTTTCATGAACGATTTTAATTCGCTGAGAGTAGAAGGTGTTTCAAGTGGTGATGTTCTGTTCATTGAGCTGTCAACTCAAGGTCATACTGAATTTTCTGGCGTTACTATCACAGCAAAGCCTGAGCCAAACTCAAGACGGGACTTAGATATGTCAAGGGCATACTGGGCTAAAGTTTTCGCAAAAGCGTGATCGGTTTAAGAACATTATTGAAACAGTGAAATATCTTTTTCACTATCAGTTTGTGACGTTTAATACTTTGTTGATTTTTTAATTAATAGATATAAGACTTGTACACTTTCTACATGTACATCATTCCTGTTGTCGAATATTTCATGCTTTTATTCAATGAATTTTCAATTTCCTAAAGTTTTCTTAGATTCTCTTTGAATGTGGTATAAACGTGGGTGATTTTTTTTTTACAATTTTTTACATTAAAAGGATATACTATTATATAAATTGCTGTTTTTGTTATCATTATACGCATATTATGTATATAGGTATTACAAACTAGTGCATTATGTCGAATATATATAAATAGAGGAAATCTCAAGTTTAAACGTATTTCTATTTCATGGTTGATCAAGTGATTGATGATATGTAAAGCAGAAAATGTTTTAAAATAACAAGTTATCTGCTGTTATAAATATATAGTTATCACATTAATTAGAATAATCTGCAATATTTTTGGATTAATTTTAGGATTCAGGACAACGGAATAATATTCTGACACTGTGATATACAAAAGTTACATGACAGAAATACGACAGAGTACTGACAAAACCCAATATTCTAACTTTTAAAATCAAAGATTGTATTATCCCTGCTTAGATTGACGAACGTTTGACAACTGACAGAAAATCTTGTAAATCATATAAATCTTGGTGAGATTAAGTAAGAAAGATCACGTTTTCAAATGAGAATAGATTAAACAACGACGAAACCAACAAGTATACTTATAAGAACCAAATACCTCTAACTTCATACTTCAAATGAAGTCGAATGTCTTAAATATGTGTTTGTATATCACCCGATAGACGAGAGAACGTCTTAGATACACGCCTGTGTGTCACCAGAAAGACGCGAAAATGTCTTATATTTACACCTTTGTATATGACTACCACGGCGATAGAAATATTTCTATTTATTTTTTGTTCCCTTGTCATTCAAATTTTTATACGCAGTGGTCCATCACGTTGTTAGCGGTACACGTCGTGTTCTTTAACGATAAAATTATTCATACTTCTTAGTCACCGCTAGTTAGTCATTTCTATATCGATAAAATTTCTTTGTACGCTTTAAGCAAATGTGACAGAGAAGGCACAGAAGGATTTCTCAGTAATACAATGAAATTGTCACGGATTTGATGTCAGATAAATGACCGCTCTGCTATTGCGCTAGTCAGTTTCTACTTAAAAACACGAAAGAGACGTGACAACAGCATTACACCTTTAACCATTGTTGAAGGTGTAACCAAACTTTTTGTATTATTTTTGGAACATGTGACAAGTTCTCGTTGCTAAAGCTGATCCGAACCATTAATACTCATTAAAAATATTTTTTTCTATTTCTCTTTCGGTTAAGATTGTGTCTTTATAGGCATGTCTTTCTACACTAGATTTGAAGTTTTTAATAGATGTACGTATCTTTGCTGTGGGCTTCGAATTCCATCCAGATTACAACCCTGAAATACGATCAGAATTGGGGCAACTTTTCTCCACGCGATCAGCAATGTATGTGTATATGTTCTACATACATGACGCATACAATCATGTAATTTGTGAGAATGTGTTAATGTTATAATGATATTTAGAATGATACACATTATCTAAAACTGGTAAGCTATATAAATGGATAATTTGATAAATGTTTCGACTGTCTAAAGCGTCCCTAGCTATAACTGAAGTTTATGTAAATGTCATTTTCATGATGGGACTTTAACTGAACATCGGATGCCTTGTCAGCAGCATGTTAACCCCTAATTCGCTAAATGCATCTTATTTTTGTATTGTAAGCTCAGGACAACACAGCACGGGATTTCGAGAGATGCAGGTTGGTGAAGATTTCGAGAATGTGTGGTCATTACAGTGATGTAATTGGGAAATATTAATTCCCTTGTACAGTATGGAGTATGCCTGATGACCTCGAAGTCGATACCCTTGTTCTCAGTTAGGAACGTGACATTACTTTCATAGATTGACCAAGATTTACCTTTTTGAACATATGGTCTTATTGTCTCACACCATTTTCATGGGTCTTCATGACTTTTCATAGGTCAAGGTTAAAAGTTCAAAGGTCAAATTAGATTATACAAGAATGGCAGCGGAGACATTCATGGCTGACAGACATTTTCTTCGTGTGGTTTGGTTTATTCATCTTCTGGCTTGTAGAATGCTTAATCGTATCACAACGAAAATATATAATGTAAATATTTCGTAATTTCTAATTTGCAATTTCTGGGAATTTGATTACTTACAGTTTGAAAAAAAGTAATAAAATGTTTGCCAGCACTGTTAGTAACATAAATCAACAAAAACTGCCAGTGTGATCCAACGACACACTTGAGATTTAATGCCCAATCGAAAAACGAAATCGTAGATAACGAATGTTTCTTAGGTATAAAGTTTAAGCCTGAATGGTTATTGTCATCGATATTCAATCAATACTCAGAATAGTTAGAACGCATTGAGCAGTAATATTTCCATTATGAGATGATGATATACATGCATTTGAATTGTTATGAATCCACAGCAAAAACACAAACTAACAAAAAAAGAAAAAAAATAACCAACATGACAAAATAATCATAATTCAAACTCAAATTCCATAAAACTAGGGTTAGATATGAACAAAATAATTATTATCTATTCGTTAATCTCAAAATACCGAGCGACACCTTTTAAAAAGGTCAATATCTCCTTATATAAAATATCACTCGTTTTGCTGGCTGATCTTAAGTTTTATATACGTGCACTACTATAACCAGTGATAAGTGTCATATTTCTTTAACAACATGAGTCATGCTTTAGCTTAATCACAAATTATTTGAAGTCATTATGTTGTCGTTATCATAATGAAAGGGATGTGCCATTTATATCATAATTAACATTATCGTCAGCTAAAAGCGTATTCACAAAACTTATCATTGAAAAGCCACACCTTATGTAATGAAGTGCGAAGTGTGCAATTAATATTTCAGTCTCCTGTTCGTTACATTTTTCAATAGCTTTTAATCAATATCTATCTAAGGCTTTGTGTTCAGTTTGACGAAATTGGCCATGTTCATACTTTAATGTTGTGATATTTTAATTTTCGGCACAAAAAACTCGTACAGACAGAAGTTTGAAACATTTAACCATTTCTGAATTCCTGGATTTTTACTTTATTAGATAAAGTTCCTGAACACTTTGTACATTATCAAGGTTTCCTGTATTTCTTTTTTTATTTTATAAATACTTTGCCCTCGTTAATCAAAACGAGTTTGAATTAAGACAAACATGTCGGGATTCTCTGTTCTTGTTGTTGTTGTTGTCGTCGTTGTTAATCTTGGTGATTAACCGTTATGTGAACCCGATATCACCTGAAATATTCACCATTACAAAGAAAACAAACGACATAGGTATATTGCACATTTATTCCCATTTTTGGTAAAAAGCTTATATGTAAATACATTTTCAAAATGATAATGGTGGTTATACTATTGCGCTTTCTCACAAACCAAAATCAAATCCACTCTTGAAAATGACATCTCATGATCACATACTGTTTAGCTCTAGCTCGGTCAACATATTTGGGTAATGGTTTTATACTTTTTAGTACATGTATGATATTACAATACATCAAACATCATAGTAGTGTAAACCGCTTATTGAAAGCGGTCTTAATAACGGGGTGGTTTTCATACTGAGTTGCAACAGATTAACCATTGACCATCGAGACCCGTTCCAGTACAACAGATCTGTGTGTTCAAATGCATTCGTTTTATTGGTATACTTAAATGTATTCAGTAAAACAAATTGAAGGAGGAGAGAGATAACAAAAAACAAAAAATAAAGAACTTACTCAATAAATTACCTGTTTCTGGCTTACCTTCAATAACATTTGTCTGACAACTTTTATCAGTAGATGCGTTCGTTACTGCCGAACTTTCAAATTAGTTTGGTGTGCAAAGACGTAAGTTATGGCTATATCCTAACGTGAATATACTAATCATATACATTACTAGATGTAATGGAATGAGGTCATAATTAACAGTGATATGGAGTACCTGGGCCTCAATCAAATACGTATCCTTACATATGAACACATTGTACATACAAATCCACTTTCATGATACGGAATATCACTCTACAAGTTATAATTACAGAAAAAAAACAGTCAGTTGGTTGTAAAGTAGAGCTACTTACAAACTCAATTTGAGTTACCTCCCTTGACGTATTTTCAAACTTTCCATGTTTGTATGATATAAAAAGCATTTAAAATCAGACGTTTCTTGGTCGTAATTGTATAGAATAATAGTTTTGGATTTTAAGACAACTGTAATATGAATATAGTAGGACGTGTCAGAAATAAACAATGTGAAGAATTGATCAGTTGAAATTTATTTCTTTTCTCGTATTATTTTCGTGACCTCTTTAATTATGCAGCTTAACCATTCAAAACAATGCCATATTAACTGCTAACGTTGACAGTGTAAATGAAATCGACATTTCATGAATTAATAAGAACATTTCCCTAAAAGAGAATATGAAAATACATATGGATCGGAAAGAATAAATAAGTGACAATATTGCAGGCGATGAAAAGAATTGTATAAATTGGTAAAAAATAGAATTATACAAAAAGACGTTAAACTCGGTTCAGCAGAAAATAAATAACAAATAGTGAAAAGCTGCTAATTCTCCACCTTCTTTGTATTCGGAAATTCGATTTGTTACATGATTACGTCAGGTATTTTGTTCTATACATTTTTGGTTAAACGGCGATCACTGCAAAATACCAATTATTGAATTAATATAAATATGATAAATCTATTTATATCAAACACTTAGTCCAACACCAAATCTGTGTATCTAAATATTACATTATACCTTACATCATATTAGAAAACCTACCTAAGATTATAGTACACTTTGAATCATTAACGTCACAGCTTGCATGATATACCTTCATAAAACAAAATTATTTTAATAATCGATATAGGCAATATCTAGACATCCCAATAATTCATATTTTACCAAAGTCGGTGCCACATCAAGGACAATTAGCAACATGCCAAACATAAGTAATCAAACAATCGATAAGAATAATGTTTATATAATATTCTTCACGTAAACCCGAACACAAATGTCTATTCAATTACTTACAATGTATAATATAACTGGGATCACAACTTTAGTGCTCTAGCTGTCTTGCTTTGGTGATCAATTAACTCAACAGTAATGTAGACAAACCATACTTTATGATATTATGAATGAATACCTTTTAATCTTCTGATAATCTAGTTTCATGAATGCTGGAATGGATATATTTTATACCACACATACAGCACTATCTAAATAATATCAACAACAGAAAAATGAAATAAAAATGTTCGCTTCGCTAGCTTCGTTAGTTAAGCTTAATAAAATACACCTTTTTTGGCAAATTATCTTATCTCGTATACATATACAGGCAGCTGTTTATCACAGTGTCTATCGCAACATACACAAATTTCTCGTCTATACACCATTGTCATATATGATATCAAACGCCAACATAGCTCACCACGTAACCAATTTAGAGTCGTTTTGTTTTTCAGTTAATACCAATATCTGTAACCTCCATATTCCATGTTTAGCTGTCATATCGTCGCCCTTGTAAGACAGAAAGAAAATCGTTTCCAGATGATATTTTCCTTGTAAGTTATCCATTTAGCAACTCTATTTTTCAACGACACCCATGCAATCACCATGTAGTCTCAGTTACAAAATTATATATCGGAAGAAGAAAAGAAACACCATGTTCCTGGTGTTCGAAATATGAGAGTGTGTTATTGATTTTTTTATGTTTAATAGTTAAAAGGCTTTCTAAACGGTTCATTAGATCGCCTACATTTTCTTTCCATTATCATGTGTCGTAGCAATGTATAACATTTACTGCAATGTTTCCTTAAGAAACATGATAACAACACTTTTCACGTCATTTGAATTATGTCCATCTGTCTGTACGTTATTTTAATCTCCTGATCTCGTGTACGTATTTCCTTCTATTACATTAGCCCTTTTCTGTTGCATTTGTGTTTGCGATCCTTAATTGTTCCAATGAGTTTCATGATTGTGTTGTCAGCCATCGAGGAAGTTATCTTCACCAATGAACCTGTACTTATTGTGCACCATTTTAGGGGACAGGAGAAGAATTATCTCTCGTATCATCACACTCATTGCAGACCGCCCTTAAGTCGTAAGTTACAGGGCAATTGCTCGAAATTCTATGGGCAAGGATCGTATCGGGGCTGAATTCAATTCAATGAGGTTAAAGATATTTTTCTTTTACGATATCAACATATGTTCCTCCATCCGATACTTTACAGTCATAGTCAATAACAGTGAGGGCTTGACCCCACGATGAATGTTCTGTTTCGCCAGTCTTGTAAAGCTTGATTTGGACATTGGTTTTCATGGTGACGCCATGGTCAAACTGAAAGTAGGTCAATAGATATTATAATTAGAGCATAAAGATATAAAGAAATATTGTTCAATTGTAACAATGCCGGATGAATGGTATTAGAATAGGTTACCATGGGACTTTGTCATTTCTTTAGTCATAGCTACAGCTACATTTCGATTGATCAAGCTTTACATGAGATTGTTTTGGACGTCAACAAAGCAATTTGAATCAAAAGAATCATAACTACTCTAACATTAAGTTGCAGACATTCTGGTGACACGTGTTCGATAGCAATAGTCAAATATTTCCAACGGAAGAAGATTTTATTCTCAATAGAATTCATATAAAGAATAGAGATTCTCTTCTTTTCCACAAAGGCGGACTTAATAATCCCTATCTGAATCGAGTATAAGATTTGTATTTGGAAGGAATTGTCGAAGAAAATCACTACGTTTCTTCGTAAATATCAATATTTGGTTATTGAAACTATAAATGTTCGCATTCCACTCAAAAAGATAAATAAATAAAAAAAATCATTTCTAATCAGTTTTGCTTTCTATATATGTTCTTTGTATATTAAACGTACCAACGTTGTCCTTGAGAATTTAAAGTAATTAGATTGCAGAGACATCAAAATTAAAACTTTCAATAAAAAATATAAACGAAATTTTGTACAAAGTTATTAAAACTGAACTCAAACTAAAGTAAAAACTAAGAAAGCGTTTGTGTTTTTCCCTTGCTATCTGAAATATCTGGGATATTCATCGTACTAATAAAAGTCTTAACTGGAACGAATTTGATAGCAATGTAACATTTCTCATCAAATTTATAGCTATGAATCCGTTACATCTTTTATGTACAAGCTGGCGAATACCGTCCATTATGCACATACATAAACACAGAAACAATAAGAACACTAAGAATATTCAAAACGATAGGTATTTCAATTCGTTTTATTGATGATATTTCATTAAACCCTTTTATTATTCTGTTATCATCTGAAAACAAAAACTTTATAAAATTACACTTTTCTGATATAGATATAACCTTCTCTGATTTGTATTCCCTTTCCTCTATTTGAACATTATACCCAACTTCCTCGAACTCGCGCTGCTTGAATATTAATATATCCCTATTCGTCGAACTGTTTTTATGGCCCTGACCGTGCTATTTCATATTCCTTGCTAGTAAATCCCGAACTCATCGAACCGTTTTTCATCGAATATCACGCATTCCACATTCATCCTCTCTAATGCATAAAATATAGTATTTCAATATTCAGTGATCGGCCTAATACATTTTCGACTTAAATTAAGATATTACCTCGAACAAAAACGGGAGGTCTTTCCTCTTGCCTCGGTTGTGAGTGTCAAAGTTCACAGTACTAAACTTCGCTTTGTAGTACATCGCATCTTCTTCAAATGACTTTGTAGGTGTGTCAGGTACAAACTCAGTCCTTTCACCATGCACCACTACACCCCTATAAGACAAAGCATGAACAGAATTACAAGAGGAAACGAACAAACAATTATCTGAAAGAAAGAGAGAGAGGAGGGAAGAGATTTGATGTCGCTGAATATATTGTGGTAGCTTCCATACATATCGAGTCTGGATGTTATCTGAAAGATTGCTTAGAATATCTTCACTCAACAACTTAAAATCATGCCTTCCAGATGTATCGCAACAATTTACCATCATACAATGTGACAAGACTACTTGACCTACGTCCTCGGAGTATTGAGTTCTATTATTGGAATTCGTTTTTGCATTTTTACCTGATGGTATAATTCAAGGAACAATTATTATGGATAGGGTTCGCCATATTTCCAGTCACATTCTTGTTTTACTTTAGAGACCATGTTGTATAAAGGTCGGGATTTAAATCTAACACCAAAAGCTCAATAGTCTCAATATTGTCCAAAAATACAACCAAGATAAGAGTGTGAAAACGTGATATTGAAACAGGATGCTGCTTTGGTTAGCAAGTATTCCATTGTCGAATTCCCTGTGTGATTTCAATTCGTATGAATATAAATCACTGTCTGATGTTGCTGTAAATAACGAACTCACCAAACCACACATTATTGTCATTAAATCTTTATTACATTTACAATTTCTGTAGCATTGTCAGCTTGAATTTTATTTCATATACTTCTGTAGAATAACAATTGAATAGATAATAAATCTATCTTTTCAGAAACTAGTCATTTTTTGTCAACAAATCATAATGATACAGGTAGAGACAAAACGTTTAGGTTATAAAAACGATCATTGTGTATCAAAGTGACTTATTGGTTAAGCTGAACGTACCATACAAGTGGTATCATTCATCCTGATATCGATTTGCTAACATCATTTTTAGCTGAGTGCAAAAAATAATTAACTAAAAAATTAAAAATATGTCACCCCAAATATTTTGAAAAAAAAACGAAAAAGGAAAGACACGATTTAGGAACAAAGATAAAATCAATGAATTGAAAGAATATATTTCAAATCCATTCAGGCGTGGTATATCTAGATCTATAAATAAAACGTTGTCGCAGTCAAATATTATTTCTATCCTCCAGTCTAAAAGGAATAGTGTACTGATGGCTTCCACAGTTATATTCTAAAGAAAACCAACGTTCTCAAACTTATTCTGATACCATGATTAAGCTCTGTAGTCGGTACCTTACATGCCAAACGCTCAAAAATCAAATAACCACTGAAATGTGTATTTGTGCAGTATATAAGAGTAGGTATTGTTCTATTTTAGGTAAAATATTAAAAGGGAAAGGACTATTGACGTTTTACACAGGGACAGTTCCAGACATACTCGATTCTCTTACAGAAGGGAGTTATTTCAGCCATCCATCAAACGTTGTGTGTAGAGAAACAACACAAGCAATTTCAATGCGGTAAGGCAACATTGACGGTGTCTACCAAATCACATTTCCAATAATTGTATACAGCATCTATACGACACAGTATGTTTTACCGAAGTTAATGTTACTACATATCTGGGCTTACTTATACAAATATAAATGGGTATTTCCCTTTAAAAAGCATAACAAATATACAAATATAAATGGGTATTTCCCTTTAAAAAGCATAACTATTATTCCGACTAAACTGACTGACTTCGAGGATGTTTAAAAGCAATAGAGGCAATCATGGTTGATAGTAAATCTGTGAAAGATAAATCGATAAAGAAATCGATTATTTTTGTTCAACGTAGGTATTGATTTTCTGACATTTCACAGACACAGTGTAGATCTTACTGCATCATCAATGTCATTGTTGCCACTAATGATATATGTTATGTGTTTTATATGTGCAAACTGATTGAGTGTGTATTTTTGTGGATGTTGGAAGCGATTGTGTGTGTGTACGCTACATTTTATGTTGTCTGTGAGGATGTATGTCAGTATGTGTGTTGAGGAGATGGATTATTGTGTGTGGGTATGTGGAGGGTGTTGTTTAATGCCGTATAGTTTATGTACGTTGATAATAAAACATCGCATTTCTTTCTTTTCCTGTTTAGCGATTGCATTTTTGGTCGTGTGTCTCTTGTTGGTTTAAAGTAGCACATATAGCAAGCAAGAGTGTGCGTTACTGCCTTCATTTAATGTGTAATCTCTTTAACTTACAATGTGTATAGTACAATGAAGTTTACTAGGTAATGAATGAAAATTTAGGAGTTTAAAATCGTGTTAGTGTTCGATCATTATTGCTTATATTTTGCGGTCGTTACATTAATCTAAAAGTACGTGAAACCTTACAAAATCGCCAATATACTTATACAGAATTCGAATACACTACAAACTTGTTTCAAAATTAATAAAATTCTATTCACTATACTAGTACATTTTCATGGGGTTAAATTTTTTTGTTTTTTTGCTTTTTTTTTGTTTTTTGTTTTGTTTTGTTTCGTTTTTGTTTTGTTTTGTTTGTTTTTTTTTATTTTGTTTTGTTTTTTGTTTTTTTTTCGAAAAGGTCTTTTCATGGGAGCTGTATCTCCTATGTTAATCATCCATAGACTTACCAAATACTGAAAGTTTTAGCATTTCACTTATTAATGGACGTACGAATTCATGAATTTAGGCTTACCCTCAAAATGAGCGAAACAAATATCCCCTCGCAAAAAAAAAAAAAAAAAAAATCTACAAAAAAAAAAAAAAAAAAAACTAATTCTCTGCCAAATAGGCTTTCCAGCTTATCACTGTATCATCTTCATTAAAGTTCCACTCTCTCAAAGTATTTCTGGGAGATAATAATGATACTAAAGAGATAAATCAGTTGTTTGTTATTGATTTCGTTATTATTCATCATGTGAAATGGACAACTGTTCAAACACTTTAACAAAGGAACGGACATGAAAGGAAAATTAATTACTTTTAGTTGTACAATTTTAAAGCGATGAAAACAAAAAAGTTCAAAGTAAAACGTAAACTGATGAAGACTGAAAAAAGTAACACGAAGGTGTAGATAAGAATTTCCTATATCGGTGCAAGCATGACGAATGTGGTACGCTGAAATATATTGGTATTGTCCTAATGTTCAGCATACATTGATGTATTAGACAAGCTGTGCTGGGTTTGTAATCACAATTTACGTCTGCTTTGAACCTTTACAAGTTTACCAATCGCAAAAGACAATGTCGGTCAATAGATCGATCGATCGATCGCCGTGTTCGAGCATCTCATATGCTATTTCTATTTAAAAGCAAGTGTTTCTCTACATTCAATATCTAATCATAAAATTGCTTCTTGCCACCGAATAAAAGTACAAACTCCTACAACGATGTCAAAAGCTACTTGATGCATCTATACCAATGGTTAACCAGTTTCAATAAGAAGTATTGCACCACGAAGGAATGCCGAGTGAAGATAAGGCTTGGAGCCATATGAATAATTGACACATCTCGTGTTACATCATGATAACACTGAAGGAACACCTAACTGGGTATCGACCGTTTTGCTCACTACAAGTGTACACGCTGCTATGTAGTTGTATCTTTTACATTACACTTACGTACAAACACAAAGTTGTTTTACAATGTCTATCGATACACTCTACCGCCAGACGCAATCAAGTTCACGGGGGTTATACAACACACTTCTCCAAAGAGCTGCTCTAAATTGAACATATATTTGTTATGCTGTGTTCCTTTCTTCTGTTCTGTTTACTGTTTACCAATAGAGCAAAAATGCGAATCAACCATTCTGATAATTGTAATCATGTGATAGCGAGCATTGATTTTCATAGGCGTTGCTGTTTCATTCATAAATATAACCTTTACGATGCCGCTTAAATCTTTACAACATATAATTACCAACTGGAAGTAATCCTCTGTAAGTTTTAAGGAACAAACAGACATTTTTGTTTCAGCTAAGCATATAAAGGTCTTTGGAACAACTGGTTCTAGTTTGTTATGAACAGTAAGCACGTCACCATCCGAATACGAAAAGGGATGTTTATAGAAAATTAGATAAATTGTATCTATAAGATCAGGTTATATTTCCATCCTTGAAAAAGCATAAGATTTTCAAAGTACCAGATTATCCTAGAGTCTATGACAACGTCGGATGAATGCGGTCTTTGAATCTGAAGAAGATAGATTACAAATAAACTGTCGTATTTTATTTGTTTCATAAGTATGTATGAATTATACACGACATAATCATAATCTATACTCAAATTCAATAAAACTGGGATAAAATATGAATAAAAGAAAATTTGACACGGAGACTCCAGAAAATTTTGGTTTGTGTTCCACAAATGTGTAGGTAGTTTGTGTAAATTTGTTTTATGGTTACAAAAAATCAATATGATGATGCATTGTAACTATGAATTTAAAAGCAAGAGAATGAACGATATCACTGTTTCATAAGTCCGACTTTGTGGAGAAAAAGTGTATCAAACAAAAAGTGTATGAAATGCTTCTTATACTATCTTTTCATTTATTTCGAGTACTGATTTTTAACATTGGTCGCTTTTCGTTAAGAATGCATTATTATTAAAAGAAAATAACCAAGATCACGGAAGAGGAAATGCTTTCATTTAATACTCGTTATTTTGTTATATCCTATTCCATACAATATAATTCAATGGCATACGAAAACTTGTAGCGACTA
Organism: Ylistrum balloti; assembly: GCF_031769215.1. NCBI lineage: Eukaryota > Metazoa > Mollusca > Bivalvia > Pectinida > Pectinidae > Ylistrum > Ylistrum balloti. The sequence continues at coordinate 429,544 of NW_026782798.1, read as the reverse complement.
AAACTCCAATGAGATAGGTAGATCAACATATCTATTTATATATAACCACTATTAAGGTCAGTTTCATCATCAGCGATTTGATTTCTTAAATAAATTGGAATTTAAAGGTTAATGAAATCTTAATCATTAGCGAAATAACTTAAGCGACTACATATTTACTTTTACCAAATTTTATGCAAAGGTTAAGGACGAAAATAGTTAAGTTTGTGCTGTTCGGCTTTAAGGTCAAGGTTAATTCTAAAATCAAATTTGTTGAAGAAAAGATCCAAGAGTTGGTCCTCCAATCAATAATATCATAATAGTCGAATCGTGAGCTCACTACTTGCCGTCTCATGGGATTGCATCTAACTAGTTCTCAATACGTTGGAATCCTCGTTATTTGCAAAGAGGTTAAATTGCTGATGTTTTCATTTTTATTGCATAACGATACTGGTAAAGCAGCGGTGACTCATTCAGACCATTGTGGACATACGTGGTTCTTGTCTGCCTGGATACAGTTATGGTTTGCAGGTGTGTTCTTTATTGATTTTTCTGTTTTCCCGTTTTAGCAAATGATAATTTTTGTTATTATAGGAAATCGATTCTTTGTATGTAGTCATTAATAACCATTGCTTCTTGTTTGTCAAGTACAATAACGTTGTTAAAATCCATTTCTTTATTGATTGTTCTGACACGAATATTTGATCGGTTAATTTCTCTTCAGATTGCCAATACAACCTATATCGAATTTAAAAATAAACATGTACAAACATGGTGACAGCTGTCCAGATGTAAAACCAGATTTAAACATACAACATACAACTTTAGTAATGCGTTCTCATATCAAATATATCTCTGATGTGAAAATGACGATCGTAATTATAGATGGATGAATATACATTAAACATCAAAATGTTGTTGTAACTATTGTTGTTGCTGTTATTGTTCATTCTATTTTATGGCAATATTCACAGTAAGTACATCACCAAAAATAAAATTTATATTAGGATCACAGAAATTAAGAATTACGATAAAATTAAAAATCACAATTAGTCTTTTTCCTTAATGTAAGTAAAATCACTTCAGCTCTTTAAGTGTAAATTGACATGCTATTGCTTGGCGTAGTAGTGTAGTGTATATAAGCTTTCAATATAACATACTAACATGTTCGGAGTAGGGTCACTTGATTCCTTAAATTTGACCTAAAGGTCAAGCTTATTATATAGACTGTTTACGACACCGAGACTTATAAACCAAGTGTGTGTTCATGCATAGCAAAGAGTGTAAACATAGTACTGAATGGCAGACTAGAGCGTTTCCACTATTCACCAACAGAAAATGTTCCTAGCTGAACTGACCTAGTTTTGTAGTGCAGACTACAGTAGTACATATATATATATATATTCTTGTCTGTGTAAAAATAGCGCCCAAGGCCAATTTACTAAAGCAGTGGAAATACGTCTACCGTGTGTATACCCCAACAAAACATTCCATTCAGCCATTTACTATATATCATTGATGTTACACGCCTTTAATTGATATATAACCAAACGAAAATCGAGAGTTGGTACCGTCATCACGAAAGGTGCATGTGGTGAAATGAAAGTAGAAAGAACTTACCGTAGTATCATTGATGGTCTGATTGTTAACTTAATCCAATATTCAGTGTTTACATTCAATTTGACTGTCTGAGATTTAGAAAATCTCTCTCCGTCCTGTTTATGATAAACCGGTTCGTCATTTTCCTGCTTCCTCAGTGACATGGAAATCTTATAATTTTTCGCCATTTGTTCAATGTTTTAAAATAAACTCACATGTTATAAAAAAAGAACTCTTCTTTCAGCAGAACGCCCCCTTGTCGTCTGCTAGACGTATTCAGTTTAGCTGCGTTATCAAATGTCGTATGCTCATATCCAATGCTAACATGGATGCCTAGTGAAGGAGCACATAATCAGAAAATATCGCCTTGGAAATGTCGACGTCTTGACCTCACATGACCTCTCTGTTGTAAACTAATTCTAATTAGTATACAAGGGACGGTATGCAGTTAAGTGGTCGGCGATCAATATATCTGGATTAATCACGAATATCGAACACGCATGCGTAAACATCAACTGTAATAGTCATGCCGGGGCTATGAGAGTGGAACATTAATGAAGATGTCGCCTGTCATTGCCATGTCAGTTCGTCACCAATCAATATAACAGTCATGTTATGGTTACAGGCCGCTGTCGGCCAAACCGTTCCTAGCTGAATCGCGAGGCAATCCATAAAAAACACTTGCATTCATATCATTCAATGACTATTTGACTACATGTAAAACAATATGAAGACGCCTGTGCCATAAACAACCTGTAATCGTTCCCGATTTTAATATAATACAAATTGTTGATATAAAAGCCTGTCTTTTTTTCAGAAATCTCTCGTTGTTCAGACGACATAGCTGCCCATGTGACCAGACGTGGTAGTCGCTTTCAATTACATATTAAAATAACGTTATATTGTTTGTACCAAATACAAATAAAGTGCATCACAATTGGCGTCTCTATATGCTAAAGTCTAGTTGACTTCATGGTATTATTTACACTCTTAATGGTATATACTTTCGGGGGAGGTGGGGGGAGGGGGGTAGGGGGCGGGGTTAGTAAATTAATATCGTAATATTAATATATCTTATCTGTATTACTTATCACACACATAATCAATAATTGCCGAATTAATTTCTCGTGCACACGTAACTTAATCATGAAATGTAGATAGCTATGCCGTCGGAGACGGTTTACTTGCTATTGATACTACAATTTTCATGACATCTCATGGTGGAATTAAATTCTTTATATCATTTGTAAGGATATAAAATGTCTTGTTTATCACAGAAACAGTATGACATAGTTTCATCCCCGATTTAGAACCAATCTTTAGAATATTTTAAAATCGATGTTGATCATGAAACAAAAAGTCAAGGAGACAGAAATTAATATCTGCTGTGTCTATTGTTCAGTCATGTTATTTGAAAAGAATAATTTAAACATGAGATGTCTGGTTAATTGTTATTGTCTTTCTACATACTATGCTATATGTAATAATTGTCTGTCAAGAAAAGTCGTTTACTATCCCTAGGAGTAAAATGGCATTTAAGAAAGCGTTTATCTCGAAAATTACTATCTAATGTTTCTTCTATGGCATATTTCAAATATCCAAAGAAAAAATTCATCATAGTTAAATGTCTTAAAACTATTGAAATGATATACTTGCACAAACATGCTGGTATATTTAAGATACGTGATATTTTGTATAAGATAAAGAATGTGTTTATTACTTAATTTGACCATATAAACTTTTATTTGAAACGATTTTTGCTTATGACCTTTAAACACAATGCCTACTATTCTGAAGTCCAAATTCAGTGATCTTAGCAAATACCTTAATCGCAAAACATACGTTTCATTCGAGGTATTAAGCTTATCGCAACTGCGTTTGCCTGAAAATAGGCACTGAGACATTCAAGAATAGATTTGAAACAAGTAACTTGTTAAGGATTTCCTTTACTGTTCCCTTCATCTTTAAATCTTCGTCCTAGATAAGACCGTCTATAATAAGATGATCGAATGGTGCATACTGTCAAACCTAATACTTCAAATACTTTCGAATAGCTATTGTTTGTTTTAGTGAATCTTTGTCAAATGTTCATCTGCTGATGACTTTGGGGACGCAACACATCACACGGAATAACTTCGCATTGGAGAAAACAATTGATATTTCATATAATATTTCAGTATCTTGTGGCACGTTTGTAAGATTTTTGCAGGTTACAGGAAAAGTAAAGGTTTAAACTAATATAAAATACAACAATTGCTTATAGGCTGTACAAGTGTGACAATTGCATCTTTTATGCATGGAAAATGATAGTGCAAAATATTAGATAGCATTCTTAAAAGAAATATATGTTTTATCAGGATCTATACCTTTGGAAAATATCAATATAGATAAAAGAAGACGAGTTATTATATTTTCTATATTAAAGCTGGTGCACACTTCTAACTTAACCAGAAACCGCTGGCATACATCACTTATAAAACAATATCAAATGGTCTTCACTGTAGAATGATATCACACACAGAGAACAGATTTCACTTGTTTGTCTACATGTGGGAACATTTATACATAGATAATCTCTTCACATCATAATGAGACAATTACACCATGTTCGCAAGATGATATCAGACTGATAACGGCCATATAACATTCGTAACTAGATACCAATCAGGTGTCTTGTTAAGGACAGAGCCTCCAGTGTTGTATATATCGCTGCATGTGGCTACTCGTGCTGGCAGCTGTGACACGTACATGTCCCGCAGGGGAAAGCAAAACGTCTATGATATAACATTATTTGTATTATATTCGACGGGTTTTCGTCCGTATTTAGTAATAACACTTCCGTTGTTACCACTAAGATCATACAAAATAAACTATATTCCTGTGGTTTATCAATTTTCTGTCATAAACGTTTTATTATTGCGTTTTTGCTGCAGTACATTTTAACCGGTCCATATATTATCAGAGTCAATGTTTACTTCGGAAAGGGGATGGAAGGATCACTTCGGAATTTCTCTAATGACCTTTTAAACATTTTTCTATTGTTGCTCACATTAGTGTTGTTGTAACTGTTCCCATTTAATACGATGTCGTGACATTTTGTTTCTGATAAAAGTTTGTCAGTGAAACGGAAGGTAGTTTGAATGTATTTCCCCGTTAATGAATCATGCATACGCTGGAGTACGGACGCCACTATGTACCTCGGTCCGTCTATTTCGGACGAGGATTTGTATTGAATGTATTTCCCCGTTAATGAATCATGCATACGCTGGAGTACGGACGCCACTATGTACCTCGGTCCGTCTATTTCGGACGAGGATTTGTATTGAATGTATTTCCCCGTTAATGAATCATGCATACGCTGGAGTACGGACGCCACTATGTACCTCGGTCCGTCTATTTCGGACGAGGATTTGTATTGAATGTATTTCCCCGTTAATGAATCATGCATACGCTGGAGTACGGACGCCACTATGTACCTCGGTCCGTCTATTTCGGACGAGGATTTGTATTGAATGTATTTCCCCGTTAATGAATCATGCATACGCTGGAGTACGGACGCCACTATGTACCTCGGTCCGTCTATTTCGGACGAGGATTTGTATTGAATGTATTTCCCCGTTAATGAATCATGCATACGCTGGAGTACGGACGCCACTATGTACCTCGGTCCGTCTGAGTATTACACTCTTTAGTAGTTGAACGTTCAAAAACGTTTCGGCAAAGGTCAGCGTGATTTCTTTTCAACTAACGATCTGCCGAAAAGTGAGTTCCATTCTCCAGATAACACGAAATAATCAAATTATACCCGAATATGTTACTGCACGTTAGGAAAAGAGTAAATCGCATCGGTCGGAGGCAATAGATTTGTCCAGTGAAGATCTAGTGGTAATTATAGATAAGTACCGTTATATTGAAATATCACATATATAATTATGTATACACAAATTAAAAAGGCAATTTGAATGTAAGCGATTGTTTGAAAACAATTTTTGGTATTTTAATGATGCAAAAACTGTATTGTGCTTTCGAAGTCCAATTTGGGTTTATTTGGAAAATATTACGGTTACATATTGTTTGGAAATCACGTCAATGTAAAATATGTCAAGATATTGGAGCGAGTTTAACGGGCAAAAAAAAACCTTACCTGTTTAAGAGTGCACTAATGTCTCTTAATACTGAGCTGCAGACGTGTATGAGGTAAAATGCGAGAAGTTTTTGAGATAAATAGTAACATTTAAGACAACAGAGCAAACAACTTTCCAGAGATGTGAAAATATTAATATTAGATGCATGGATCTCAAGGTCATGCTAAACAATGAACCTATAGCAGTGAAACTTTGACATACGAAAGCGTTGACCTACATTATGTGTTTTAAGATATTTAAAAGGCTTATATACACTTAATCACCTAAGAAGCCCTGTATGTAATTACAAATATAACGTTCAAGTGTCACATTTCATGATGTCAATTATGATTTCATTACTTGCTTTAATTGATTTTGTCGTAGCGACCTCTGTTATATTTTGAGAACGCTGCATTACATATAAATGTAGATATGACCAAGCCAAACATTCGACTTGATATTCATCTGTGCTTTAATGGTGTCCCTGTAGTTGTTTTCTACGTTAATATCTGAAAGTAGCTTCATATCAACCCGACATTTAACAGTTACAAAAGATTCAGGGCAAGGTGAAATGACCTTCGTTTCCCTCCTTCCTATCATGACCTGACCTTGATGTTACTTGTGAATTATCTCTTTAATCTTTTATCGATCAAATTTCAGTAATTCATTCATAAGTTTTAGAGGGTTTAAGATTTTACAGCCACATTTTATCCCGCACTGACCAACTTTTTCACAAAAAAAAACAACACATTTTGAGGTGCTATTTTTACGATAAGTTTAATGTTGTCTTACGGTAAAAAAAATCTATATGAAATCAAATAATCAAAGAAAAAAAGGAAAATCCTCCATAACGAGATGTTTTATTAACGATTAATTTATATCGAAATAGTTTATGCACATATAACCGACCATCAGGAGCCTGCCTTGGGCGTGTTTACGACCGCATTATTTGATCAATAACGGACAAGGGGAGACCACTCGAAGATACAAAGCGTAGTTCGTGTATTATTTGAGCTGGTGCTTTGTATTAGGCACACAAACACAATTTTAGTTATAAAAATATTTGTTGACACAAACCAATAGCAGATCCTAGCATCAATTAATTGGGTCATTCAACTGCTGACAGGTGAGGGCACAGTACAGTTTAACTGATTTTAAATCCGACCTCCTACAATATCATAAACAACACGGTTTAACAAAATTGTGATGTTGATTGAAACTTCAATATTGCAGGTAGGAGCACCAATGATTCATATAGACTTCTAGAGAAGTATATTTATAAAACGAGAAATATCATCTTTGTGTTTAGGTTTTTATCACTTAATTTAAAGTGATTAAATAACAGGTCAAAGCAGTCTGTAAATGTTAATTGGATTAAATCATCTCAATATGAAAGACATATTTTTAAAAAATTATCAACAAAGGAATATTAATACCAGTTTGTTATTTCTTGCCGTAAGAATAAGAAATAAGATTATTCTTATACGAGTTACCTCTCTTCTTTCACTATCCGCGCTACTTGCAGCTATTGAGCAACGTCTTCTCTCAATTTTTGTTTTTTATTTGTCTCTGATTTAAACATGTTCAACATCTTTTCCGTAGAAAAAGATGGAACACATAGCACAGGATTTCCAATAAACGAACTCATACTGAAGTTGACAATTTAAACAAAACTGATCCATGTTAAACTGAGCAATACATTTCTACATTTTCACATTTAGCCTTTGGACTTTTGCTGAGCGGATTGTCTTTTTTTAAGATATTTTAAATAGGTGAAAATTTGCATATCAAACATAATTGTTCGTAAACTATTTAGAATTAAGAAAACTGCTACTGTGAATTTACCTTATTTAGCAAAATAAGATATTAACATTATAGCACGTTATCACTTTTCGGCAAGTCCAATGATGAGTTCAGTAATATTTTCTTTATATACACATCAGTACAGATGCGATAATTGGCGCGATAATATCAGAGCAAAATAACATTACCGCTTAAATATGCACGTGTGAAGTAATTAACAGCAAATAAATAGGTCTAACAGCCATTATCTAGTGACATTTCTTTCCGCTTAGTTTATCTTGACAATCTATTTCTGGCGCATCAACGTATACTTTGATAGGATTGAAGAATATTTCTGTCAGGAAGGAAAATAATTGTGTGCACTTTAAATTGATATACATATACAGTTTTGATAGATGAAAAGCCTATAAAATACATATTTGCAACTAATCATTATCTTTATCTTCATGCTCAGGACTTAAAATTCCCTAAACTATTTATCAACATAATTGTTATGTTCCGGCTGTCAGGAATACAGAGTGCTGTAGACATGGTCCACGTAAGAGAGTTCAAACGAACAAATCACTACATGATTTTTTTTATCTACAATGATGCTTTGTTTTAATTTGCGTCTGTTATGATTAATTCATATAGATATATATTTTCTCCACTGCTTAATTAGGGGTAATCACCCTACTTGTTTGTGAGTATTCACAAAATATGGTGAAGCTGCGAGCTCCGTTCAATAAAAGGCTCATAAATACACAACGCAACACGGATATGGCGAAGGCCTGCTTCACCGTTATTAAGGTGTAACAGAAAATGTTTTAATCATTATCGAAGTTTCAAATGCGAACACAGAGAATATCTTTGAATGAATTTGTAGTCTTTAAAGCGCCACAAAAGCTCCATATGGACGTAACTATATGCAGCTGGCGCCTCCATTTTTACGTCTCATCTGAGGATGAAAAGAACGGGCTAATACAAGTGACCGACTAAAACCAATACTATGATGTAGTGGCATTATTGACTCCAGAAAATCAGCATTACGCTACCATGGAGTGATGCTTAAAATTAAAAATTAATTTTCAATAAAGTAACATATTTGTGATCTGCAAGCAATTATTCAGACAATTATTAAGGTTCTGGTCAACCACTGATAACGGCCAAATCTTATACAAGCCTGTCTATCCATGACACCTTATCCAAAGTTTAAATAATATCCATTTATGTTTATGATTTATTCCTGACCATCGCATAAAATGTAATCAATTATCTCAACAACAAACAGGTATATATATTACCTATTAAAATTGGACATTTTAACTTCGGCAACGATGGTGTATGAATTATGGACCAATAACATTGCGAACAATTGTCCGGAGACATAAAGTGTACTAACCAGGGTTAGGTAACGCCGAGGTAGTCCTCACTGTTACAAACAAGACATACCAAAATAAAACGTTGTAAGCGACCAATGCAAAAACCACATCACTTTATATCACATGTTATAAACCGTAGTGAGACAGAATACAGGCTGTTGACGTGGCGTATCATCACAATGATCCACACAGTTAAAAATACTGAAATAAATAAAACATGATTCCTAATCAATGCAAAATATATAACAGTTGCCTGGGACGAACTTCCACAATGGACTAGGTATTAAAAAACAAGACCAATTACCCAGTATAAAATACATATGTTCATGACGATTTAAGTCGTGACAAACAGTTTAAGTCTTTTTTACCAGCGTAACAGCCAGGGTCTGACTTACCAATAGAGATTTCAGTGGTAGAACCCTTACTTGTGTTGCTTCATTTAAATGTTCAAGATACAATATTAAGTGTCCAGTATTTTAACAACTGACCAAAATACACTTCTAGCACTAGTCTAGGTCGGGGAGTATTACCCATTTGATTCTGTTGTGTGTTCATTTCCTCAGCGTATGACAATTCTGGAATTCCGTATGCATGGTTTTACGTATAAAAGGTAACTTGCCAAGGATCTTGACACCATTAAGGCACCATAGCTCCAGTTTCTTAATCTGAGGGATTCAATTATCTGTGGCGAATGATGCACCGTCTATACTGGAGGAGTAATCTTTGATTGGACACAAAGGGTCACCCTTCTTAGTGTGAAACAGGCAGCCAGCTTTTGTTGTTCTAAATTTCACGTAAATTAAACGGTAATGAACGAAACAATGACCTGTTGCCCTGATTAGTATAATGTGATGTTTATCACTTCTACCTGTATGTAAAGTGCCGAAAAGAGAGTAATATTTGCGTGGACTCGTCGCTAATCAATTCGAAATCAATATTTGTGTCTTGTAGAACTCAGAATGTGATGGGATATAGGAACGCAATTCCCCCTAACTGGCTAGGGCATGAAAAGCATGAATGTAAGTGACAGACATAAGAGCTTGTTTACATGGAAATGATGACCCCCGACAAGTTGCAGTGCTCAGTGAATGCAGAATAGGTTCCATAACTGGATACCTCGAGTCACATGTCAAGTGAGGAGGGTAGCCGTGTTGCAAACAGCCTGTATACTTACCGAACAAAAGGGTATTTTTAACAATCCAAGAAACTATTGAGTTTACGAACAAAAGACAAGAATAAAATACCAACAACTCAACAAATTCAATAAAATTAGGGCAAACTATGGAAAAATCATTTACGGGTTTGTTCCTCAGTCAACGACTCCTTGCACAAAAATCGTGATGATGGGAACAGGCCCTTAGATATCGAACCAACTGCGATATGTAAACACCATAAGTTGGTGGAAAGCTGTATGGTAAGCAAAAGGCTAGATGATGAGCATGAGCAATATATACAACTACAGTACAATTGTAACATAGGCAAAGTTGGCTAATGGCCTGAAAAGTGATCACACAAAAGAGAAAAACAAATCGCCAAGTATTATTGTCATACAGTTTCCTTGATGTTAGTTCCGTTGTTCATCACGTGGGTAGTTGTTAATCAAAAATTAAAATGAAACGTGTCTGTCACATGTCTCTATAAATACGCTCGCTCTGTGCTTAGAAGCTCTATAATTTCTTGACAGAAAACCAGAAGCTCGTCGCTGTATCCGACTGCAAACACGAGGTAAGCACACACACACACACACACACACATATATATATATAGATATCTTTTTGATATACTTATAAGTAAAGATTGGTTTTAAAATATTGGACGTTGTCCAACATACTACGACTACTCAGTCCATTTTAAGGATGGAATCAAAGTGTAAAATAAACTCGTAAAATAAGCTAAGAGTGTTGATATTAATAATGACAGGATACCAATAAGTTGAACGCTGGTCCAATTTGCGAGTAATCAGTTTAATATCGGGCTTTAGATATATATATATAATTGCTATTTTTCATAGACCATGTCTATTTCTCAAGTCGAAGTTAAGGGATTTCTTGTGAAAGAATGGTAGTATTTCAACATTTTCGAAAGTAAACAACCGTTGTGATTAGATTTGAACATGATTTAGTATTGATTACCAATTTTAAAAAAGTACCCTTCTCTCTTACATAATGACTTACCGACTGTAGGAATCCAAGCAGTTTAACACGATGATGCATTTGTCATTTCACTTTTTAAAAATCTACTTTTGAAAATTTTGACAATTTTTGAATCCTTGAATAATCTATTGCTAATCAATCTAGAAAGTTGTCTTAACTTTTTTTTTTTTTTTTTTTTTGGGGGGGGGGGGGGGGGGGGGGGGTTCAGATGATACAATTTCTAACAAGCATAATGCACAGTTTAAGAGATTAAACATCAGATGTTTCCACTGAGTCGTTTGCACATATTACCGTGTCATTTCACAGGCTCTGATATGTCGAGCTAATAGCGCATTTCTGGCCCTTTTTCCACACTCTGATCCTCATCATTTGATCGTCCGTACGAATTTCGCAATACCAATGACATTTTGGTCAGTAATATTCATCATTGCTTGCTACATCCGGATAAGCGGTGCACTCGAACTCGCAACATTGGTCATCATTTCACCATCACAGATCTTTTCCATGGCCGCTACTCATACTAAAACGTATTGGAATGTTAATGATATACGTACCTTTCTAAAACTAATACTTCGAACTTTTCTGACGACTTGCATTTATTTTCACACACTCTTTTTGTAAGTCGGGGAATCTGTTCTGGTTTAAGAATGTTAAAACTTCTTACAAAAGAGATTTCATTTGAAGCTCAGAAATCAGTTGATTTATATAAAACATTATTTAGTCTCCATATATTAAGCACATGGGGAGCTACTGCTGCTGCGGCACTTGGTGTTAATGGTATTTGTTTTACAAGGCTAAATCGTCTACTCACGATTGACTTTGTTTTTCCTTGGGATTTCTATTGGTGATTTACATTGATTTACCTACAAAACTCTACTTGAAAATAGCTTTGAAAATGTATTTCTTATTAAACTTGACAATTTATTCTGTATATTTTAGTATATGTGTCTGTGAAGATAAGATAGGCCTGATGCTAGGTGTAACATAAATTTATTATATTACCGAATAAGGAAAAACGATGGTCTTGGCGAAATGTTGATAAACCACAGTACTGTATTCATCCTAGAAACCATTGCGTTTTGGGTACATATGTAAAATGAAATTAATCACAGTATTGCTAGATCGCAACTGGAACGGCTGATACAGAAATTTGTGTAGATGTATCAAGCACCATCGGCATTTGGCGTCAGTTGCTCTATAACGTCCAACGAATGAATATTTACTACCACTATAAGAGCATGGCATCAGATTTGAGTAACAAATACATTTAATTTAATGCTGATGTCAAACATTTATTTCTAATTTTCACTATAGGTTTGCGGGGGCTTCCCTTGCTCCGGATTGAAGGCTATCGAAAGAGGAAGTTTTGAGTATGAACATGTTTAAGGCCACTACCTCTCTGCGACCACAGAACCCTCTGGAGAAGTCGTTTACTTTCCCGGTCTTGAAAAATCGAAAAGATTGTGGCATTCCCCGAAATGCCAAACGGGCTGAACCCTTTCCGACGTCTCTTCTTTCGCAATTTCTCCCGCCAATAAGTCAGCAAATGAAACTTGAACATCGATATCCAACCCCAAAGGACTTTAAACAGTTGACCAATCCAAGCACAAACCAATCTAAATCGGCAAAATCAAGGCATTACAATACGTCTAAGAGAAAAGGTGGACACTCACACAAAACCGAAGTCATCAATACGGTGAAGAGTAACCTTAAAATACCTTCTATTAATACAAAAGATTTTAGTTCAAACACGGACAAGCAAGAAAAACTTGAGACTACTTTGTCGAGACCTAAAACGCATGAAAATAGATTGCCACCAGATCAAATGAAGAAGAACCATCAACTGTCGGATGAAACCGTATATGCTATATACGACTCCAACACGAAGTGGCCGTGTCTTGTCAAGATGAAAAATTCGGATATAGATCGCATTTCAACGCTGTCGCATGGCGAAAGTGATACTTTGTCGAATGTGTATTCGACTGACGGATTCCAGAGTATTGATATAAGTATCGATCCAAAAACAATAAACGTTTTAAATGAAGATTTGTTAACACATAACGTTTTACTGGAATATTGAAAAAAAAAACTCATTACAGTCTACGTTTTTGTCGTTGATTTTCATTGCCTTATGGAATTCTACCAGACTCGATTTAGGGCAATAAAAAATTAGATGTTTTGAAGGATTTTTTTTTATTAATTGTTACTAGTTTGTTGAGATATTTAGAGGGCTGTGTCAGAATCACATCTAGATATTGTAATACCATTTGTTTTGAAGCGAGACACATTTTGATTCGTCACGACATCATATTTCCTAACGAAAAACTGAAAGGCATTTTGTGACTGTGTTGATATTTTGTAAATAGACATCTTGCATACTTAGTATAATATCACGTGCCTTTCAAAACAGAAACTCTTATTGAAAATAACAAGATATACAAAACTATAGTAGCTATACTGAGTTTTATACATCTTCACTCTGGTAATAACACTTCTGAAAATGTAAGATACTTGAAAAGCTCAGCAGCATAGCACGAATACAGGTATGACCGTTGTTTTGACAGACACGTGTACAACATATGAATTTTCATAGCATGAGTGCGAAGAATGCGTAATGAAATCGGTGAAGGTAGATAGTGGAAGATGGGGGATTGGAGATGGGAGTCGGCTGTTCCAGTGGTCATAATCTTCTCCGGTCTTTACTCTGACCTCTTGAAAGTATTACCATGAGAGTGCATTAAATACACGATCCATTACCAAAACTTTCACAAAAAAAGAGTTCTTTTACTTCAGACAATTTTTGCGGACAAAAACATTATTCACTAATAAGCGTGTTACTAGTAAACTCTGCATAAAACAGTTTCTATTTTTCGCAGTAGCATAAAACTTATTCTTGTCTATATGACAACAATCCAAAGGAAAAGTAAATACTGTTGTCGATAATGGTTAAAAACAACGACACTTTAGAAACTTGGCACATGACGTCACTATTATCACTGACCTAGGTATATATCTATTACGTGTTATTATTGACAACAAACTATGAAATAGAGTGCATTATAGTTCATATAGCAGTATAATAAACTAATATGAGTTACATAACCTTCTGAAATTAAAGATGACTATACACCCATGCATTTCTACACTACCTTATTTAACTATTGATCATTATATATCAATGCATGATTAGATATGCAATCTTTTGCATTGTGAATTATCAATATTAATATTCCAGTAATACATTGCATTCTTAAGAAACAGTAAATAAACGTTAAATGAACCAAAGTGAGGAGATATACAATTTTATAAAACTGTAAATAATCATGCAATATGCCAATGAGTGGTATACATCTTTATTCTAAAATCTGTAAATTATATCAATGCATGGTAAATAACTTATGCTAAAAACTGAAATTGGTCATATAACATATCGATGTGTGATTAACAATGTCGTAACAAAACTGTAAATAGTTATGGAATATACCAATATGTGGAATACATTAAAACAAAATAATTATGTGATGTACCAAACTGTGGAAAACAATTTTATCCTAAAACTGTAAATAATTATGTAACATACCAATATGTGGTAAACATTAACACAGATTGATTATGTAATACACTAATGTGTGAAAAACAATTTTATCATGAAACTTAAATAATTATGAAACATATCAATGTGTTGTATCAATCTAAAAATTGATTATATAATTAAACTTATTTAACCTTGGGGACTTCTAATGCAGCCAATACGTCAGCATATGTACTGGTATATTCCATAAATATCAATATATATTTGTCTATAAACTGAATCTAGTAAATAGCATCCACACCATTAGTACAAAACTGTTAAGCAATGCTCCAACAGTATTATTGATTAACCATGCAGATGTGACCAAACTAAAAACAGTATCCAACCCGAGAGGGCGAACCGTTACCATGCTTACAATGTATTGATCCGTGGAGACTATAGACAAAGATTTACCACCTAACGTTTGACAAATGAACGACAACGAAGTACGTGCGAAGAGCTTCGGTATAGAATTCATTAGAAGAAAGGTATGGATATTTTAATTTTTTTCTTATAGCATATCTCCTTTTGAGAAAGTTTTTTTAATTTATAATTTGCATATTAATTGTAATTTTGTAACATTTACAGGTGTAGTAACGAGGTTCATTCTGACTGTTGATGTATATTATACAAGATGTGAATACCATTGGGTTTGTTTTGCACTGAACTAAATGCCAAATTACATGCATATGTAAATGTCGGTATTCCTTATTCGGGTGTCGTTTGTATCGCCTCTGGTGCGAAGGTCGTGGAGCGAGATAGCCGTTACTTCATTAATACATGTACTAAGACTTGTGAAATAACATTTGTTATTATAACTAAGCCTACCTAATAGTTATATATAAGCAAGCGCATTTTCCAAAATCTTTTAATTTCTTAAATGTTGAGGTTTTTTCTTTGAGGTCTATATTTAGCTTTATTTCTCTCTATGTACATATGTACATATTTGTTTAATCCTGATGATAAGGAGAAGCGGAGACACATGAAACATATAATTTCGCGTGATTCTTTATTTTCAGATGAACAATAAATGCATACACATAATCTTATTGTTGGCTTTTATCAAACTAATGATTGTGTGATAGGTCCTCTAAAAAGTCAGTGCTATTTTTCGATGAAAACAGTGAGGTCGACGGTCACTGGTACAGAAATGCCCAGATACATAAGTTAAGGTTACCTGTGTATGGTAAAACAAGAAGGAAAATATATAAGAAAAGTTGTTGAAGGTCATACCTTTTTCAAAATGATTACACTCTTAAAATCTGGAGTCGAGAAAAAAATAAACACTCCTCAAAGAATTTTTTTAAAAGATTGCAATTCCAGATTATTTTTCACCGTGGTATGAATTTTAATTTGATACATGGCAAATTTTAGTCGCAAATAAGCTTGAATCGTCAGGAAAGTAAACATGGAACAGTCCTATGATGTAGCATTATGTATACCAGTAGAACACGACGATGTTTTCATGCAGCACAGAGTCACTTTGTTTGACGATACGAAAGTGTTTACGTAACGCTTTATCACATCCTGGTGCTGAATAGGATCCGTTAGAGTTATCAAATAACATTTGCCACACCCATAACAAAATCTGCTGTTGAAAAGCGGGATTATACTGTGTCACTACTGCCGCTGTCATTTCTGCCCGTCATCATGGATTGATGTTTACAAAATGACTGGCATCGTTTTCAAAACTATCGCGTGACGTTATCAGTTTTAGAGTGGTTTTCCGAACCAAAGAAGTGGACAAGCTGGACATTGGAAATCGATTGTTAAAATGGGGAAGCATAAAAACGAAAATGGAATTGTATAAAACACGTACAATCACTGACAAAAGTTTACCATTATATACCTTTAAAACTTCACGTTTTATATAAATGTCCGATATTCATCTGATTGGGCGAAATATAAATCATAGCGTATGCAAAATCATATTGAAATAGTCTTTCTGTGGCTATGGTCTCCATAACATAAACTATGTTTGTGGTCGATTACTATCTTTGTCTTCTTTTTACCTTGACTTTTTCTTCAATAATGATTCATAAAACTGTATCAATGGTTAGGAAAATGGTTATCCATATGTTATGCGTACATGACTTAAGACCAAAGGTTTGACTCTAGCCCGCGCGTGCCAGTAAATGTCCAAATTTTACTACCTGACATGCTTTTAAAAAAATTCAGAATTTAAAGTACAAATTCCTGAGTCTATTTTCTTCTTACTTGTCACCTTTCAAGCATTAAAATCTATAGGTGTTAAATGTTATTTCCGCTTGCACCAAAATTTAACACAGTCAGAAGGGAAAAGAAAGAAACATCTGCTCTCTCGCTCTTGTTCTTTTCGAAACTTCGTTTCAAATTGGTATGGCTTAAAACTTTATTTGCAATACTACAAATGAAATGTCAATGTGTCGTGCTTTTTATTTCAATTTGCATCTCGCTGTTCACGAAAGATTGAGTTCCAAAACTGTCACCATTTTTGACTTTCAATCATAATTTAAATATATCTAGATATTTACAAGTATTGGCGTTGTGAGGTTAATTGAGACTGCGAAACTTAAGTGTAAATATATACATTTAGCAGTGTCACTTTTCATATCGATACCCCGTCAATGATAAGTCTTCTTCATAATCTGGCAAGTCTCAGGCTATAATTAATTCTTTCGGTCTCGTTTTCTAAATATCACATAAAAATAGAAATTATACGATAACTGTTCGTAATTTCTGATATCCAAATTATATTGCAGTTGGCGTGTGGCAGCTAGAGTGTTGAACTGGTACTCCCAGCAAGCGATCCGAAACGTACACACCGCTGACCAATATTTAGGCCCATGAAGAAAATGGATATTGCTGATAACGTTCCTGTTTTAGTGAATCCAGAAGCCGACAACAAAAAAATAGTTCTGTTTAAATTTTGGCGATCTTTGACACCAGCACCCAAGAAGAATACCGAAATCACGAACACCTTTGCGAAAAGACAAGCAACAAGAGACCACTCCTTTCACCGGCGCGAAATTTGCATTCCGAAAATTATCTTAACACCACCCGTAGATCAGTCAAGACATGGAGGTCTACCAGGCCTTCATCGGAAACATCCATTCCATCATCACAATGTTTATTCGGACTCGTTTCGAGTCAATCGAAATAACAAAAGAGAGTGTACGGCCGCCTCAAACTTGCTTGGACCTCGAACAAACAAGGTACAATCAAAAGAAGCGAATACGAGATCTACTTGGTGTTCAAATGGAAACACTGGCTTGTTTGGATCGCCATTCCAGAAACAAATACTGAAGAAGGCACCACGTAAAGAAACTTATAAAGTTAAAACATCTCGAGACACAAATCATTCCGACGAGAAAAACTTTAGGACAGTTACACGATCTGAAACGACTAGTACTCAAGGCGATATTACAGGGAGGTGTAGTGTCTGGTCTGAAACGACTAGCTCACAAGGCATTAAAACAGAGAGATGTAGTACTTGGTCTGTCAATGTTGAGCAAAGAAAACAAAGTGATATTTCTCACGACGTTTTCGATACTTCATCAGACGTGGAGACGGTGTACGCTATATTTGGAAATGAAAGTGGAAAACAATCCTCTACAAAATATGTGAAATTTCATGATTCGAAGCAAACGTGTTTCAACGACTATCTAGAGATAGAACAATTATATAATGATTCATGTGTAGGATTTCAGGATGTTGACTTGAGTATAGATCCAACGACACTTTTGTTATTAAATGATAACTTTATCTAAAACAAATTTCTCACTTTCATATCTCATAGGCAACACGGAAACTGTTACTGTGAAATGTACATCACCCAAATATTGTAAACCCTTGATAAAATATGTAAAAAAATAAACCCAGATTTAAAAGATTAACATCTAACAAGTGGGATTCAATATGTGATTATGATGAAATGAAGTACAATAAAGCAAGATGATTAATTGAAGCCTTTCAAACTAATTACACCCTTATAAATAAAATAAAGTTATTTATTGATTCGTTTATTTATTTATTTTTAAATTTCCCTTTTCGTGATGTCAGGATATTTTTTGTTGACATTTTTATCGAAAATATTTTTCAACAATATTTTAGCAATGACAAGAAATATTGTTATTCAAAGACTATCGAGAGGTTTTTTCTGTGTCATAGTTTGCAGTAGAAAATAGTACTGTTAAAAATGTCAGTTTACTTACAGACATTTTTATGACAGAACTTTAGTAATAAGAAAATTAAATACCGACCCAGAATCTTATTTAAAAAAAAAAAAACTCAATAGAAGAAGGGCAAAACACGAATAAAAGAGAGATTTTAATGGAGATTGATACTCCTGAAAAAGTGCAAGTCAATAATGTCATTATCCGAAATGAGAACAACTCTAACCATCATCCATGCCAAAGAGCATCAAACACGCCATATCACGTATGGGGAGTATAACTAATATATTCCGGATGATGCCATTATGACGACCATCGAAAAAATCAGACACTGATGAAAAGAAAGAACATTTTATAGTTTATAAAAAGGGATTTTATTTTGGTTGAGTAATTATATTGAATTAAGCATACCCGTACTAATATTAATGTATATACGTAAATGATAAGCATTGTGAGTAGAGTAATGGGAACTCAACCTAATGGTTTCAATACATAACATCCATCAATCAAGATTCACAAATATACTGAAAAATGTAGATACAGCATTTAATAATGTTACTTGTTGACACATATAAATAAATACAGTCAAACCTAGGTCTTGAAGGTCATCTTTATATAAAGGTCATTTGTCTGTAAAGGTCGCGCTTTTGGTTCCCTATGTAATGTAATTTATACTAATTGGACCTCTATATTAAGGCCACAATTGAACAGATGCATAACGGCAACTTAATTTGGCTTTGGTGGCCTTTATAGTCATGTTTGACTGTAAATGTAAAAGAAACTAAAAACAGAAATACACATCTTCTATGAAACTGTAACACTATTTTTATAATCTAAATGTATATATATATATATATATATATAATTGTAATAAATCATTATGATTATTTTCTATCGGTATGACAAAATTGGAAATTACAGAATAGATTAAATATCAAAATAGAAACCAGTCTGTAGTGAGGTTTGGTTCCGGCTTACAATGTCGCTAATAGCCGTTAATAACAGTTATTGATGTTCCGAGTATCGATATGAGAGAAAAGAACCAGCAAAATCTTGTTTAAGGTTAACTATTGCAGCTTATGATGTCAACAGAAAGACTATGTACATGTTCCATGATACAATGCAATGATATAGGCATTATACACTTTGGTAAGTACTGTATAATTCTACATTTTCGTGGGGCTAGCTTTACGTGTTTTTTCAAACAAAATTTTTTCAATGATACTTCCATTGATTTCGTGGATATATATAGCTCAATAAATCTACTTCAAATTATTTCTATAGTTGGTTTACATATGATTTCTTAGATTAAGACTGTCTCCGAAGTCAAGGAAACTAAATCCCCACGAAAAATGATGATTTTACAGTATACACCATAGCGAAAAATGTAGTCTTTAAACAACATCGTAATATTATAATCGTAAATATTTTGACGATAATCTTTGATAACAAGGCCAGTCTGTTCAGATTACGCTGGGAAATATGGGGCGGGTTCCCAGGATGCTCTTCCGCGAGGTAGACAATACCACGATACAATGTAGCTACTGCAAGGAAACTTCACCTCAAAATGACCAAGACTACTTAGCTTTTCTAAAAGTTAACGTAGAAGCACTTATCAATTTGGATGTCGTTTGTTGTGATCGCTTATTACTTTCGTGATTTCTATGTAAGGACAATATCAGGAAATATATAACAAAGACAGACAAGCATCGCCCGTTACGTCCGTATCTACGTTCAATTTTACCTAACATTTATTTGAATTAAAGGTTTAAACATTGGCTTTAGAAAAGTTTCATGTATTAACAAATATTTTCAGGAACATATCACAATTATATATTTCATTCTTTTAAGAATATCATCGAACATGTGTTGACAAAATTTGTTTGCCTATTTAAATGAAATCGCTGCTATTAATCACGAATTTTAAAACAAGATAAAAATCTATTTTGACATCTTCCTTTGTCTTTTTATAACTGTCGTAGGTATGACGTCAATAGGTCTCATTAAGCATGCCAGTCGTTAAAACATAAGTCATTTGTTAAAATCAATATGGTCAGCTAAGCATCCTTTCGAAGCCATGCTTGAAAATTTGAATTCATTCGGTATCTGTAAGACGAAAATAGCAACATGATCATAATCCAAACTCAAACTTTCAAAAAAACAGGACAAACTATGAACAAAAGAAAAATTAACTATGAGCTTACCGTAGCATTGCAAGAAGATTAAGACAATGTGTTCTTGAAGAGTAAGCGTCTTCTGCTTCAGCGGCCACAACCGCCATTTAAATTTTGGTCAAATTATGTGAATAATGTCAAGTTCTTGAATAAGAAAACAGTAAACAACAAGGTAAACAACATACAAGCCATCGAGCTTTAAACAGGTCCATTCCTATATAGCACACAGATATAGAATATTTCTTAAAGAAATAATCAGTACGACCGCAAACCTTCCAATTAATTTTCATCTGACAGCATCTCTTGAGACGAGATACCAACAATTGCTGACATTTTGATCAAGAGCCATGATTCTTATAGCTTTATCAGTCGTTATAGTCATAACATATGGACATGAATGTCATGATTTCACAACACGATGGTTTGCTTTATTGTTGTGTTATGTCCTATTTACAGCCAGGGTCATTTAAGGACACGGCAGGTTCGGTTGGTGGAGGAATAATACAGTCGATCTACAATAAATGGACTAGAAATATGTTATATTTCACTAGTAATAATCGTAGACAAAAATTCATGGTTTTCATTTTTCATGCGTTTGTTCTACTACATATGATAACAAATTCATCTTGGTCAAAATAATTTACCAATTGCCAAATGTAAAGTAAACTTCAAGTTGGACAAACAATACTATTAAATACTGGCAATCATAAGGTTTATTAATAAATTCATTACATATCTATTAATATCATCCCGATATGTAAGACCTGCTGGTATATGTTCACTCGTTCTTCGCGTCCGTTATAATTTCATTAACGATATCATGTTCATGAAATAAAATCATTATCGAGGAACAGCTCTGAATGAGATCACCATAGATATTCCCCTTCTCCTTGTATACTTTTATATTCTATTCAAATGAGATTATTCCGGTCAATATGCATCATATCATTATTATGTTAGGCTACTTTTGTCCATGTTCTGTGCATTGTTTCCTTTGTTGGTAAATATTAATAGAAGGCAATATACTTCTTATTGATTATCTTTACCAATATACTGATATTAATTAATTTCATTTTCACCTTTTACAATGTTTGAATCTCCTAGTTCTATTTTTGGATGTCGATGCAACAGAATAAGCTTTTGATCTGTGGTCATGTTATTACTTTCCTTATGTGCATTGTGTTTCTGAACGTGGCGGTTGAAAGTATGTATTCGTGTCGATGTATTGAACAAAAAAGGATCTATTAATTGGTGGTCAGCTGACGACAGATATGACGCTATCAATACCATGGTAACTTGACGTCATTGGTTAATTGGAGCTTATATAAATCAATCGTGTTGCTTCGATTTCAGAATCAAGCCTAGTATTATTAACATATGACATACGAGATACATGTAGCTAACTGCATGGAAGTAATTTGGACCATTACTCAGAAAGAGGACTTGTTTTCCATAGTCAGAAATTGTACTCGTTTATTACGCGAATTGTTGGATGCTGGAAATCAATACCAATTGACGTCATTGCCTCAATCATGTTTAATCAGCATTATGTTACTTCTTGATGGGGATCGCCTAGAGGACAATAGCCAGCTTCATATCTAAACTGTAATTAGGATCTTAAATCATCTTTCTCTCTTTCTGTTGACGTCATTTATGTTATGTGACCCGGGTAGCATTGTAATCAGAATAATAATAATAATAATAAAAATAAAAACAGGATAAAAAACGATAAATAAATAAACTAATTATTACAAGATTTGCATTTGTGTTTTTGGGAGGTGGTGATATGTTCGTGTAAGTATTCTTTTGATTGTGTGGAAATAAATCCAACTTTATAGTGTTACCTCACTGAAATATACTGCTGACGTCCCACAGCAGCATATCCTATCACGTCAAACAATACTTACAACGGTCAAACCAGTGGTTACAGGAGATAGTTACTACCATTTCTAAAAGGCTCTGGTATGCCTTAAACAGGGAGCAAAGCCCAATGCATTCCTCACATGGACAAACAACAGCTACTAAAGGCCAAACGTGAGGACGTATCAACGGAGACATAAGGATGAAGAAAGATCTTTAGAAAATAGAAAAACAAAAAGATCCCAGGTTAAGTTATGCAATGAGGAAAGCTCGCACAATTTTTACTCCATAGCTGTGCTTTTCAGCACCCCAAGACCTTATCCTTGAGGATAGCCTCACATTTCTATATCTGTTTAAATAACAGCATACTACAACATTATTCCACATATAATATAGCATTTACTGAATCGTGAAATCCCGAAAAGAACGTTAAGTGTCCAAACGTCTTAGCGAACAACCTCTTACTCTATCCACAATAGAAAGATCGCCTTCATTTTTTAAAATATTGAAGATGATATTTTGGAAAAAAAGCATAATGATAGTCAATATTGTAATCATTAAATCCTTAGTCGTCACCGGGCAAGTTTTCTATCGGATAATTAATATGTACAATAGTCGTCACCGGGCAAGTTTTCTATCGGATAATTAATATGTACAATAGTCGTCACCGGGCAAGTTTTCTATCGGATAATTAATATGTACAATAGTCGTCACCGGGCAAGTTTTCTATCGGATAATTAATATGTACAATAGTCGTCACCGGGCAAGTTTTCTATCGGATAATTAATATGTACAATAGTCGTCACCGGGCAAGTTTTCTATCGGATAATTAATATGTACAATAGTCGTCACCGGGCAAGTTTTCTATCGGATAATTAATATGTACAATAGTCGTCACCGGGCAAGTTTTCTATCGGATAATTAATATGTACAATAGTCGTCACCGGGCAAGTTTTCTATCGGATAATTAATATGTACAATAGTCGTCACCGGGCAAGTTTTCTATCAGATAATTAATATGTACAATAGTCGTCACCGGGCAAGTTTTCTATCGGATAATAAATAAGTACAATAGTCGTCACCGGGCAAGTTTTCTATCGGATAATTAATAAGTACAATAGTCGTCACCGGGCAAGTTTTCTATCGGATAATTAATAAGTACAATAGTCGTCACCGGGCAAGTTTTCTATCAGATAATTAATATGTACAATAGTCGTCACCGGGCAAGTTTTCTATCGGATAATTAATATGTACAATAGTCGTCACCGGGCAAGTTTTCTATCGGATAATAAATAAGTACAATAGTCGTCACCGGGCAAGTTTTCTATCGGATAATTAATATGTACAATAGTCGTCACCGGGCAAGTTTTCTATCGGATAATTAATATGTACAATAGTCGTCACCGGGCAAGTTTTCTATCGGATAATTAATATGTACAATAGTCGTCACCGGGCAAGTTTTCTATCGGATAATTAATAAGTACAATAGTCGTCACCGGGCAAGTTTTCTATCGGATAATTAATATGTACAATAGAACAAACTGTCGACCTCTTTAAGCTGACTCTTCTCAAACGGGTTTTCTTCTATGAGCGATATAAAATTCATATTTGTCTAATTTTTCAAAAGGAAGCGAAAATATGATACCTTAATTAGTTTCCATTGATTAATGGGATCGTGGTTTCCATCCAGGTCTTCTATAATTTTACTTGATCGAATGTCTTTGACTCAGCATCTCGTCTTTTGTTGTAGATGACACTAAACTTCAACGTCCTTCCTCTTTTTGTCAAGTTCTTGCTATCTCTAATAAGATTTGTTTTAATTGAATCCCTACGAATCTCTACATGTTTGGCCAAAATCTGCCCAATTACTATTACTCGTGATCTAAGATAGACAAATAAGTTATTGGACCTTTATTTGACCTATATATAATATGCATATGAAACATGGGGAGGACACTTTATTTTCAATTCATTTTATGCTCACTGGGAAGAGGCTATATTTATACATTTTTGTAACTGGTTCTATAGGATAGAATTTATTCTTAAAATTACGAAATAAGCTAGGAAATGTTATCTATTAGTCGAAAGAAAAAAAGAAAGCTTAATTTTAACATTATTTATCAATTTACATCACTTTACAGCTAGACTTAATTCGATATCTGTAGGGAAACAGAAACAGATTATATCAAATTTGCATCAGAATTTTTTTTCTACCGTTAACACTTCATTGTTGAAATATACAAGATAACTCTGTTAGGCCAACATTATCACCCAACATCTCTTAAAGTTAACTGAAGCACGGCAGACAATTTTGTTTTCGTTCCGTTTAAGGTAATGGGGCCGTAGACTAAATATCTTTTGAAGGAGCTTAGACAACCATGTAGGCCATTAAAATACCTCCATTATGACTATCTATATTTCCTATTCTCTATTTGATTTGACAAAATCTGTTTTCACTTCAGTAAACGTCAAGACTGGAAAACTTTCCCGACAAACTGGAATTAGCTGTTTTGCTATTCTTAACAAGCCGCCCCTGACGATTACTTTCTTTTTAAGAAGCATAAATCGAAAAACGTGAAAAAGTCAACATATGTTTTCTTTTTTGTTGGTAACTGGTTTAAATAGTTTAAATAACGCGTCGTGCTGAAGTAAAATAACGTTTACACAAAAGTACACAACGAAATAGAAATCTTCAATAGCTCTGAGACATCCAGTTGTATTTCTGTACATATTTGTATCAATATTTATCTCAAATGCCACTATCAGATATTAAATGAATTATCATTTTCAGCGATTTAACAATTCAAATATATACTAGCTCCTATAAACTGAAAATGGTTTTACTTAGTTCTGAGGATCTGTTTTTAAACAACACACATCCTGTTTGCCCTTTGCTTGCTATCAAAAAGTATTATTAAAGATACGTTGGGTGCTATATCAGAACATCAAAGAAACCTTGACAGTAAGTGACAGTAAGATGTGTATAACCGCTTTCATAATTTGTTTACAATCAAACATATAAACACTTAACACTTGTTTGTTTACTGAAGCAGGGATTTGATGTTTGTCTACAGTTATCGTCCAGTGATCAATATGGACTTATTTACATGTATAACAACTAAAGTTCTATTCGCAGCGGGATCTCTTTTCATAGTTTTTGTATTACCACACGTGTCGTTAACACATTTCGGATTGGATACATTATTTTCCTGTTTATGTTTAAAGCTGCATGATGGATGTTGTTTTCACAGTTGTTTTTACGCTTCATAAGGTCAGGATTTGTTTTCTACACCCTCCCATCAAGATTTTGACGATTCTTTCGGCCAATTTCGATATTCCACAAGACAACATTCAAGAGGTCTCAACATCTTCTCTCCTAGTATCACTGGCAATACCTAGGAGACCCGAGGCTTGCCATGACTCAAATACCACGTTTTGATTAAATATTGGCACGGTTCCAAATAAACACCTGAATATAATGTACTTTTGAACATCATCCGATATTTGCAAATAATGAAATATCAATTTTGGGAGTTGTTCACCTCCCAGTCTTGACCAATTTTTATTTTTTACATTCGACTCCTAGGTTTCCATACTTTCAGAGGGAAATTGTACAAATGACACATTATGGAAAGGCATTTTGTTATATAGATTTTGAGTTAAATGAAGTAGAAGCAAACAGTTAAACTGCATCATACAGCTTTTTTGCCTTTCTAGGTCTCGTAAGTGATGCAACGTCATACAGCTGTTTTGCCTTTCTAGGTCTCGTAAGTGATGCAACGTCATACAGCTGTTTTGCCTTTCTAGGTCTCGTAAGTGATGTTACATTATACAGCTGTTTTGCCTTTCTAGGTCTCGTAAGTGATGCAACGTCATACAGCTGTTTCGTCCTTCTAGGACTTTTCAGTGATGTTACATTATACAGCTGTATTGCCTTCTAGGACTCGTAAGTGATGCAACGTCATACAGCTGTTTCGTCCTTCTAGGACACGTCAGTGATGCTACATCATACAGCTGTTTCGTCCTTCTAGGACTCGTCAGTGATGCTACATCATACAGCTGTTTCGTCCTTCTAGGACTCGTCAGTGATACTACATCATACAGCTGTTTCGTCCTTCTAGGACTCGTAAGTGATGCTACATCATACAGCTGTTTCGTCCTTCTAGGACTCGTCAGTGATACTACATCATACAGCTGTTTCGTCCTTCTAGGACTCGTAAGTGATGCAACATCATACAGCTGTTCCGTCCTTCTAGGACTGTTCAGTGATGCTACATTATACAGCTGTTTCGTCCTTCTAGGACTCGTCAGTGATGCTACATCATACAGCTGTTTCGTCCTTCTAGGACTCGTCAGTGATACTACATCATACAGCTGTTTCGTCCTTCTAGGACTCGTAAGTGATGCAACATCATACAGCTGTTCCGTCCTTCTAGGACTGTTCAGTGATGCTACATTATACAGCTGTTTCGTCCTTCTAGGACTCGTCAGTGATGCTACATCATACAGCTGTTTCGTCCTTCTAGAACTTGTCTGTGATACTAAGAGCCTACATGTTAAAGCTAAATAATTGAGGAGTCGATCGAGTGAAATGTCAAAATCTAGATGTTGATGCTCACTAGCCCCACAATGAAATATTTCGCAATTATCTTTAATGAAATCAAGAGCGTAATTTGGAAAACGTATAAGCTTTGTCAACTTTTTTGTGTTTTGTTTAGGGGAGAGGGGAGGGTTAATGACACCAAACATATATTAACATGCACTTGTACCTCTTGATGTTCTTTTAGAATCATCTAACATGTGATTTAAAAAATTTACGACCTCATGTGAAATATAAGGTTATAAAGATTCGTTATGGACAATATCCGTTTCCTAACCCGCCTACTAAAACGACGACACGTCTGTATGATGCGTTTTTCTTTATTGTTGATTCGGTATATACCTATATATGTTGTATATCTTACTAAAAGGGTATTGGAAAGACCTACTTAATGTATTTACTTCCGTGTCATTTCTACAATTTTATTGTAAATATTTCATCTAAATAGAATATCTCTCCGCGATACTTTTTGTACAGCAAAACGTTCAGTCCTACTGTCCTGGAACTTCACGCTAACACTCATAGACTTAAATAAAAAGCATTTAAAACGAATTGGGGAAAAAAGTAAATTATGAACAATGTGCGAGTTGTGTTAGCGATTTTCTTATTTTATGTTTGATACGTATATCTAAACAAATAAACAACGGTATGTGTGTCATTGTGTTCATCTGTTCCCCAGGAGACACGTAGTATCACACCTGGGTCCATGGCTGACCGATAATGTGACTGCGTGCGTCACAGTAGTTCTGTATTACATACACGTAATGAAATAGAGATTTACGTATTATCTATACAGATGACGTAAACGAGATGAATACAATGGTGACAAAAAACAAAATGAAAATTCTCACCAGAGAGACTAATTTCCCTGGTGACGATCATCATTGTTAATTATGTCGATACCCGAAGCTCTGTTCACATAACGTCGTAGATGAATAGCCAGACGCTTCATCTGTGTTTCGCATTCCTATGATTAAGGTCGCTGAATCACGTAGGTAAGTAAGTTGGTTGGTTTTTGAGGTTGAAATATTGATTTAATCTCTTGGGGTAACCAATTTTTGTTAAGATATTAACTATCTATAATGCTAAATAGACTTAGATTGAGCTTTTATGATATTTAAACACATTTTCACTTCCAACATAAATTCTGTTGTGATACGGTCAAATATTCTCGTTTTTTTCTGCTGTTCAATTTGCGAGTGATTTGCTTGCTACGTTGTGGATTTTTGTGTGTATGGTACTACTGTCATATACTTTTATTTTTTCACGGGCTACGATAGTCAGAACTCGATTGTGTTGGCATGATATGGACCAAGGCGTGAAACCATGGCCATGAATTGAAAATGGTGCAAAAACGTGTCAAAATGTGGTTTTCTCATTGATATGATCAAATTATCTCAAATTTGTTTTCGTTTCACATGACAAGTTATTTTGTGTTTATTAAATAAAACGTTTTACGATTCGTTTCATAAAATCTCGTCAGAAAAAAATCTGATCATGTATATATTTATGAATGTATATTTTCATTATTCAAACTTTTTAATTATATAGTTAAGATTACAGACGATTACAAAGTATGATTAGCAAAACGCATGCGAAATAATGTATACATTATTTCTATGACGATTTAAATGTTTTATGTGCACAAACGTAAGTTAAAAAAATGGATTTTTTTACAATCATGAAATTAGACATAAACAACATACAGTGTCATCTATAGCCAGGAACACACTGTAGACTTAATTACTAATTATCGACAACGAGTCAAACTATATGATTAATTAGTGATAGATATTGATCGGTAGATGAATTGGATAGAGTTTATAGAAATAAGAAACATAAAAAAAAATATTACATTAAAGCTTCAAGGTCAATGTGTTTACTTCCTTCATCACGTGTTCTGAAACGTGTTTAAGAGCAAAACTGACAAATCAACTTCTATTTTCCTATCAGCACAACAAGACAATGACTTCCTGATAGGGGTATGACGTCATTTAGATATATAAATTGTGATATCCGTTCGAACTCGGAACATGTTGCGATGATTAACACCACAAAGATTAACAAATATTGTTTAAAAAGACTTCAACGATTACATTTTGAATACCATTTTGTTAGTTATACACGTGTCTTGCCTTTTAGTTTGTTCGCTTATATGATTTTTAAATTGTGGGTTTGGTTTCATTGATAAAACTGAAAAGGGAAAGAGTTTATACCTACTCTTTGAATTTTTTCATTTCAATTTTATTTATTTATTAAATTATTTATTTATTTATAGAAATGATTCCGAAATAATTTATTTTCTGTTTATTTCAGTATTTGATAACATCTCATCGTTGCCAACAGAAAAGAGTAAGGGAGTAGACATCAAGAAAAAAATAACATCGTCAGTTATTGTCAACATCATTGTAACAGACACTAAACACTCTTCAGAAGGCAATTAAGATGAGTAATATCCTCGGGTCTACTTGGCCGATCCGAAAACCATTACGGGGAACGCGCACGCGATCACTTCGAAAAAGACTTTCGCTGTCAGGGAAATCCACAATTATTGACAAGATCCCGGATGGAAAGATAAATTTTAAAGAA
Organism: Ylistrum balloti; assembly: GCF_031769215.1. NCBI lineage: Eukaryota > Metazoa > Mollusca > Bivalvia > Pectinida > Pectinidae > Ylistrum > Ylistrum balloti. Next base: position 399,577 of record NW_026782798.1, on the reverse strand, counting down.
TGTATTCACGCTGAACAGCTGTCACCAAAAGCCACTCGGATAAAGCTTTCACCACTTCCGCCGTCTTATCCAAAGTCTCCCGACTTACAAATAAAAAGGATGAAACGTTTACCGGAAATTAAAAAGTATACTTCTTCGGACTGTGCATCTTCATCGTCAATCATCAACAGCAACGACACCAACGTCGACACCGAAACAACAGACACGCAAAGGACTGTAAAAATAACCTCCGCCCAAAGTGAATTAAAGGATAATAGGCGAGAAAACCTTGATATTTCATGTAAATACGAATACATCATTTCCACAGAAGTTGACTTTTTATGTTATATTAGTGACGAAATTGATAATGATTTTCAAGATGTTGATTTAGAAATTGATCCAAGTACTATATCAATAACATCTTAGAATAATCAAATACCAAGACATTAATCTTATATCAAAACGTGTTTGATATTTTTCTGAATTGATGACAAGAAATTTTTTTTCTGCGTGGCGTATGGTATACAATTGTACCAGGCGATGCAGTATCTCAGACTTCCTCACTATTGAGAATCTGTGAGTGCTGGCTTTTGTTTTTAAAAAAGTCCTTACATCATCTAAAAAGTGATTGTTTGAATATTTCCGTAAATGATTATAATGTTTAATCTTTAAATTGTAATAGGTACCAGGCATGTTGATATATCTTTACCTATTTCAACTTCATAAGCGTCATGTACAGCGTGCGATAAAGATTTAAAACTACATAAGCGGCTATGTTATTGTTTTACCGCTTGTGTTCTTCACAAATTAACCATGTGTGCAATTAAAAACAAGTTGTGTGCATTTCTATAGGAGAAACAGTCAGAGCGACAGATAGTTATCATTAGTAATCAATCAAAAGAATTAGATTTCACATAGGATAGGAAGAACTACCATTTATGTTACTTTCATCTTATTTTTAATACACTTTCAGATATTGATTTTTGTAGGTAGTCTGCACTCTGAAAATTATCCAATTATCTACTATGGTTTTACGGGTTTCGCTGATGTGATCAAAATATCAAATCGATTTTCTGCGAGTTTGCCGTCTTTTACCCTTTCGTTTAATCCATTAGTGATTATTTTCAGAAATGCATTTTTTATGCTGTTATTCATCCCGATGACGTCAATGTAACGGAAACGCCTTTCATCCTACTTTCATTTTTAATGGGTATATCGTAGATTGTTTTATGATAATATCATAAATTTTCTTTTATTTGAAGTTCGGATTGTATTTTGGTTTTGATGGTATTTTCGTTTTCTCTTTGATTTTGAATGTATCCATCCTCGAAATTTAATTATCCTCGTTCATCATCATTACAAAACATATGCCAATAATGCGAATTTGCAATGTTTTAAACAAGCTTGATCAGGGACTTGATGGTGTGATGTTCAAAAATAAAGTTTCAGTCATTGTTGCTTGAAAATCTCTCGGGTTGCCACGAAACGTATTTGGTATCTAAGCTTAGGCTTTTCGACCAGATGTTATCGCTGGCTCGGTTGCTTACTCAATGCGAGTTCAAGATTGTAGGCTAGGGAAAAACGCTACGGAAAAATCCTCATCGTTTTTGAGTCTCTACCTAAATAGAGATCTGGTAAAAGATTATGTCCTCTAGGGATTAAAATTTGTTATACAATACCTGAGAGAAATATGCATCTATTTGGCTTCATGAAAATGTATGATTTTAACACATTTGAATCGTTTATGGGTCGGATTTAGACAGGTGTAAAATGTCGGATTTTTTCCCTTAAGTGGGTAGTTAGTTTCACTTGTAAACTTCCGGTTGTTGACTTCTGAATGCGATGACAGCCTGATATGCCATTCAAACTACTAAATTACATGTATGCCATTTATAGGCTTTGACAGGTATGTTCCTATGAATATAGACAGTAGTTACTTATGTTGAACTTCAAATATTAATGCTATTAGCTTAAATGCTAAGTAATAATATATAGTGATTGTTTCAGATTGGGGGTGTCCTTTTACCTCCGGATCGAATAGTAATTTCCGATTCTGAATGTATCTCTCTTTAACCCGAACACACCAATGTGACATACATATATTTATTGGCATCACATGGTTCCCGGTCAAACAAACCTCAACCTCGTATTAAACACGGCATGATCTCTTTTATATAAAGGGTTAGGCTAGGTGTGAGAGTCAAACACCTTGGGGGTAAGTCATCACCGTGGATAATGAAAGGGGCAGGTGTTAAGTCATAATGACAATTTACCGCGCAGTCAACACCAGCACTGAAGCTAACTGTTACAGTCGATGACAAAATCATGTAAAGACCCCGTAATAATTGTATCCACCTGAGGGTAAACACATTTTTACCCAGTCTGAACGAGCCTTGCGCTTTACCGGCACAGTGTTGTAAAGGATTCATAAATACTCCTTAAACATCAGAAAAAGAAGCCCCAAATAATACTGCTGTTAATTTACAATCTTTTATATTTATTATGATTAACCTAGCCTGAGATGAAGATTTAACAAAATTTTTTAACTGCGCGCCATGTGATCATTTTCTGAGAAAATCTTGATTTTTAGTCAAAATAAATCAAAATGGCTGCAAATTACACCGCATATGTAAAATGGTATTTAAGAATTATTTCAACTACTTGTGTTTTATTGTTTGGAACAATTCGTTTAAATTACATCACCGATATATCGATATTAAAGTGAAATGTAATGTTCGACGATAATGTTTTTTTTACTGTATCTTGCCGTTTTTGTGAAATGTAGTCCAAGTGTACTACTGCATCTATCCTTATTTTGTGTGGCTTCATATAAATACTCGATATTACGGCTTTTGTGCGCATGTAAAGTTATTTGATACGACGTGGAACTGTCAACATATCTTTACCTCTATCGTTATTTTCGCCATTCCGCAATATGTTAGGCGTTTCCCCTCACGCAAGGGTGTAAAGAAAGATAACTCGTGGAGGACACCAAAAAATGTAAAATCAACTCTGACGAGAGACCGCTCTCATACAGCACGGTTTACGATATCACCTCATCTAAATAAGATATAATGATGAGTTTATGTGATATCATTGTTGTGTTCATAAGAAAATGGAATCCCAGTCTGACTGTAGTGAGATTATTCCTTGAAATTATCCGACGTGTTAGGAATATGTTTATAATTTACAGAAGTACAAGGAACTTACCATTAATTTCATTTTCATAGTAAGATATAATTTGATATTCCAAATCTTTTTAATATCATTTAACGATATTTTTAAGGAGCACAGGCACCAAATCGGAGCTCTTCAAAGACTAGTGTTTGGGAATCAAAGTCAAAGACTGGAGGGAGTCACCCCACTTCGCTTTATCTTTTCTGTGTCCGAGAACCCAGAAGCAGTATTCCAATGAAGAAATAATTTCGTTCAACCTAACCCTTGAAAATGTTCACGATGTGATCAAACGGCTACAAAAATGGATTTTTATTTTTTCGTTAATTCAAAAAAATATTTATGTTCGAGCATATTTTGCATCCTATATGTTGATCTGGATTTATTTGTTTTTGCATTGAAAATATTTTGATAACTTATGAACAATTTCCAATATATCGCCGATACTTGTAATAAGTATAAATATTTATTAGCGAATGTTACGCTCTATTAAGGATGTACCTTTTTCTTTTATCATGGCTTACACCAGATTAACCACAGAAAGTCAAGTTAGTTGGCAAAACCTACTTCATTCTGATTTGTCTCCCAGAGTGCGTTGCGATACCCCGCAGGAACGACAACTCTGGTAGTGATTGATACAGATAAATGACTGTTTATCATTACTATCGACGTATACGTCCCTGACAGTACCGATACCAGCTAAAACTAGATACATGTATATGTAAATCATGTAGGTATATCTGTTTATTTACAAACTGCGACGCTCAACATGTAGGCACATTTTAATAATGAAATAAGCATCAACAGTAATCTGTTTTTAATCTTAAGTACCGTGAGAAATTTCTAGTACGTGTCATGCATGGATTAGCAGAAAATACCTACTGATCTGTTGATCAATTATGTATCAGCAAATTTACTTGTAACTTATGCAAAAATTAAGCCTTCAGAGTGAAAACAAACTGTGAAAAAAACCCTTTCATTTCTGGTATATTGAAATGAAACCTGTAAAGATAATGAACTTATCCTCGGCATAAGCGACACAAACAGAAGCTTCCGCTCTGTTTGAAATGAGAAAAAAAACATATTCAATGTCATCGGAAGATGATATTTCGTTTCTTTTCTCGATCACGAAACTAACCAGTATATACAGGGTAAATAAGAAATAGTATAATATGCAAAATCGAATTTGGTCTAGAGTTTAGGGTCTCTTATTTAACATGACTATTCAAGATCTAATTCGTAAGCGATTATATAAATACTTTGTGAGGCTTCAGTGTTCCTCTCAACAAAGCGGCAAGTAAAACATTACTTTGTAAAATACAACAGATTAAACTTCGTGAAACCAAATCGTGGTGCTGGCATGGACATTGCTATCGAAACGCATCGCGAAAAACTGTTTTTGTTTCCCATATTTGGTAGTCATATCCGATGTGGTCTAGTGGTTAGGATTTCTGGTTTTCACCCAGACGGCCCGGGTTCAATTCCCGGCATCGGAACCTTTATTTTTACTTCTTTTTATATCATTCGTGAAAATGTTTGTATTGATTTTTTTATGTTGCTATACATAAAAGCAACTCAGTTTGGACAGAATAGTTATTTTGAACACTTTAATGGGTTTTAAGTTACATAGCGCATGTAAATATTTTGTCGATTGTGTATGCATTTACACAATAGCAGATTGTACACACAGTACAAGCGGTAAAGGTATATCCGATGTGGTCTAGTGGTTAGGATTTCTGGTTTTCACCCAGACGGCCCGGGTTCAATTCCCGGCATCGGAACCTTTAATTTTTCTTTATATTATTTAGTAAAGTGTTTTTATTGATTTTCCTTTAATTTTTCCATTTATTATTTTAAAATACAAACATGTATGTAAAATTATATAATATATATTTTATCGATTTACATTGTATACAAGTATATAGATAGCGTGTGTTGTATTTACATAATATCGCCATCTACACACAGCACAATCATGTTACTTATATCCGATGTGGTCTAGTGGTTAGGATTTCTGGTTTTCACCCAGACGGCCCGGGTTCAATTCCCGGCATCGGAACATATATTTTACTATTTTTGTTTATTATTTTGATTTCTTATATCTGACACGTTTTTGAAATAACAAAAGATTATTTTTGTCATAAATTGTTGCTCTATAAATGACCAAGAAGTTGATAGTTTTCCGATTATGCAAAGTCCGGATATATCTATCACTTAAAAGCTACTGTGTGTATATGTGTAGAAAAGAAATGGTAGTATAGAACACTAAACCATCCTGTGAAAACAAATGGCGGTAACTCTTGGAGATCGGAATGGAGTGATGTGCTCTGTTAGATGTCTATGGGAGGTCTGTCAGCAGCTAATTATCTGTTGATGAAGGTAGTGCTCTGAATGGTTATTATGTCATCGATACAATTATAAACAAATGAGGATATGAAACAATGTATGATGTCAGCCCACACAGTAACTTGATGAATTATCAACGAATGTTAATCAACAAAACCAAGAAAGTATTGTCGTTAATGACATGTTTACAAAAATATTATATTTCACTCAAGTTACACAAATATTCTACACTGATATCAGTCTTTGTGAAATACTTGAAGATAAATGAAATAGTTGCGTATTTTGAAAAGTCCTTTCCTATTTTCAAGCAATAAATATTTCATACAACTGTTCTTCCTTTGATCTATGGTTTTATCTTCTATGTTTACAGAAATAATGCAATTTGGAAAATGTTCAAACGTTTTTGTTAAAGCCAGAAAGGAAACAAAATTAAATGAGATCGAACTGCTCGCTTTATAGAATATCAATAGATCGATTTATTCCTTACTACATGTAAATACAACGCACTTAATCTACACAGACACACGTCTGTGTGTGTGGGGGGGGGGGGGGAGGGGGGGGGGGTACGGGGGAGTGAGAGGTGACATGGGAGTGAGAGGTTACATATATCTGGTATCACACATGATCATTGGTATACTCTGCTGTAGACCCTGTATATAAAGAAACACATATTTACTTATACGTTGTACATCTTAACTGAAGTACAAAATAAAGCAAATGAAATTTTTATAATCAATAATGACAACAGAGGAAACAGTAAAGATATTGAAATGGCTTATTAGTCCTTAGTCTATATTTTGTCGATGTGCAGTATCTGTATATGCATAGAACGAACGCATGTATGGCATGTACATAACAGCGCCCTCTACACACAGTACAATCGCTGAAGGTATATCCGATGTGGTCTAGTGGTTAGGATTTCTGGTTTTCACCCAGACGGCCCGGGTTCAATTCCCGGCATCGGAACCTTTATTTTATGACTTTTGTTTATCATATTACATCTGACGCGTTCTTGAAAAAACAAAAAAATATTTCATCATAAATATTTGCTCTATATATGACCAAGGAATTGACAGTGGTCGGATTTTCCTTTATTCAAAGTCCGGAGTTTACATGTATATATCACTGATAATATGCTGTATGTTTTTAGAACATTGCAAATGGCAAATATGTATATATATATATATATATATATATATATACACATTATTAATTATAGTCTACAATGCATAATTGAATATTTATTATTAAAATCTTGTATGTGAAATATTGTTCTGTTTAAATTATAAATTAAAAGTAAATCGGGAGATTCTCCTAATTATGATCCATTCGATCGGAAGGCGGGGCTTGGGAGTGAAAATCGGGAAACTCCCGACTAAATCGGGAAAGTTGACAGGTATGCATTCTCGGCCCCCATCGACTTTGGTTAGTTGGTTGTCAGGTTTTCCGTCTCCGCGACTCCGTCTTCGGGTATCGTCTCACCGACGAACGTCAGTATTCTGGCGACGTTGCCCATTGGCTGTTGCATTCTAGGAAGTTGTTCCAAATGTCGTCTATATAGATACATTGTTGATCATTACGATATGCACTTTTACCTCACCCAATCTCTAACTAATAAGTATACAAAAATCCTCATTAAATATCGGCTACAGTCCCTTAGAAACGGGCAGCTATAACGGTATTTCCAGAGCCCAAAGGTATCATCCTCTTTGTAATAGTAATGACATCGTGGATGATACAATTTTCATATCATTATATGAATACAAAAAAAAATTGAAGAGTTTGAGAAATCTTAGTAGATATTTGATTCAAGCTACTTCTAAAAGAAAGGTCTCTTCTTCACATTTAATCAAATGGTATATTATCTAGCTTAATGCTGCTGACAATCACTGTATATTATCTAGCTTAATGCTGCTGACAATCACTGTATATTATCTAGCTTAATGCTGCTGACAATCACTGTATATTATCTAGCTTAATGCTGCTGACAATCACTGTATATTATCTAGCTTAATGCTGCTGACAATCACTGTATATTTTCATTGGTACATGTATTTTCATGATGCTGTAATGAAATGTAATATTATGTATATTAATTTTGTAATCCTATATGCTATTCGTATTTTGAATAAAGAAATTGTAGTATTGAACACTAAACCATCCTGTGAAAACAAATGGCGGTAACTCTGGGAGATCAGAATGGAGTGATGTGCTCTGTTAGATGTCTATGGGAGGTCTGTCAGCAGCTAATTATCTGTTGATGAAGGTAGTGCTCTGAATGGTTATTATGTCATCGATACAATTATAAACAAATGAGGATATGAAACATGGTATGGTGTCCGCCTACACAGTAACTTCATGAATTAGTCACGAAAATTAATCAACAAAACCAAGAAAGTTTTGTTCATAATGACGACATGTTTACGACGAGTATGTAAGTTCCACAAATATTCTACATCGATTATTAGGCTTGGTGAAATACCTGAAAATAAATAGATAAAATGAAATAGTTGGCGTATTTTGAAAAGTCCTTTCCTGTTTTCAATCCGGGTATTCAATAAGCGACAAGATTTGTTTTAATTAGAAGATGGTGTTGTTTTAGGAAATAATGACAAGACTATTATATACCGTTTCATACAAGCTACTGTTTTCGTACCGGGATTTTTACCTGTGATTTACCTGTGCTTTTCACAACCTATTTACATCTGATTGAGACATTAAACTAAACTTTTTTTCAATATGTACCTGTAATAAACTTATATTGAACTAAGTAATCTATAAAAGTTAATAAATTATATTTAAGTAAATTATCATACATTACATCAAATAATAATTTTAATGTTATACTACCCGAAACACAACTTACAACTAAAGAGAATAATATCTGAAATAAGACTAGATTATACACAATGTACACACAGGAATAGTCTGTTGTAACCCTGCATATAATCTACAGTGAAGTAAAAGATAAAACGAATGGAAATTTTATAATCTTCAATGTCAACAGAGAAAACAGTAAAAATGACTTTTTATCTATAGTTCGGACTTCATTCGTGTCTATAGCTTGTCGATTTTCTTTGTGTACAGGTATAGAGAAAGCGTGTATGGTATTTACACCATTTACACACAGTGTACACACAGTACAAGCGGTAAAGGTATCTCCGATGTGGTCTAGTGGTTAGGATTTCTGGTTTTCACCCAGACGGCCCGGGTTCAATTCCCGGCATCGGAACCTTTATTTTTGCTTCTTCTTATATAATTCAGTACACCGTTTTTATTGATTTCTTTATGTTGCTATACATAAAACAACACAGTTTTCACTGGATAGAATAATTAATTCAGAGCAAATACATGTATGTAAAATTTCATAATATATGTGGTATCCTGGAATGAATATTCGCAAATGTCGTCTCGGAATGTTACAGTTAATCTTAACTTCATCAACTCTGATATCATAATGAGAGTTTGTCGAGTGATATCTTCAGTTTTTCTTACTGCGAACTTAGATACATTTTCACCTTTTGAAGTATTGAATTTATTGAGTTAAACATTTTACTTTGATATTCAGTATTTTACATTGTACTTTGAAGCATGGTTTTTGTCATCAAATTCTACATCTGACAAGATTCTTGCTTGGTTAGGTGTGGGGGAACATTCGGGACTTCCGGTTCTGATTTTGAAGCGAATGGACACCTGTCTGTGAACGCAGCTCCAATCTATAAACATCGGTGGTAAGCGAGGGTTTTAGACCCTTTTATTGTTGTTTGTTGTTAAACTGTGACATTTCTGATATCTATGAAATATTTGTGATGCTATATTTTTTTCCGAATTTCGTTTTATTTTACAAATACCCCACGGGCCGGTGGGTATTGGGGGAATGGCGACCCCTGAGCCTTCTCAGGCCACGCTTGGTGGAAAAAGACAATATTCTAAAGACAATACTGTTGTTGTTGATGTTGTTGACAATAAATCATTGAAAGTCAACAAGTTTATAGATGTGATATCAGAACTATGCGGAGAAGGATCTATATTTGCCTGTGTCCCAAAGTCCGGGAATTTGTTTGAGGTCACCTCAGAAGGTAGAGCAGGGATACATATTTTACTGGACAGAGTTGTGATCGACGGGAAAAGGTAGGAGTGTCACGACATCACTGAAACGTTCACGCTGGTAAGTTTCCTACATCTTTCAGCATATATAGACGACGATGAAATAAAAAAAAACTTCTATACACCGGGGTTGATTTAGTTTCCCCCGATTAAGCGGCGTTTCTACAAAGGTACGAATGTTGCGGACGGTACGTGCTATGCACGTGTGAAGTTACCCCCTACTCTTAAGCCATTGCCATACACAATGAAGTTTGGTAATGATGAGTATCACCGTGTGATACATGACAACCAAATGAAGGTGTGCTCGCTTTGCTGTTCAGATGAACACTTGTTCAAAGATTGCCCCAAGTTTGTTTTACTTGTGGAGGTCAGGGACACTTCCGTAAAACATGTAAAACAGCCATGTGTGCACTGCGGCGACGTCATGTACGCTTGTGATTGTGCGCGTGCAATTAGGTGTGTCGATACACTACGTGACCGATGTGGAAGGTATGACTGCATGTGTTTTGACACGGGCTGCAATCATAATGACCGTGAATCTGTTAGTGACATAGAGTCAAACGAGAGTCTTACTAAGGAAGATACGCAAGATGGCCCAGGTTGCGATCATGCTGATGAGGATATTTCGGAGGCTGAGTGTAATGATGCTGATGTGATATATATGGAGGAAACTGATACTGTCATCAAAGTGTCCGGCAATATTACGAAAGATTTTAGTGAAGATGATTTGGTGAGTCATGATTATCCGGAATGCCAAGAGGTAAAAGTCCTGGCTTGGACGGACTTACTGTTTAATTTTATTGTCACTTTTTGATTAATTGAAAAGCATTTTCTCGTGTTGTTCTAAGTATCTGGGATGACATAGAAATTAACCAGAAGTATGTGAAAATGGGTTATAAATCTTGGTAAAAAAAGAGGGGCGATATGTCTATGTTGAAAAATTGGAGACCGGTCAGTCTCCTTAATGTGGATTACAAGATCATAACACGAGTAATGTCCGAGAGACTTAAAGCGGTTTTACCGTCAATTGTTTCAGAATATCAATCTTGTGTTATGGGTTGGGGTATTTCAAACACCGTATTTAGTGTGCGGGACATTATATTATTTCTCAGGATAATTTTGAAGGGTATATCCTCAAAATTTACCAGGAAAAAGCTTTTGACCGTGTTAGCCATAATTATTTATTTAAAGTTTTGGAGAAATTTGGTTTTGTAAAACCTTTGTTGATTGGATTAAATTTTTTTACACTAAAATTTCTAGTTCTGTAAAATATAACGGTAATATGACCTGGTTTTTCCCGGTAAAAAACTCAGTCTGTCAGGGGTGTCCAATATCGGCGATGCTCTATGTTTTAGGAGTGGAACCTCTGGGTAGAACGATTTTAAAATCTCCAATAATCCTTGGTATTAATGTTCCCCGACTTTGAGTCAAAAGTGTATAAATATGCGGATGACACTATTTTGATCCTTGGCAATAAAGAGTCGATAACACATGTTTTTTAACCTATAAGAAGCTTATAATGTAGTAAGGGTTCGGGTGCTAAAGTTAAAGAAAAAACAGAACTTTTATGTGTTGGTAAAGGCATTGTAACAAATGAAGAGGTCGAAAATTTGTGTATAAAAGTATGTGAAAGAGTTATTTGTTTTCTAGGTGTTCATGTCGGTGTTGATCTAAATATGTGTAATGAGAAGAACTGGGTCAGTAAAGTTAGTTCTATAAAAAATATTTTAAGGTTATGCTCGCAAACGGAAAGCAAACTCTTCAAGAAAGAGCTACTGTAATCAGTTCTCTTTTGATGTCTAGATGTTGGTACTGTCTTACCTCCCAAACTATGCCTCTGGCAGTTATTACTGAGGTGAAGAAGTTGTGTATAGATTTTTTTTTTCAATAATGGTGCACACTTTGTGGCGTATGGCATTATTATCGGCGAACGTAATTGTGGAGAGTTAAACATATCTGACGTTGAATTAACAAAGAGGTCTTTTAGAATAATTTTTTTTTGTTTAAATGGTTAGTTACATCCTGTACTGCATTTTCGAAAAACGTGTTTGGACTTTTTTGACAAATACTTGTTTTAAATCTTAATGATGAAGTCATTTACTGTCAGTTTCCAGACAAGTATTTAAGGTCATTACCAACTGTTTATTAAGAAATGTTGAAGGCTTGGTATGCCTTCCAGACAGTTAATGAGGTTTATTATAGCAATAAGGATACAGTTTTCTTGTATGAACAACGGTTGTTTTTTAATTCAAAACTTGTGAACAAAGGCAAACCTATTTTCATCAATTCTTACAAGAAACTGATGCAGATTGAATTACGGATTCGACATTCTAACTAACAAAAGATCCCGGAGGGATCTTGTCGTCAAGCATTGTTTGATCTTTATTTGTACTTTGACAGTGGGGTCTTTTCTCTTCCTTCCATTATTGATTTCAATCATATGCATTTTAAAATTTTCTCATGGGAAACGGCTGTAACAAACTTCCATTGTCAAAATCCAAGATGGCCGCCTGATGATCCGTCGATGATTTCTCAAGAAATAATGATAGCAAATTATCGAAATCCCAGATGACCGCTTGTTTAAGGAACGACGGACGGACCACGGACGGACCTCAGACGAAGGACTATTTGAACAGCATGGCCTCTTTAGCTTGTCGATTTACAATGTAATGCATAATATAAAACAGCATTGTGGTATTTACATCATAGTGCAATCTACACACAGTACGAGCGGTTAAGGTATATCCGATGTGGTCTAGTGGTTAGGATTTCTGGTTTTCACCCAGACGGCCCGGGTTCAATTCCCGGCATCGGAACCTTTATTTTCACTTCTTTGCATATTATTTCGTAAAGTGGGATATCTTAAAAGGATTTGCTATACATATAACCACACAGATTCTCTTAATATTTTATTTGAATCACAAACATGTATTTATAATTACATGATATATATCGTGTCGATTTACAGTGTATACAGATATATAGGAAGCGTGTATGGTATTTACACAATAGTGCATTGTACACACAGTACAAATCGTGTTGGTATATCCGATGTGGTCTAGTGGTTAGGATTTCTGGTTTAGGCTGTGGCAGAAATTCAAAAAATGTTAACTCGTACTTCATAAACTTTGTTTTGAGTGTGGCACGATTTTGTATTTACAAAAGAAGAAATATGGTCATGTTAAATGAAGGTAGTGTTCCAATATTGCGATTCTTTAAGTTTACAGTCAAAAAATTTATCAACTATGCTTTTAATCACTATCGAAAGAAAAACAATGTTTCACTTTTCCGAAAATACTTTATTTGTGATAACAATATTGTATCTGTGATTGACGATCGTGTCTCAGTTAATTTGTAAAACTTTCGTCTGTGATAGTTATGGTTACTTTGTTATGAAACATGTGATTTTTCTTTTTACCTTTTATCTATTTTTAATACATGATTATGAAATGATTACACTGTGAGGAATCTCAAGGGCCCCAACCCTTGAGACCCTATTGCTGGGATAATAAAATTTTTATTTTTACAAGAAAAAAAAAAAAAGGATTTCTGGTTTTCACCCAGACGGCCCGGGTTCAATTCCCGGCATCGGAACCTTTGTCTTTTTAGTTCTCAAAAGTGTTTTCATTGATTTTGTATGTTGCTATATTTAAAATAGCACACTTTCCATTGACAAATAATTGATACACAGCACATACGTGTATTCAAAATTTCATAATATATGTGTGACCCTGGAATGAAAATTCGCAAAATATTATAAATAAATCGGACTATGAATTCTCTGAAAATGACGTCTCGGAATGTCACAGTAAATCTTGACTTCATCAACTCTGATATCATAATGAGATGTTGTCGAGTGATATCTTCAGTTCTTCTTACCACGGATTTTCTAACTAACAAAAGATCCCGGAGGGATCTTGGCGCCGAGCATTGTTTGGTCTTTATTTGTACTTTGAAAGTGGGGTCTTTTCCCTTTCTTTTCCATTATTGATTTTAATCATATGCATTTTTTAATTTTCTCGTAAGAAACGGCTGTAACAAACTTTCATCGTCAAAATCCAAGATGGCCGCCTGTTTGCTATTCTGCTTTCCATATTGGTTCAGAAATCAAAAGGGCACAATTCAAAACTAATGGAATCTAGAACGAAATTTGAAAAAAGATCCGTCGATGATTTCTCAAGAAATAGTGATAGCAAATTATCGAAATCCCAGATGACCGCTTGTTAAAGGACCACGGACGGACGGACCACGGACGAAGGGCGATTTGAACAGCATGGCCTCATTGGCTTGTCGATTTATCATGTAATGCATAATATAAAATAGCATGTGTGGTGTTTACATCATAGTGCGATCTACACACAGTACGAGCGGTGAACGCATATCCGATGTGGTCTAGTGGTTAGGATTTCTGGTTTTCACCCAGACGGCCCGGGTTCAATTCCCGGCATCGGAACCTTTGTCTTTTTAGTTCTCAAAAGTGTTTTCATTGATTTTGTTTGTTGCTATACCTAAAATAGCACACTTTCCATTGACAAATAATTATTTCACAACACATACATGTATATAAAATTTCATGATATATGTGGTATCCTGGAATGAAAATTCGCAAAACCTTAGCAATAATATTATAAATAAATCGGACTATGAATTCTCTGAAAATGACGTCTCGGAATGTCACAGTAAATCTTGACTTCATCAACTCTGATATCATAATGAGATGTTGTCGAGTGATATCTTCAGTTTTTCTTACTGCGAACTTAGATACATTTTCACCTTTTGAAGTATTGAATTTATTGAGTTAAACATTTTACTTTGATATTCAGTATTTTACATTGTACTTTGAAGCACGGTTTTTGTCATCAAGTTCTACATCTGACAAGATTCTTGCTAGGTCAGGGGATACATATATTTTATGGCATTGTTTAAGTGAATTATTTTTTATAAATCCGTCACCTTAAACTGATGCAGATTGAATTACGGATTCGACATTCTAACTAACAAAAGATCCCGGAGGGATCTTGTCGTCAAGCATTGTTTGATCTTATTTGTACTTTGAAAGTGGGGTCTTTTCCCTTTCTTCCATTATTGATCCTAATCATATGAAATTTTTAATGTTCTCATAAGAAACGGCTGTAACAAACTTCCGTTGTCAAAATGCAAAATGGCCGCCTGTCTGCCATTCTGCTTTCCATATTGGTTCCAAAATCAAAAGGCCACAACTCGAAACCAAGGGAATCTAGATACGAAATTTGAAAATGATCCGTCGATGATTTCTCAAGAAGTAATGATAGCAAATTATCGAAATCCCAGACGACCGCTTGTTTTAGGACGACGGGCGGGCCACGGACGGACGGACCACGGACGGACGGACCACGGACTTTTGTGGTGTTTACATCATAGTGGCATGTTCACACAATGGAGGCGTGGTATATCCGATGTGATCTAGTGGTTAGGATTTCTGGTTTTCACCCAGACGGCCCTGGTTCAATTCCCGGCATCGGAACCTTTATTTTCACTTCTTTTTATATTATTTCGTAAAGTGTTTTTTTTTCGTTGATTTGCTGTACATAAAACAAGACAGATTCCCTTAATATTTATTTTAAAACACAAGCATGTATTTAAAATTACATACTATATGTTCTGTCGATTTACAGTGTGTACAGGTATGTTGAAAGCGTGTATGGTATTTACACACAGTGTACACACATTACAAGCGGTAAAGGTATATCCGATGTGGTCTAGTGGTTAGGATTTCTGGTTTTCACCCAGACGGCCCGGGTTCAATTCCCGGCATCGGAACATATATTTTATTAGTACTCAAAAGTGTTTTCATTGATATTTTTATGTTGCTTTATCTAAAACAACACTTATGAGAACTGAAACGAACACATGAAATACCTTTCCTATACAACTGATCGATAGGATTTTCCCAGGTAATATTGCAGTCCAAATATACTCTACTAAATGCTGATACAATGTTCCTGTTGGGGAATTCTGTAATTTAGATAATAAGCCTTTCACATAGATATCATTGATATTTTGTTCTATTAATTCATACAAAGTCTTACTTTCGTAACTGTTATTCCACAAAGACCCAAATCCTAAGTTATTCAATTCTAATTGTATATATAATCCAACCATCTTTATCAACTAATCTCTGTTCATAATATGCTCTCAATATACATTTGTCTGTTTCTTTCATTTTAACTCAGTATTTCAATATTTTCATTTTCGAACAATATACATAGGAAGTCTACCTAATTCGTAATATACAAGGACGGTCGGGAGGTTGGTAGGTCGGGAGTTAGGTTGGTAGGTTGGTAGGTCGGTCGTTCCGTCGATAGGTCGGTCGGTCGGTCGGTCGGTAAGACGGTCGGTAGGTAGGTAGGTCGTTCTGTCGATAGGTCGGACGGTAGGTAGGTAGGTAGGTAGGTAGATAGGTCGGTCGGTCGGTCGGTCGGTAGGTCAGCCGGTCCTACATGTAGGTTTGTAGTTCTTTCCACTTAGAAATTTATCATATGCATTATGCTTTATTTAACATAAAATTGCCTCAAATTCACTTGTCTGGCATGAAGTCCTAATGTGAAAAAAATGATAACTTTCAATATCAACAGAGGAAGCTTCAAAAACGTTCAAAAGACTGTTAATATATACATAATGCATGACTTGTCAATTTCTGTAGCTACATAAATAACACGTGTGGTGTGACATTGATGGGATCAGCTGTTCGCGGGTTAATTATACGCACAATTCACCATGGATATACCTACTACACGCTATAGATATATCCGATGTGGTCTAGTGGTTAGGATTTCTGGTTTTCACCCAGACGGCCCGGGTTCAATTCCCGGCATCGGAACCTCTATTTTTACTTCTTTTTATATCATTTAGGATTTTTTTTTTATTGATTTTTATGTTGCTATACATAAAAAGAACACAGTTTTCCTTGGACAAAATAGTTGTTTTGAAACACTTTCATGGGTGTTAAATTACATAGTACATGTAAATATTTTGTCGATTAACAGTGTATGCTTTATATTGAAAGTTGTATGCTATTTACACAATAGCAGATTGTACATACAGTACAAACGATGAAGGTATATCCGATGTGGTCTAGTGGTTAGGATTTCTGGTTTTCACCCAGACGGCCCGGGTTCAATTCCCGGCATCGGAACATATATTTTTGTATCACTTAGTAAACTGTTTATATTGATAATTTCATGTTGCCGATTTAAGAGAACGTTAAGCTGTAGAAAGCAGTGTTTCGTTTACTTTTTGTTTTAGCTGTATGATTTTGTTTAAAATATTTTTTATATTCAATACAACAGATATTAAGGTTATTATAATAACTATTATTACAGTCTTAACGGCCCGTCAACACATTAAATGTCATTAGGGCCATAAAACAGTGAAACACACCGCGACCCAAAAAGGAAAATAACATCAAACAAACAAAGAGGTAAAAGACAAGTGCTAGAAATTTTAAATGGTTATATGTTTGATGCTTCTATTTTCAAACCTAAAGACAGGTTTTTTCACTCCTTTTGGAATTAAGTCTATGTCTTTGAATTCAGGGAAAAGTGCAACAGAATCTCAAATCAGGAAAATATACAAAACACATAGATATTCAAATTAAATCATATGAAATAAAGATCATACTAAAGAGATCAGTTGTTATGGATCTGAATGCAAAAATATATGTCCGTGTAAATCACCATTTTAACCTGTGTGGTGCTTTCTCTGTCTGTACACTATCATTATACACTTATCATACTTACTGTTTCTACATGTTCTCCCCTCGGATAACTTTTCTCGTATATAAATGACAATTATTATCAAAATGTTCATCTCCTGACACAAATATAAAATGTTGCTGCTGAAAATGAAGAGATGAAAATGAAAAGCTGCTGTGAATAGATTTGGTCATTGTTGTTGTATACCTTGTCTTAAAATAACACCTTCAATTTCATTAAATATCAAATTTATAATACTATAAGTTGTTAAAATAATTTTGATATGATTGTTTAGATATGGATATAGAGGGAGAGTGCTTGCCTCCATACATCATGTAACCGATTATTTGTTAAAGTAGAAGGGAATATCTTGTACCTTTTAACCAACATCAACTCTGCTGAAAATTGATATATCTATACATGTATATATATTTAGATCTATGTCCCTAAATACATTAAAATGGTTAATTGTCTGTTTAAACCAAGTTATTACTTAACAATTGAAATAAAGACATGTTGACCTCATGTGCTCGCAAAGAAGATATCCAACAAGTCATTTTGATGTTGGAATATAATAAAGTATTTAGTAGGATGAATAACGCCTTTCACATTCAGACTTAAATTGAGGTCATTGTAAGTACGAATAAAAAGGAAGATCAACATTTCATAGTTTATGCATATTTATTTACACCGATGGTTAGTGGCTTAGCAAAACCAGCTCTCACATCATGAAGAGCAAATCCGAATTTTCTTCCAGGCACGCCTTTAACACTTAACCAACCTTCAGTTATGGCATTTAATTTGCATAAACTGCCTTATATTGCGATAAAACATGCAGACTCTGTGTGTCAATGTTACAAAGATGACACTATTTGAAAATGAAAAACACGTGTCTTTACAGATGTGAACGTTTTACGGACGCTGTCATCGTCAGCTGATTACAATTACCCTCTATAAATTTTGTGACACAGTCCTGTATAAACACCATCTTCTTAATTCTATATAGAATAAGATATTTTTCAACTTGTTCAGTACATCTAAAACATGGCAATATAGGATACTTGTAGATATAGAGAGGGATAACTCCGGTGATACCATCTTGAAAGTAATTCCTCAACATGAAAACTACCGCCATACATCCGAAGTAATTGGCTTCCAGAAAATGTAAAGTTTCAACACATTTCAATGTATTTGGGGCGGATTTAGACAAACGTGAAGTGTCGAGGGTTTTCCTTAAGTGGGCAGTTAATTTCACTCAGAAACTTCCGGTTTTGACTTTTGAAGGTGATGACAGTCCGAGATGCCATTCAACCTACTAAATTATGCCATTTGTAGCCTTAGGCAGGTATGTTTCCATTAATCTAGACAGTTATTACTTGTATTGAACTTAAAATATTAATTCTATTAGCTTACATTCTAAGTAATAACATATCGTGATTGATTTAGATGCACGAGTCCTTTTACCCGCCTACCCGGCACATTGCGCTTACTGGCACGATTAACAGGTGCGCGCTGTCACCCAGCACAGACAGAAGACGAATGATTCCCGGAAATATCTTATTCATAAGTATTATATTTTAAAT
The DNA here is from genome assembly GCF_031769215.1 of Ylistrum balloti. NCBI lineage: Eukaryota > Metazoa > Mollusca > Bivalvia > Pectinida > Pectinidae > Ylistrum > Ylistrum balloti. The sequence goes on along the minus strand of NW_026782798.1, from coordinate 380,655 downwards.
ACTAAACAAGGAACAAATAGAAATTTCCCGGTTTTATTTTAATATTCGAAATTTTGGCATAAAGTTCCGCATTTAGGTCCAATATGCTGGTCTCACATGCCGATATAAAATAATTTGCTTGTCGATTTCTGTTACCCCAAATACATTGTGCCATTTACATGTATGTTATGTATACCCTGTATATAGGTACAGACAATACAAGCTTACAATGTATTATACATATCCGATGTGGTCTAGTGGTTAGGATTTCTGGTTTTCACCCAGACGGCCCGGGTTCAATTCCCGGCATCGGAACCTATTTTATTATATTATTTTATCATGTTTTTCCCTTTAAACAGTAATAATTTCGTTTTTGATTAACTCGATGAACTCAAGTACAACACATAACAAAAAATTCAGAAAATAATCTTCGATAACTAAAACTAAAGTTGTGGAATATATATGTAATGTTATGAGTGCTTGAATGAAACTTCCACCTTTCAATGTTACGTAAATATATCGGGTTTTTTTTAAATGGTCAGAATGTTAATACAATGGACAAATGTTACTTGGACTTAATGAAAATATTTCATAAGCATTTAATTCAGTAACTTTGGAAAGTTGACGGATATATATCTTTAGACAAACTATTTTCTCTTAACTGATTTTTTTATCTTATAAGTATCATATTTTAGAAAATCAACAAGGAATATATTGATTCCCTCTGTTCATCTTATTCGTAATTTCACATTGATTTTTTATCCTAAATACAGCATGTTTTGACTGCCACTTTGGAGAATTAAAGAGAGGTAACTCTGCTACGTACAAAGCCTCCACACATATCAAGAGTTACGCCTCTTCCATCATATCTCGCGTTATTAAACTCGACTTTCAGCGGAGATTGGTCAGGCAAGCAAATTTCTAAACGTTCAGAAAAAATAACACGTAATGACGCACCTAAAAAACGTGCATATCAATTTAATATATTCTGGCAATATCCAAGACAGAATTTATTAAAAAGGAAAATGGACGCTATACTGTAGTAAAGTCTGATTAAAACACAAATTTGATCTGTTGACTTTTTAATCAGATTGTCTGTGATATGGAATGTGAAATATATCAAACATATATGTGAAAATAAAAGCTGCCTATCTATAATCACCTGGACGTACACGCATCTTCCTAACTGATTTAAATCGTTCTTTGATATAGATTTGTTCTTTTTTGTATAAAAACCAAATACAAGGTATAACATTGAAAATGAGTGCTTTTTGCCTATAATAATATATAGGGCAGAAGATAAAGAGAGCTGCAAAATGCGAATTAGAATTCGTAAAATGATGCCCATCCGAAATCTAAGGACCTTGCACATTATAATCTACTGTTAATTAATATGTGTGGAGAAATGAACTTTTGTCATCATATTCTGCGGTCGTCGTTAATTATGTTCAGTATGTTGTAATAGTGCTGAAAACATTATTTGTAAGAATGACAGGTCAAAATAACACAGGAATTGAATGACCATGACAATTCTGTTACCATTTCATGAAGATTTGGGATAAACTTACATTGAACATAGCAAAAATACATACTAAACAGGCCGATTGTAATACGACTAACACACTCTTAATGTACACTTTAATACACTTCTTGGACGCGATAAAACATGAAAGTTCAAATACACTTCTTGCACGCGATAAAACATGTAAGTTCAAATACACTTCTTGCACGCGATAAAACATGTAAGTTCAAATACACTTCTTGCACGCGATAAAACATGTAAGTTCAAATACACTTCTTGCACGCGATAAAACATGTAAGTTCAAATACACTTCTTGCACGCGATAAAACATGTAAGTTCAAATACACTTCTTGCACGCGATAAAACATGAAAGTTCAAATACACTTCTTGGACGCGATAAAACATGAAAGTTCAAATACACTTCTTGGACGCGATAAAACATGTAAGTTCAAATACACTTCTTGGACGTGATCAAGCATGAAAGTTCAAATACACTTTTTGGACGTGATCAAACGTGTAAATTTCAATACACGTCTTGCACGTGATCAAACGTGTAAATTTCAATACACTTTTTGGACGTGATCAAACGTGTAAATTTCAATACACATCTTGCACGTGATATAACGTGTCAGTTCAAATACACTTCTTGGACGTGATCAAACGTGTAAATTTCAATACACTTCTTGGACGTGATCAAACGTGTAAATTTCAATACACTTCTTGGACGTGATCAAAGGTGTAAATTTCAATACACTTCTTGGACGTGATCAAACGTGTAAATTTCAATACACTTCTTGGACGTGATCAAACATGAAAGTTCAAATACACTTCTTGGTCGTGATCAAGCATGAAAGTTCAAATACACTTCTTGGACGTGATAGAATGTGTGAGTTTCAATACACTTCTTGGACGTGATAAAACGTGTAAGTTCAAATACACTTATTAGACGTGATAAAACGTGCAAGTTCAAATACACTTCTTGGACGTGATAAAACGTGTAAGTTCAAATACACTTCTTAGACGTGATAAAACGTGTAAGTTCAAATGCACTTCTTGCACGTGATATAACGTGTAAGTTTAAATACATCTCTTGCTCGTGATAGAACGTGTAAGTTCAAATACACTTCTTAGACGTGATCAAACGTGCAAGTTCAAATACATTTCTTGGACGTGATCAAATGTGTAAGTTCAAATACACTTCTTGGACGTGATATAACGTGTCAGTTCAAATACACTTCTTGGACGTGATAAAATGTGTGAGTTTCAATACACGTCTTGCACGTGATCAAACGTGTAAATTTCAATACACTTCTTGGACGTGATCAAACGAGTAAATTTCAATACACTTCCTGGACGTGATCAAACGTGTAAATTTCAATACACTTTTTGGACGTGATCAAACGTGTAAATTTCAATACACGTCTTGCACGTGATATAACGTGTCAGTTCAAATACACTTCTTGGACGTGATCAAACGTGTAAATTTCAATACACTTCTTGGACGTGATCAAACGTGTAAATTTCAACACACTTCTTGGACGTGATCAAACGTGTAAATTTCAATACACTTCTTGGACGTGATCAAACGTGTAAATTTCAATACACTTCTTGGACGTGATCAAACATGAAAGTTCAAATACACTTCTTGGTCGTGATCAAGCATGAAAGTTCAAATACACTTCTTGGACGTGATAAAATGTGTGAGTTTCAATACACTTATTAGACGTGATAAAACGTGCAAGTTCAAATACACTTCTTGGACGTGATAAAACGTGTAAGTTCAAATACACTTCTTAGACGTGATAAAACGTGTAAGTTCAAATGCACTTCTTGCACGTGATATAACGTGTAAGTTTAAATACATCTCTTGCTCGTGATAGAACGTGTAAGTTCAAATACACTTCTTAGACGTGATCAAACGTGCAAGTTCAAATACATTTCTTGGACGTGATCAAATGTGTAAGTTCAAATACACTTCTTGGACGTGATATAACGTGTCAGTTCAAATACACTTCTTGGACGTGATAAAATGTGTGAGTTTCAATACACGTCTTGCACGTGATCAAACGTGTAAATTTCAATACACTTCTTGGACGTGATCAAACGAGTAAATTTCAATACACTTCCTGGACGTGATCAAACGTGTAAATTTCAATACACTTTTTGGACGTGATCAAACGTGTAAATTTCAATACACGTCTTGCACGTGATATAACGTGTCAGTTCAAATACACTTCTTGGACGTGATCAAACGTGTAAATTTCAATACACTTCTTGGACGTGATCAAACGTGTAAATTTCAATACACTTCTTGGACGTGATCAAACGTGTAAATTTCAATACACTTCTTGGACGTGATCAAACGTGTAAATTTCAATACACTTCTTGGACGTGATCAAACATGAAAGTTCAAATACACTTCTTGGTCGTGATCAAGCATGAAAGTTCAAATACACTTCTTGGACGTGATAAAATGTGTGAGTTTCAATACACTTCTTGGACGTGATAAAACGTGTAAGTTCAAATACACTTATTAGACGTGATAAAACGTGCAAGTTCAAATACATTTCTTGGACGTGATCAAATGTGTAAGTTCAAATACATTTCTTGGACGTGATATAACGTGTCAGTTCAAATACACTTCTTGGACGTGATAAAATGTGTGAGTTTCAATACACGTCTTGCACGTGATCAAACGTGTAAATTTCAATACACTTCTTGGACGTGATCAAACGAGTAAATTTCAATACACTTCCTGGACGTGATCAAACGTGTAAATTTCAATACACTTCTTGGACGTGATCAAACGTGTAAATTTCAATACACTTCTTGGACGTGATCAAACGTATAAATTTCAATACACTTCTTGGACGTGATCAAACATGTAAATTTCAATACCCTTCTTGGACGTGATCAAACGTGTAAGTTTAAATACACTTCTTGGAAGTGATCAAACGCGTAAGTTCAAATGCACTTCTTGCACGTGATATAACGTGTAAGTTTAAATACATCTCTTGCTCGTGATAGAACGTGTAAGTTCAAATACACTTCTTAGACGTGATCAAACGTGCAAGTTCAAATACATTTCTTGGACGTGATCAAATGTGTAAGTTCAAATACACTTCTTGGACGTGATATAACGTGTCAGTTCAAATACACTTCTTGGACGTGATAAAATGTGTGAGTTTCAATACACGTCTTGCACGTGATCAAACGTGTAAATTTCAATACACTTCTTGGACGTGATCAAACGAGTAAATTTCAATACACTTCCTGGACGTGATCAAACGTGTAAATTTCAATACACTTTTTGGACGTGATCAAACGTGTAAATTTCAATACACGTCTTGCACGTGATATAACGTGTCAGTTCAAATACACTTCTTGGACGTGATCAAACGTGTAAATTTCAATACACTTCTTGGACGTGATCAAACGTGTAAATTTCAATACACTTCTTGGACGTGATCAAACGTGTAAATTTCAATACACTTCTTGGACGTGATCAAACGTGTAAATTTCAATACACTTCTTGGACGTGATCAAACATGTAAGTTCAAATACACTTCTTGCACGCGATAAAACATGAAAGTTCAAATACACTTCTTGGACGCGATAAAACATGAAAGTTCAAATACACTTCTTGGACGCGATAAAACATGTAAGTTCAAATACACTTCTTGGACGTGATCAAGCATGAAAGTTCAAATACACTTTTTGGACGTGATCAAACGTGTAAATTTCAATACACGTCTTGCACGTGATCAAACGTGTAAATTTCAATACACTTTTTGGACGTGATCAAACGTGTAAATTTCAATACACATCTTGCACGTGATATAACGTGTCAGTTCAAATACACTTCTTGGACGTGATCAAACGTGTAAATTTCAATACACTTCTTGGACGTGATCAAACGTGTAAATTTCAATACACTTCTTGGACGTGATCAAAGGTGTAAATTTCAATACACTTCTTGGACGTGATCAAACGTGTAAATTTCAATACACTTCTTGGACGTGATCAAACATGAAAGTTCAAATACACTTCTTGGTCGTGATCAAGCATGAAAGTTCAAATACACTTCTTGGACGTGATAGAATGTGTGAGTTTCAATACACTTCTTGGACGTGATAAAACGTGTAAGTTCAAATACACTTATTAGACGTGATAAAACGTGCAAGTTCAAATACACTTCTTGGACGTGATAAAACGTGTAAGTTCAAATACACTTCTTAGACGTGATAAAACGTGTAAGTTCAAATGCACTTCTTGCACGTGATATAACGTGTAAGTTTAAATACATCTCTTGCTCGTGATAGAACGTGTAAGTTCAAATACACTTCTTAGACGTGATCAAACGTGCAAGTTCAAATACATTTCTTGGACGTGATCAAATGTGTAAGTTCAAATACACTTCTTGGACGTGATATAACGTGTCAGTTCAAATACACTTCTTGGACGTGATAAAATGTGTGAGTTTCAATACACGTCTTGCACGTGATCAAACGTGTAAATTTCAATACACTTCTTGGACGTGATCAAACGAGTAAATTTCAATACACTTCCTGGACGTGATCAAACGTGTAAATTTCAATACACTTTTTGGACGTGATCAAACGTGTAAATTTCAATACACGTCTTGCACGTGATATAACGTGTCAGTTCAAATACACTTCTTGGACGTGATCAAACGTGTAAATTTCAATACACTTCTTGGACGTGATCAAACGTGTAAATTTCAATACACTTCTTGGACGTGATCAAACGTGTAAATTTCAATACACTTCTTGGACGTGATCAAACGTGTAAATTTCAATACACTTCTTGGACGTGATCAAACATGAAAGTTCAAATACACTTCTTGGTCGTGATCAAGCATGAAAGTTCAAATACACTTCTTGGACGTGATAAAATGTGTGAGTTTCAATACACTTATTAGACGTGATAAAACGTGCAAGTTCAAATACACTTCTTGGACGTGATAAAACGTGTAAGTTCAAATACACTTCTTAGACGTGATAAAACGTGTAAGTTCAAATGCACTTCTTGCACGTGATATAACGTGTAAGTTTAAATACATCTCTTGCTCGTGATAGAACGTGTAAGTTCAAATACACTTCTTAGACGTGATCAAACGTGCAAGTTCAAATACATTTCTTGGACGTGATCAAATGTGTAAGTTCAAATACACTTCTTGGACGTGATATAACGTGTCAGTTCAAATACACTTCTTGGACGTGATAAAATGTGTGAGTTTCAATACACGTCTTGCACGTGATCAAACGTGTAAATTTCAATACACTTCTTGGACGTGATCAAACGAGTAAATTTCAATACACTTCCTGGACGTGATCAAACGTGTAAATTTCAATACACTTTTTGGACGTGATCAAACGTGTAAATTTCAATACACGTCTTGCACGTGATATAACGTGTCAGTTCAAATACACTTCTTGGACGTGATCAAACGTGTAAATTTCAATACACTTCTTGGACGTGATCAAACGTGTAAATTTCAATACACTTCTTGGACGTGATCAAACGTGTAAATTTCAATACACTTCTTGGACGTGATCAAACGTGTAAATTTCAATACACTTCTTGGACGTGATCAAACATGAAAGTTCAAATACACTTCTTGGTCGTGATCAAGCATGAAAGTTCAAATACACTTCTTGGACGTGATAAAATGTGTGAGTTTCAATACACTTCTTGGACGTGATAAAACGTGTAAGTTCAAATACACTTATTAGACGTGATAAAACGTGCAAGTTCAAATACATTTCTTGGACGTGATCAAATGTGTAAGTTCAAATACATTTCTTGGACGTGATATAACGTGTCAGTTCAAATACACTTCTTGGACGTGATAAAATGTGTGAGTTTCAATACACGTCTTGCACGTGATCAAACGTGTAAATTTCAATACACTTCTTGGACGTGATCAAACGAGTAAATTTCAATACACTTCCTGGACGTGATCAAACGTGTAAATTTCAATACACTTCTTGGACGTGATCAAACGTGTAAATTTCAATACACTTCTTGGACGTGATCAAACGTATAAATTTCAATACACTTCTTGGACGTGATCAAACATGTAAATTTCAATACCCTTCTTGGACGTGATCAAACGTGTAAGTTTAAATACACTTCTTGGAAGTGATCAAACGCGTAAGTTCAAATGCACTTCTTGCACGTGATATAACGTGTAAGTTTAAATACATCTCTTGCTCGTGATAGAACGTGTAAGTTCAAATACACTTCTTAGACGTGATCAAACGTGCAAGTTCAAATACATTTCTTGGACGTGATCAAATGTGTAAGTTCAAATACACTTCTTGGACGTGATATAACGTGTCAGTTCAAATACACTTCTTGGACGTGATAAAATGTGTGAGTTTCAATACACGTCTTGCACGTGATCAAACGTGTAAATTTCAATACACTTCTTGGACGTGATCAAACGAGTAAATTTCAATACACTTCCTGGACGTGATCAAACGTGTAAATTTCAATACACTTTTTGGACGTGATCAAACGTGTAAATTTCAATACACGTCTTGCACGTGATATAACGTGTCAGTTCAAATACACTTCTTGGACGTGATCAAACGTGTAAATTTCAATACACTTCTTGGACGTGATCAAACGTGTAAATTTCAATACACTTCTTGGACGTGATCAAACGTGTAAATTTCAATACACTTCTTGGACGTGATCAAACGTGTAAATTTCAATACACTTCTTGGACGTGATCAAACATGAAAGTTCAAATACACTTCTTGGTCGTGATCAAGCATGAAAGTTCAAATACACTTCTTGGACGTGATAAAATGTGTGAGTTTCAATACACTTATTAGACGTGATAAAACGTGCAAGTTCAAATACACTTCTTGGACGTGATAAAACGTGTAAGTTCAAATACACTTCTTAGACGTGATAAAACGTGTAAGTTCAAATGCACTTCTTGCACGTGATATAACGTGTAAGTTTAAATACATCTCTTGCTCGTGATAGAACGTGTAAGTTCAAATACACTTCTTAGACGTGATCAAACGTGCAAGTTCAAATACATTTCTTGGACGTGATCAAATGTGTAAGTTCAAATACACTTCTTGGACGTGATATAACGTGTCAGTTCAAATACACTTCTTGGACGTGATAAAATGTGTGAGTTTCAATACACGTCTTGCACGTGATCAAACGTGTAAATTTCAATACACTTCTTGGACGTGATCAAACGAGTAAATTTCAATACACTTCCTGGACGTGATCAAACGTGTAAATTTCAATACACTTTTTGGACGTGATCAAACGTGTAAATTTCAATACACGTCTTGCACGTGATATAACGTGTCAGTTCAAATACACTTCTTGGACGTGATCAAACGTGTAAATTTCAATACACTTCTTGGACGTGATCAAACGTGTAAATTTCAATACACTTCTTGGACGTGATCAAACGTGTAAATTTCAATACACTTCTTGGACGTGATCAAACGTGTAAATTTCAATACACTTCTTGGACGTGATCAAACATGAAAGTTCAAATACACTTCTTGGTCGTGATCAAGCATGAAAGTTCAAATACACTTCTTGGACGTGATAAAATGTGTGAGTTTCAATACACTTCTTGGACGTGATAAAACGTGTAAGTTCAAATACACTTATTAGACGTGATAAAACGTGCAAGTTCAAATACATTTCTTGGACGTGATCAAATGTGTAAGTTCAAATACATTTCTTGGACGTGATATAACGTGTCAGTTCAAATACACTTCTTGGACGTGATAAAATGTGTGAGTTTCAATACACGTCTTGCACGTGATCAAACGTGTAAATTTCAATACACTTCTTGGACGTGATCAAACGAGTAAATTTCAATACACTTCCTGGACGTGATCAAACGTGTAAATTTCAATACACTTCTTGGACGTGATCAAACGTGTAAATTTCAATACACTTCTTGGACGTGATCAAACGTATAAATTTCAATACACTTCTTGGACGTGATCAAACATGTAAATTTCAATACCCTTCTTGGACGTGATCAAACGTGTAAGTTTAAATACACTTCTTGGAAGTGATCAAACGCGTAAGTTTAAATGCACGTCTCGGACGTGATCTAACGTGTACATTTAAATACACTTCTTGGAAGTGATCAAACGTGTAAATTTAAATACACTTCTTAGACGTGATCAAACGTGTAAATTTAAATGCACGTCTCGGACGTGATATAACGTGTAAGTTCAAATACACTTATTAGACGTGATAAAACGTGCAAGTTCAAATACATTTCTTGGACGTGATCAAATGTGTAAGTTCAAATACACTTCTTGGACTGGACGTGATATAACGTGTCAGTTCAAATGCACTTCTTGGACGTGATAAAATGTGTGAGTTTCAATACACTTCTTGCACGTGATCAAACGTGTAAATTTCAATACACTTCTTGGACGTGATCAAACGTGTAAATTTCAATACACTTCTTGGACGTGATAAAACGTGTAAATTTCAATACACTTCTTGGACGTGATCAAACGTGTAAATTTCAATACACTTCTTGGACGTGATCAAACATGTAAATTTCAATACCCTTCTTGGACGTGATCAAACGTGTAAGTTTAAATACACTTCTTGGAAGTGATCAAACGTGTAAATTTAAATACACTTCTTGGAAGTGATCAAACGTGTAAGTTTAAATACACTTCTTTCTTGGACGTGATCAAACGTGTAAGTTTAAATACACTTTTTGGAAGTGATCAAACGTGTAAGTTTAAATGCACGTCTCGGACGTGATCTAACGTGTAAATTTAAATACTCGTCTCGGACGTGATCAAACGTGTACATTTAAATACACGTCTCGGAAGTGATCAAACGTGTAAATTTAAATGCACGTCTCGGACGTGATCAAACATGTAAGTTCAAATACACTTCTTGGACGTGATAAAACGTGTAAGTTCAAATACACTTCTTAGACGTGATCAAACGTGTAAGTTCAAATACACTTCTTGGACGTGATATAACGTGTCAGTTCAAATACACTTCTTGGACGTGATAAAATGTGTGAGTTTCAATACACGTCTTGCACGTGATCAAACGTGTAAATTTCAATACACTTCTTGGACGTGATCAAACGTGTAAATTTCAATACACTTCTTGGACGTGATCAAACGTGTAAGTTTAAATACACTTCTTGGAAGTGATCAAACGCGTAAGTTTAAATGCACGTCTCGGACGTGATCTAACGTGTAAATTTAAATACACTTCTCGGACGTGATCAAACGTGTAAATTTAAATGCACGTCTCGGACGTGATCAAATCTGTAAGTTCAAATACACTTCTTGGACGTGATAAAACGTGTAAGTTCAAATGCACTTCTTGCACGTGATATAACGTGTAAGTTTAAATACATCTCTTGCACGTGATATAACGTGTAAGTTCAAATACACTTATTAGACGTGATAAAACGTGCAAGTTCAAATACATTTCTTGGACGTGATCAAATGTGTAAGTTCAAATACACTTCTTGGACGTGATAAAACGTGTAAGTTCAAATGCACTTCTTGCACGTGATATAACGTGTAAGTTTAAATACATCTCTTGCTCGTGATAGAACGTGTAAGTTCAAATACACTTATTAGACGTGATCAAACGTGTAAATTTAAATGCACGTCTCGGACGTGATCAAACGTGTAAGTTCAAATACACTTATTAGACGTGATAAAACGTGCAAGTTCAAATACATTTCTTGGACGTGATCAAATGTGTAAGTTCAAATACATTTCTTGGACGTGATATAACGTGTCAGTTTAATTACACTTCTTTGATGTGATCAAACGTGTAATTTTAGAATTGCTACAGTATCCAGGATCCACGACAGATGGGCGTTAGTTGTCTACAGTGATGAGTCAGAGGTACACATGTATTGGTAGGGCGTAATAATGGTACCTACTGTCCTCATTGTATAATCACGAGAGGCGACTAAACGTGAGGTCTCAGCATTTTCTGTCTTTGGACCCTGTCCCCTATCCAGAACAGTCTAGTCATTAAAAATCATAATTATAGCATCCAGATGAACGTTGAACAGCATTGTGACCTGCTGAAGTGTCTTGTTGATGACATTCGGCAATACTGAAATTAAAAGGGAGAAGTTCCTTATTTATTTTCAATTTATTTTGTTTTTTCTAGTCTTTGTATTCAATGCTTAATCAGCATTTGGTGTTCAAATTAGCCGCGGAAATTTATTTCATAGTTTTGAAAAAAGTGTGTGCGCGTTCATACTCTGTTTATGAGTTGAGTTAAAGAATTCTAACAAAAAAATTAGAGAGAAAATTTCAATTTATCAGCACAATAAAAAGCCTTATTAGCTGAATTTTCCGCCGACTTAGCAATCTGCCATGATGCAATATGGCGTCAGAATTGAAATCAAGCTGTATATAAAACCTAAATGATACTCGAAGCGATCCTTTAAAAAAGACTAAAATCTCCTATCATTAGTTATGTTTTTTTGCTTTCATGTTCGACGCGTTTTTAATTAAAATCAATCCAGACTCCATGTGAAACTAAAGAGTGTGTAAACTTTGACGTGGCTTTGTGCCGAGCTGTTGTAAGAAAAGCGCTCAGCGAGAAAACTAATGACAGATGACTTCAAGCTTGAGTGGATTAAAACATACACTTGTGGTAATGAAAGGGACGGAGCCGTTCGCATTTGCATCAAGCTCATCTTCGTGGTAAATTTGGCGTGGTAAGCCTATACACTTTACCAGTTGTTCTGAGCGATGGATGTAATTTGTGTTTGTTTCGTACAAAGTCTACTCAAGATGCAATTCTCATTGTCTTCTCATCTATGTCTCTTTGTCTTTTGATGTAAACATAGCTGTTGTTCTCGATGTAGAACAAAAACAGAAGAACACACCGTTTGTCATACGTTCACATTCACATAGAAATAAGGACTGCGCTGCAAAAGAAGAACATTACTTTTGTATACGCATTCTGTTTCAGCCATGATGGTTATGACAATTCGTCTTGTTCAATTTTATCTAAGATAGATAGTATGGTGGGCTGATCTTTACTTTGGACTCGCGAGTGATCTAGAATTTATTTTAAGGTTATTCTACCTTCCAAAGGTAAGGTATCTAATGAGATGTCAGCATATCACACAGAAATGTCTTTACCTAGTCAGAGCTGGTCGGTAGACATTCAGCCACAGTTATCTAACCGGAAGCGTCATGTACACTACTAAGGACAAGAAGCAAGACCAGGAAACTACATTAACGCTCAAGTGTCTTTGTGCTCATTGAAAATAATGTCGGCCTACCAAAGAAAATATATTTTCAAAGATTGCAACCATAGTAAAAGACTGTGATCTCCTCAAAGAGTTAAGGTTTCAATACAAATCTAAATACTGATACGGGAAAAATATCAGTGATCTATAGGAGATCAGCTACAAGAAAACTCACGTGATTTAGAAACGGGAAAACAGACATTGAAAAGTTAGAGGTGAAATCAGATTCATCTTGAACTCTCAAGTATTTACATAAAGATGTCAGCGACGATAGAGCGTTCATTTTCAAGAGAATAAACATTTGTTGTTTGCCCCATAAACGATCAATAGAATACAATAAAAAAAAAATGTAATAACTGCAAATATTCAGGGGATGATGTAGCACATCCGACTCGAAAGTGATACACAAGTAGAAAACGTGTAAAAACAATATGGTTTACACTTTTAAATCACCCTTGATAAGGATCTTTTATTATTTAATCATGTCATTGATTGGCCTATCAAATTCTTTGCGCCGTATCGTGGAGAGATAGGTATCATTATCAAGAATGTCCGTTCTGCAAATTGTTTCAAGCTACCTGTTCATTTACAATAAAAAAGACAGGAAGTAGTCGAATATTCTTTTGTCGGTGGTGTACATTCATGTTTGTTTTTCATGTACCTTGTGTAAGCAGAAAAAAAAACATGAATACATGTATTTGATAAAAAACAAGAGACATTTCTCCGAGATTGTAAATTGATAGTGACATATTTAAAACTGCCTGTCTTTTAATACATGGTCGTCGCCCGTTTCTGGGCCCATATTAATTGAATTGTCTCGCAAACAAATCCCGACTAGACCCTTTGTATTTATACAGACGCGACTAAAAGGTGCAGCTACCTTTCTTCCCATGTTTGAATCCAATACATGAGATTTTTATGATATTGACAAATTGTTAATGGATTTGTGTTTATTGTAGTTACTCGATCGTGCGATATAATATACTCCACAGGCATTCTCTTCAGCCTTCTCTCTGAAGCAATCTTGAGAAAGCAACATCTTCCTTCGGTTTCGATTTCATGAAATTGCCCAGAAGGGCAGACGACAGTTTGCTTGTGTTATCCAATTGTTTGAGACATTGTCAGCGGGCCACGTAATGATAGGAAATTCACTGGTTTTAGATTTCAACAAAATTCAATCTGCAATTGATTTTGTTACAGGCATGCGCAAGAACAATGACACGCTTTCTTTCGTTTGCCCTGCAGTCATGCACTCATTCCAAACGAGTGACGCCGTTTACTGACAGCTTACAAACGTTTGAAAACGATTGTGAAATACGATATTACGCTTCGACAGGGTTCTAGAGCAGACGACACTACACCAATCAACAGAAAAAAAAAGTAAAAAAAAAAAAAAAAAAAATAGAGGTCTGTATTCTCGTAGTCAGACAGATGCCATACCGAAAATCACCAATAAATCTTTGGAACACTGTTCATTGCAAAATTCTAAGACAAGTCTTAGAGACAGCGGCATGGGTGATTCAGTAAGCAGGGTGACGATCTTGTTTGAAATGGGTCTCTTCTCTGCAAAACACATTTGGTGATAGGTGATTTCGCGTGTAGGGACCGTAATTATATGTTTTAATCATCTCACGTGAACGTCGCCCCTCGACGGCTTGACCCTAATTGACAGCGATGAAGATTTACTTGCCCACGTGGTCAGCGGGGCACATAGTCATTTTCTGTTCTTTGTCTAAGCGTTTGAATATTGAGGACAGTTTGATGTTCGACGTTTCTTGGACTAATTGTAATCTAAAGACGTGTATCGAATTATCCGATGCAGTAAAATCTCAGGTGAGTTTAACGCATCTCTTTATATCTTTTATCTGACACCTTTATATCTATTGAATTCCAGTCAGAAATCCGATAGAAGACGCTTATTGAATTTAGCTTCCAGTTCTTGACCAAAGAAATGCATTGGAATGCGTTAGCGGAACACTTTCTCTCCGTCCTTGTCTTTAAGCAACGAAAACAAATTAACAAAAACAAAAATATTTACGTATATACATGCAACCGCGTAATGCTCTCGATCGAATATCCGGCATAAATAAACACAATTAACGTTTACGGTTATTACTTGTATTGAGTAATTACCCGTAAATGGTAATTGTGTTTATCACATTACTCTATTCAATAGCTTAAGTTACTTTTTGTTGATTATCTTATTTGTAAAAGACGAAACAAAAATTATTGTCATTTTCTAAAATTATGTTTTCATCAACTGTATTGTGATAAACGTTCCATCATCTGTTATTTCTGTTCTTGGTTCACATTAGTAATATTCAAAAGGCCTTCAAAACAACCTATTGCAAATATGAATACATAACTAACGCCTAAATGTCACAAGCCTTTTATTTTTGATAAAGTGAAACGATATGTTGAGCGAACTCAACGATCCCCATCCAGAATACCATGTAAGGTTATCCCTAAACTTATTGTATGTGCCATGACCCTATTTTCTGTTTCTTTTTTTCTTTCTTTCGTCATTTTATTGAAAAACTCGTGTCACTTCCGACAGGTTGAATTACAACAGTACACATGCACACGAACTAAACACGCAGACGTATGATCTCATCTCAGCGATGTGGTGTAGGCGAATGTATTCCGTATCAATTTGATCTCATAATAACCATACGGAGTATGACTGGATTTGAACAAGTGCTCCAATTCTAACAGTAATTTACTGAGCTTTGAAATAAATATTTGATGGTACATGCCGACGAATTTGACGGGGAAACATGACATTTTTATGGCAAGTTGAATCTCATATCACCCAGACTATTTCTGAGATGCAAACTTTCATGGGTTTTAAATTACTGGGTGAAAGTGTCGGACAGTCGAGGCGGGAAGCACGTGCATTCCACGACATAATTGGATGAGCTGCAGCTACTGCATGTGCGGTAATGGCGAAAAAGATCTCTAACGGAATGTCTCTGTACTGCAGGATTAACATATGGTGCGAGACACTCGCTGATAAATCAAACTTGGTTGATCGTGTTTGTCGGACGGGTATTCGTTGTCTGATTTGCGAGACAAAAGGATCCGCCATAACTATAGCAATCGGTAATAAAAGGAGAGACATCTCATCAAAAACACGTTGAACGAGAATGTCTGTTGGCCTTATTTGAGGTCTGTTGAATGGGCTTGTCGATTTATAAGGCTTAGCACGTGTTGTGTGATAATTAAATAACGTGATGCTCAATGATTGTCTCCCTTGACAATTAGTGGGTCAAAGTTTGTCAAAGTTCTAGTAAGAAATGTTACGAAATATGAATGATCATTGGACTGTCGTTTTCTTAACGAGAGCAGATACGTTTACAAAGAATTGATATGATTCTTTGTCATTCCGTGTATATATCTACATTTGGTCTCTTCCGTCCTATAACAACAGTACTAGAATGTCAATGTAATTGCTACTGGTTCAGCTGTAATGTGACGTCACAATGTGTTTGGACAATGTTTCAGCAGGTTCCAATTGTTGAGACTACTCCAATGGTTAAGATTAAGGTCTTTCCCTCCATAGGACTCAAGAGGCTTTCTCGGCATTTGTTTGCTTGTCACTTGCAATTATTTTGGCTATAATTACACTCAAAAAATGTTTAAATGATTCAATGTATAATTTTGTTACATACATTGTTATTGTCTGAATCCGTATCCATCATTCATGAATTGCGATCAACAATTATGTGCAGTGTTTTTCGAATATTCTTGAATTGTTCTTGGACTGTCCATGCCATATGTATCAATTATTGGCCTCCAACAACTCCATACATGTTCCTCAATGCAAATGTTCCACGAAAATCAGTCACAGATAGACATTATCTTAAACTGGCCCATGACTCTAGAATATTAAAGTTATGGATGAAATTGCTTTTTTTTGTCCGTCAGATATGTTTCAACCTAGGGGAAGATTATAAGAATTAAGAAGAGCAATTCTTTGTAAAAGACTTCGGGGCTGGTAGTCGGTTTGATATCATCTGTATACGATTGCATCGCTTCTTTCATTAACGATCTCTGATTATACTGTAAACGTGCCTATTTTAGCGGTAAACTTATTTTAACGCTTTTCGCACTTGAACATCACGACTGCTTCAATTGCAGGTTCTGTTTTCTAAAGCAGTTGCTGTGGGTGTGCCGATTCATCTTATCGCTAATCTGTTTAAATTATTGATCTCTTAAGTTTGTTATTCGCTATAATATGAATAGGACAAAATATGTACTAATGTATGCAAAGCTTAATTTTAGTCCCGTAGTTCTGTTTTATACGTAATGCTTATAAATGGTCGCTTACCACATTAGTGTGACCTCCGTAATGAGGCAGTTGTTTTTTAACAATTGATTTAACATGAACACTTTGTTCCTACGCAATGTAATTTACCACACTTCTCCGAAAACAACTGTCTATTAGTCAGACCCCTAAGGAAAACTATGGGACACCTAGAACACCGAAAAGGTGTCAACAAGGTGAACATTACGCACAACGGTAGACATTTTTTGCAGCTGTGGTCACTAGAATGTTTCATGGGATATAAACTTAGGTTGTGCCGAGGTCTTATTTACATGCACGGGATTCTGTAAATGATTCATAGAGTTTTATGGTAACTGATTTGTCGTTTGTCTTTTCTCATGATATCGTATACAGCGTGTTCACGATCGAAAATTTGTATTCTCGAATTCGAGTTAACGACCTTTGTCCTGCTTTGTTTGCATTGTGCCTGTATATAAAGTATGTATTTAGTATATTATGCTTAAGTCGATACTTGCAGTTAAAATAGAAGATAGTCTTTACTTCGATTGTCGACCTCTACGTTATCCTGACGTCATAACAAATGACAGCAATGACCGTTCCATGGCACGATGTATTGCTGGAATGAATAATCATACATATGATCTGTTATTTGTACACATTTAAACATTTTTTCTTATTCATTAAAATGAAGCATGATTGGATTTCGCTTTAATGATGCCGAAAATGTTATGAAAGTACCGTCGAACTCCGTTATTGACGGGGCCATGGAAAAACTTCGATATAACGGAGTATTCGATTGAAGTGAGTTCGACTGTTTTGTGTAAAGCTAGGCATACACGGACGAAATGCTTCGGATTAAATGGGGTCTTCTACTTATACGAGTTCGAAATAACGAGGTTCGACTCTATATGTCCCTAAACAAATAAGGGTATCGATTTCATAACCATATAGGTACATTTTTGTATATGTCAATATATATACATGACGAATCTCCAATTTCTGAGTATGAAAACTACGGCAATAGCCACTTAACAAAAGAAACATTGTTGAAACGCTTTTATGATTTCAATGCTAAACAGATGAATTTTATGTATTTTTAGTGTAACAAATAGACTTTGCGTGTAATAAAATCGTGAACAGAGCGCCAGCCACAGATTGCATGAGTTACATGTATCTCGTGTGTATCCCAGTTAGACGCATGGCACATCTTACTAATATCTTAGAATTAGGAAATACCTTCGTACATTTCACATATTTGATGTTTAATTTTATTTCCGGTTAATATCAAACCGTGTCTGTGATTATTATACTGTTAAAATCACTTACTCAATTTATCTATACATTTTTGTTCACTTTGAAAAGCGCATTATAGTCACACATACAGACGGTGGATTCATATCTTATCTCAAAACGTTATTTCAACGGCCACATTTTTTTTCCAGGATGTCAACAGACGATAAGCTTTGAATGTATGTTCTCACGTATAGTAAATAAATGAAATATGACCTGTTATGCATCCGGGTTTTAGCAGAAAAAGCTGTCAAATTATATATTCTTCCGCCATACATGTAGAGGTTACGGATAACTTTAAGTGTTGTTTCTATCTATATACTCAACATACACACTTTAAAAATTTTTTTTTCTCCCTAAATTTGAAAATAAATATCTGAAGACGTGATTTGATTATGTCATGTTCAGATACGGCCAAGGTTGTCTTAAAAGATTATGTTTATAAAATTCTAGATGATAAAAGAACTTCAACAACAACAGTGTTCCTTAAAGTCATAAATCTACCAGAAATACAGGCACGTTCACCGATTCCAGAGATTAATTTCCGGTATATAAGACTCTTTGGTGTGGGTTAAAAACCTTGAGAAAATCATATGTGTTGCCAAGTTCTTAGGTCTGCAAATTCCAGAAAATTTGTACCGGATGGTAAGCCTGGTCGGAATTTAGATAATTTATCTGTTTTTGACTTTGGTCATGGATAATTCCTTTCCAAAATATCAGGTGTTTGTGGTTAGAATTATTTACCTACGGAACTTTGGACGACATGTTTCTATAAAAAGCCTTTTTCTTGCAAAAACCCGGAACCTTACAGTCTTACAGTGCAAACATAGCTGAAAGTATTTTGAGCGTTTAGCTAAACACAAATTTGACGCATAGTCTCGCGAAATGTCAAGGTCAATTGACAAGAATGATAAGGAAGAAATTGACCTAATTCAGACACTTGCACTGCTGTCGACAATCAATGGTCAATCGGGATTTTGCTTTTATCGACGGAAAACACTAATGATTATACGTATGCCTGAAATCAACACCTACCATCAACAAATATCTGTTTAAAGTGTAATAGGTCATAATTGGCATTTTTGCAAAGAAAATGTAATGAATTGAAAATGAATGAAACAAAAATGAAGACATTGTACAAGTTGTTTAATATACAGTAAAAACATTCCTGTATACATGGAAATGTCTCTGCAGTGTACATTAAACTCGACTTCCATTGAAAAGACAATTGCTGATTGGTGACATCTTATTTCAAATTCATGTTCAGCAAATAAGTCTGGTGCCAACACTAAGTTCTCCACAATTCTGTACTTTTGTACTATGATATTGAACTATTTACTGTGGAATTAAAACCACTGTATAAGAGAAAGAAGCTGACCAATCTAAGGAGAAGCAGACAGGTGATAGCTACTTTCAGGCCTGAAACTATGACAATAAAATAATTTTAAAATGTAGCATTTACATGAATTGTCATCTTACTAGATTGTGCCAATTACTAAGACTTTCAAAACAAGCCGTTGCAGTGGGAAGAACGGTTAGATACATTAATATGTCAATCTTTACGATGCTACCATTTTAATCCAACCGTAAACGTCCAACCCAACCAGCTAAGGATTCCACTAGTTATCACATTTCGGCATGAGTGGTAAACAAGGGCATTGAACTTGTTTTATTTGAAAGAACTTGTAACGAATTAGCAATCTTAACCACACCAATGGTATTTTATTTAGGTTTAAGATGGTATATGAGCTATACAAAGGCTACAAATGTGTATCATTTTGGCGGAGCAAGATTTATTTCTAATACATTTGAACATGCTTACCATGGTTATATAAATTTAGCGATCGCTGGAGTGCCGTGCCGTGAACGTCTTTCGAAAACCGTTCTGGATCATCGCGAAAATATATGTCCCTTCAAAAATAACTGATTTACAGTAACATTGGATTTGTAATGAATTCTCGGAAAGTAAATGTAAAAATAACAAATATTAGATGAAAAAATGCTGAATAGGTATTTGTAATGAAAATACAACAGAGAAAGACGACACAAGAAAATAAATTCAAATAACAGAGAATCTGGAGACGGAAACAGTATAGAAGCTTTCATAAGAAGAGATGGTGATTTATCAGAACAACTTTTTGGTATGGCCAAAGCATTGATTGTAAACATGTACAGGTAGCGTTACAAGGCACAGTGTGTGGCAGAAATCAGTTGATAGGATAGTCAACTGTTTCACCAAATTACTCCGAGAGAGGGGGTGCGAGGTCCAGGGAGAGGAGCGCGCGTGCAGGGTTCGGAGAGGGCGGTGTGTAATGGAAATCTTATAATAGATAGAGCGAAGAGGGGGGGGGGGGGGAGGAGATAAAAAAGTACGTTTGATTTGTGAAAGTCTCTAACTCAGCTTCTCGCACGTGCCAGGATTACTTATGACTGTAGTAAACAGGTTCGAGCAACTGTTTGGCGTTCTCAATTAACCGGCACAGGCTTGTTC
Source organism: Ylistrum balloti (assembly GCF_031769215.1). Taxonomy (NCBI): domain Eukaryota; kingdom Metazoa; phylum Mollusca; class Bivalvia; order Pectinida; family Pectinidae; genus Ylistrum; species Ylistrum balloti. The sequence continues at coordinate 359,792 of NW_026782798.1, read as the reverse complement.
ACCTCTACACCGTGCGTAAGAGGGAAACACTCCATCAAACGAACAGCTTTTAAATAAGGGAACTGCTTCATAACCACTACAGTGTCATTATCTATAATAAACACACGTATTCATTTTCTCAGCAAAATTGTATTCCAATCACCTGAGATAATAGAATGTGCAATACAGGTTTTTTTCTGCCATGGAGAGTATTTTTCTATAAACCTACAATCAAATTGTGCTTGTTCTTTTCTTTCTTTCTTTTTTCTGGGAAGGGGTGGGTGGGTGAGGGGGGTTGGGAGAGAGAAGGTTGGGGTGGGGGAGGTGGGGGATGGAAAGATGGCTGCCGATGAAATTCACGGAAAACTTTTCTTACAAGTTTTTATATGAAATAATGATCTTATTGATAAATATATTACAAAGTTTCACGTGTTCAGAACTCGCTAGATTGTTTCGTTGTTGTTTATCCAGACTTCATTTTGAGAACGTTACATTACTAAGATATAATGTAAATTTACATAGATATCATAACACCAGATATTATCCATCATGGTTCATTGGTTGGAACGTTAACCTTTTCTAGGTTGTTAAATTCATAAAGATATATTTCTTATGTGCAATTTTCTACTGTCACATGTGTAATCTAGCATTTTTCGTTGTAGTATCATATTACAAAATGTACTTGATGACCCCACAACATATCTCCCGATAAATCCATCAATTTTCACACAGTGTGCTAATTGATCTCAAGAAAGTGTGGGAAACTTAATGTCACAATAGAATATAGAATATATTGGAATATTTAAATTGAAGGTAGGAGTCCGGGTTGTCGGAGGGATTTTTGGAAACTTGTTAGAAGTATGGTATTGTATCTTACAATATTTCCTTTGAATGAACTCGTTAGGGTCATAGGTGTTTCAAATGATAAAATAACTGGTAATAGTGATGTTAACATGGTAATACGAAGCAAAATTACGATATTGAAACCGAAAGCCTTTTTCTGAACCGTGGGAAACAATCAAGAAACGGCAAAATTTAATGAACATTCTTATACTTACCGATATGTGAAATAATAATTCACTATAAACCACTCTAAATTCCTGCGATAAATCGGTCCGTGTAACTAGCGTTGTTATTGTTTTTGCCTGTTTGTAAACAGTTGCACATGAGGTACCGTCTGAAGTCGGACGGTATTACCCACTCCCAGACCCACTTGACCCCCTCCCTAGCGCAAGATAAAAGGGGAGATTCAGCCTCTGACGTCACGATCCGGGAGGTAAATCTACAGACAAAAGAGTTGCCGGATTAAAGAATAATTTTGACAAGGTGCCGCTAATCGACCACCATTTGCTATAGACAGAGGGGTTCTTTCGGTACTAGATCAGGATAAAATACTGTTTATAGAAACATATATCTGACGGTTTTGGAGAACGAAGAGAAAATTTCAACACGAGTATCTCGCGTATATTTCGATACTTCGATGTACGTGTTACTAATTCTGACTTTGATATGTCACCATTTGTGGTCCCGGAAACGCTTATCTTTCTGGTATACATACATGTGTGATCTTTTTTTCATGGCGGTCAATCATGTCTATTACCTTGTTTTGGCGTTTCCTGTGTTTATATTGCAGTTTTTTGTATTATTTTTATCCAATTATTTCTCATGCGAAACAATCATAAAAATTAAGATGTGTTTATGTCCTTATTGACATATTTGATTAGTGATTTTTAAAAAGATTAGAAGTAAGCGGTTAACATAGGATCCTTCGCAAAGTAATGGTCACTTTTCCATATTCTTCTTTGGGATATCGAAGAGATGGATCGCAGTACTTGGAATATCTATTTTTTTCATCCGTTTACATTCCTGTGACAGTCTGTTATATATATTCTCTCTCTCTCTCTCTCTCTCTCTCTCTCTCTCTATATATATATATATATATATATATATATATATATAGGAAAGCATGGAGAAGGGTACATAATCAATAGTTTAAGATGTTAAAAACTTAAACAGACAGACCACAATTGGGAGATGCGATGTTTGAAAGATAAAAAAATAGGTACTATATATATTTCTGATATAAATGGTTTTCCTTGTCGTACATAGAAGCGTTTACGTGTATATATATATATAATGAGCATTTTTATATACATTTCACATGTGTTATTTCTTTCTTTCATATTCTCCTTTAAATAATGTCTATGTAATATTGACATGTCATTAAATTGTTTATCACGAAGAGTTCATTTTCTGAGCATGTGTAACCATTCTACGTTAAAAATACATTATTGATCAAACATCTTCCATATCATAGTATTATGGGGAACGTCTTCTTTTAATGATTTAGCTATAAGAAATTTCCACTGTTTTATCTTACAAGAGTTATAACAGGTACCACACGAAATACTATCTGTTTCCGTAATTATATATAAAATGGCTTATCACTACAAAATGAGCCTGTTACAGAAAAAAACGAGATACAAACCTTTATCAATAGCATACAAGCTGTAAACAAAAATTTGAAATTAACATTTGTCGGTAGCCCAGGTCGACTTATTAATATAGACGCCATGTTGTACACATCTCGATGTCTCCTTATCTCAACGTGGACGCAGGTAACCCTCCTTATCGGAGTGCAAACCATCATTTAAATTCGTCTCACGTGACCCCCTACTGCGCATGAGCAATGAAGCGGCACGTGCATTGTGGTGTTTTAAAAAGAGGCTGAACATTTGGGCGACTCTCACTGGTTGATGTTGGTGATATATGTAATGGGAGGGGGTTTATAAATTATTTGATGTGTACCCCAGACCGTAAGGTCCCAGGATAAGAGATAAATTTAGGTGCATGGTGATTTTTATCTTCTATTAATGTCTTTTCCATGTTGTTTTTAGTAGAAGCAGAAGATTTTTATGAACTGTATATTATATTGATGTATGTGATTACTAAGAAAAAAAACCAGAAAAGTTTGGTGGGATGGAACAGAAAGCGTGATCATATCGATAGACTATGTACTTTATGGACAATTCCAACACAGGTGTTAAGTCGTTTGTTTCTAGTGTGTCTCATTTCAAAAATCTAATTGTATCGAATGACTTGGAATGTGATTTTGTTGATAGACTTAGCCCGTAATAGGATTTTTCTTCAAACCGAAGGACAGATCTAATGGCAGCTCCGAGGTCAAAACTCGAGGTGCGGGCCCTATGCACATGTTCTTTAACAGGTTTCCGTGCTGTTTTGAATTTTAGAAGCGAAAAAGAAAAGAAATTATGGTTAGCGTCAGGAAACAAAGATCATAGGCAGACATACTTGCATGGCCACTATACTTTATCCCGACTGCTGTTAATAACATGTGACGGGCCTCCCATAAGGTATTCAGTGAAGTAACGTAGAGTTTCTAAGGAGATCCCACTTCGAAAATGACCTTGTGTGTCCGTAGGGCGATAAATCACGGTCTTTGATACTTGGGCTCTAGCAAAGCCTCCCCGTTATTACGCCGTTACCACTGTGAAATACAGATATATATGTATATATACCGTTATAACAGTTTATAACTGGTCATTTAAGTTACAGTATCGATTTGTGAACATTGAATCACAGAAATCATGACCTGCTGAAGGTGTCACTTTCAGCTCTGAGCAAGACAGACATTAAAGAGATAAAAGGCGGAACTTCATTTCAGGTTAGCGTCAGAAACGACATAACAGACATTTTATTATAAAAATGCAGGTCTCTTCTGTTTCCCGCCAACCCTAGTGTCCAAGAACGACGGTTTTACGTCATCGATTCAGCCATAACACCATTAGGTGGCGACGAGAGTAAACACATTCTACCCTGCACGAGCCAAGACATGCACGTGCATCATGCTCGTGCATGTCCGTTCCATTTTGTTTGGTTGATGAATAAACTCATTTGTGTTCTCTTTATAGTTGTATTAAGAAGGAGTGCGGGCACGACTGCACAGTGTCTGGTCCTAGTGTCATCAAATGAAAGGCCCTTACTTGTACATGTCAATGAGCTTTTGATAGACAAACGCCTGCGTGACACGCACGTGCTTGTAATTAACATGGTCAAAATCTAGGGGTGCTAGAGTATTATGAAACCAATATTGTTCTTTGTATCATAATGCACATGTATTTCACGTGTTTTTCGCGTGCATTTCCTGGTGTGTGTTTGAAGCGTTACAATTAGATAGTGATTTAAATTGCAATGACATGTTTCTTGGATCCGTAATTGGAGAAAGCATCTGCTGTCTTACAATTAACGAAATAAACGAAGCTCACGTGCTCGCACGAGGCGTTAATTGCTTTCAATTGTATGAAATTATTTTCGTTTTTTTCATGCTCTGAATTATTCAGTCAACACAACATTAACGAACAAAAATATAATTTTCATTCCCTAAAATGGAACCAAGCACGCTTCAAACACACATACATATGTTTTTTTCTACTGTAAAAGTCATTTATCTAAACTGTATAACTTCGACGTATTGTCATCCGTTAACGTTGTACCACCAAACGGACTGAATATGACAGTATATCGAGGTTATATAAATCACTCATCCTTCTTCTATAATCTTACTGTCTGCATGTTGTGTACATAAAGATCACGTTTTTTCTCCTAACGATATTTTTACACTCTCTCTCTCGATATGAAATCAAACTCCGTTTTGATGCCAAATAGCCGCAGAGTTGAATGTTATATTTGTATTAACCTATGGTAACACTTAAATATTGACAATATGGAATGCAAGCTTTCATACCGATCACGGGAAACCCCTAATCTTTCGTTCTTTCTTTTCATCAAATTTAAGCGATAAGCCCCTAATAAGCAATTTTAACCCCTAACCTCGATCTCCAGTTCTTACGCTTGCTCGTCTTCTTTTATTAGAAAAAGAAAAAAAACATGATAATATTTCTATATACAGACGAAGAACAGCAGGACGTGAATAAACAGTACAGCATTAGGTTTCATAACAACAGTGATGTATAAGATTTAAGCGATACTATAAAACGGTAGAGCTGTTAAAATAAACACGTTTCTCTTAAAAAACATCTTCAAAGAATTGGCAGTATCCTTCACGTATTATCCTCAAATGAACATCTTTATGCTTGTGTCATCAGCAAATACCACGGGATTTGCTATCTTCAGAACAAAGATGTTAACCTGGTCTTGATTGGCTCCTGAATAAAGCACGCGCACGACATGAAATAAAATGGCGGATTTCAATAAAGATGTTTTACGAGCCGATACTGTTGTAGATTTTATCGTCAGAGAAGAACTCTCTTGTGATTTATACTCTGTTTTAATCTGAAGAGGAAGATAGTCATCTCGGTAAGTGAAGTTTGATTACCCGGATGAGATGTAAGTCGAAACAGACGTCAGGTAAGTGTTTAACTTCAACGTAAAAATTCAAGTTTTCCCTTGTTCATGTTTTTTTTCTACTTCTTTTAAAATATCTAGCGCTAAAGCGTGTTACTTCTTCACTTACCTTTGCTGTGAAGTTTTGAACAAGAATATAAGTGGTTTTTAAGTATGATAAGGTACAAAGGTATATCCTCATTTCTAAAAATATAACCAATGTCTTTCCTGTTTGTACGAGTGAGACTGAAAACGACTTAAAATATTGAATAAATCGGTTCTAAAATGAAATGGCAAATATCAGCGTAAGACATTTTTTGAAGGAATGAACTATCCACGAGTTTGTAGATTGCAGACATTGTATCAGGGATGTTATAGTGCACGATACCTGTACGCATAGCATAACGTCGCGAAGAAATCATCAACGAAAATAGCACGTGAGCTACCGTCATACATTGTGATGGCTTATCTTTTGTCCATTGTTAATTTAACTTGAAGCCTTACGACTTATAAGCTTTCGTAACAATATATAATTGATATATAGGTAATATGAAATACAAAAACATTATATCATCATGTATAAAGCATACTGTTGTACGTCGTATTTAGTTACTATAAATACTCTGTCCTTAGTATGTACTAGATTGACAACTTTATGGAAGATGGACAGCTCTTGTATAGCGTGGAATACATATGCTAGACTAGAACCATAAAGTGCAGTGACAATAATTACAATCAACATTATCAAATGATTAATGATGAAGAAAATATTGTTAAAGCAAGTAACAGCCAATGTATTTGCAATTTCATTTCGCTTTACATTTCAAACTCAAACAGATACCAGGAAGTCAATCTAACAAGTTTGTTTTATGATGTGGATTAAGGGATGATGAAGAGCACTGCTCATGTGAAAATCTAAATGATAAACGATTTGCATTATACCTTTTATTTTTCTTATTGTATCTTTCCGGTTTATCGAATTTTCCGGATTACGAAGTTTCCGAATTATCTCATTTTCTGGATCAGCAGGATTGAACAAAAACAATTTTAACATAGCCATTGATAATCATTTGAAAAGCTTTGGTAAAATATAACCAATTGCTTGATTTCACAGCTAAATTGAAGAAATTAGTAAAAAGATCATAAAAAAAACTTTACATTTATTCATGATGTCATCTTTAAGGGTATTTAAATATCTTTAAAAACTTTTTTCTGTTTGTAGTATATGCATATCTTGAGCCTCGTACAATTGATGGATTGTTTTCTATCTCTTAAATCATGCAAATATCAATAACAGATTTAAAAATAAGACCTAAGTAAACACTAAAACCGAAGAAAGATACGTAATTTTTAAGTCACATCTAAAGATTGTTTCAAGTTTCCTGGGCTCACACCCAACGTAGTGTAAACTACACTTACCATATGTTTCTATTGATGTAGAGTTTACGGCAAGTTAACTATAAAAAAACTCAATTTAACTTTCAACATACTGATTTATCACCTAGAATACCTATTCCAGATTTTTAAAATGGCATCGTAAAATTGTCTGATGAATTAAAATCTGTCAAACTTTGATAGAATTGTTGACATTGTAGAGACGAAGGGCAGATGTCGATAATCAATTTCCTCCCAAACTCTGACAATCTGTGTCGTAGTATTTATATCACAGACAAAGGTTAAGTGCTGTGGACTCCTTCATTTTAACTTCTTTAAAATAAATTATTAGGGATGAAACGAGAAGGAAGCACGTGCTGCATACAGGTGAGAAAGATTAATTCATTTCACATCTGAAGTACGCCTCAATATTAACAGGTGCAAAATATCACATTCCTTAGTGTAAATCTGTCTTTTTTTCGCTTTACTTCTTTTATCGATTCAAGATGTGCAAACCCGACTGTGGCAAAAGTGTTACATAATATCATTGTCTAAACCCGTCAGAATTGTTTTAACATTAAGAGTTCAAACACTGGGATGCTCCTCGTTTCTCACGTTTTGTTCCAAGGGAACGGTTCTATTATGTTGGAATTCTAATCACAATAACGTAGGAACTGTTTTGGCTCTCGATAGCTCTGAACCAAACATCACTATCTGTTTGAGATAGTATATGAAGGGAAACTCATACGGGGGTAAATTGTGTTACAACTGTTAAAATAATAATGTACATCATCACCTTCCTATCCTTTGCTTTTCTTCCTTTCAATTCCTCCCCCTCCCATTACCCCCTCCGGCTTCACAAATATCAACAATGGAGCGAGATGCGCTAATCCGGTTACCATAGCAACGTCAAATGTTTTGCTTTTGCCGATTTCTGCCCAATATATCTGTTTCATGTAACAGTGTTAACATATTTCCCCTCTCGTAAGATTTCATCCGTGTAACTAGTAATACGTCTCTGACCAAGTAGTTTCTGCACTATGATCAAAACATGCATACGTTTTTTACACACTGGCGAAATAAATAGTTGCATAGTATAAGTTATTTTTTAACAGTAGAGGAATCCTGCCGCAGTATTGCAAGGGTTGAATGAAAATCATACATCAAAAATAGCCTTCCGCACTTCCTGTCTGCGAGGAACTATTTTTTGTACAGTACCAGACGGCCGGCGGAAGGCTGAATGGAGGAGGGGTGAGGTGGTGATTGAGTAATCGCAGGTAAGTTTATACGCTAACTTTCTAATTTAATACATACAATGTGTTTTACTGGGGCGATTCATTTCTGATTTATTTTGACATCCGATGTCTAACGTAATTTAAAAAACGACAAAAACAAAATCACTTTCACTTACACAGCAACACCCCTTCACCTGCGCTAAGACATGAAGGTATTTTGTTGTGATTTTTTTGGAATGCAATATTTATCACCTTCAAGCACATAAGATGTGTTATTTATTATATATTTTGTAAGGTAAACACCGCCCGGCGTCCATATGTTATATGCATGCTCTTCGCCCCCCAGATTTCTCCGTTTTACCCCCTCCCGTCTCTTCCCTGTGTTCGCTCACACTATTTCATCTTCTTTGGTCAGGAAGAAGCTTGTTATTCTTGACATACTTATTTTGTCATTTATTACAAACGTTTTACATGTACTCGGGTTTTATTAATACATGCAATTGTCTTCAAAGCGTTGTGATAAGAGAGATGAAATGGACTGGAGGCATTTATAGCTCGGTACTGGATCACGCGCTCGCGCGAGATTCTGGCCAACACGCGCTCATACCTATTGCAGATTCTTTGTCTATAAAACAGATAATGATATCGTTGAATCTTAAACAATGGTGGGTTCTATCAAACACGAATTAATTTGTTACAGTTGTGAATGGTATAGGGTAATAACCGCGGCCGTTTCTGGGAAGCATTTTTGGCAGTGCCCCACAACCACCGACGGTAACCATCATTGCTTGTTCAAAGTCTGGCGTCTGGAATATGTGTTTTATGATATTTTCGCTATCACCATGATGTTATTCTGAAGCATCAAACATGATTTACATCGCCTGTCGGGATATCTGTATTTTTTTCTAAATTGCCGGTTCAGTATTCAAATAACAGTAATTGACTGATGGATTCGAACTGACGCACCTCTAAATGTCATGTTCAAAATTCAAAATGGTATGTGTTCTGGTAGTTAAAGAAAACCTTGATAATTTTGTTTGAAATCTTTGGAACGGTTGCCTTGAAAAGGGTCACTTTTACGTTGCTGGATCATTTCGACGTCAATGCATGTTATAGAATGCGAAATTGGTCTATCTTAACACGTAGAGAGATGTATCATTGTTAAATAGATTATTATATTATATGTTTGTATGAACTCTGGTCAGATAGTATAAAACAATATCGCAGGCAGGCAGGCTAATCAAAAGTAGCAAACACATAAAGGATGTTCTAGAGTAAACATTGACTATGATTATTTCCCTTTACTACGTTGTATTCAAACTTTCAAGGCGCATGCGCGGACATGTTTTGCCTATGATAACATCATTTCGAAAAGTACGACTGGATGATTGGCTAATAGATATGCTACTTGATTTTAGTTATCAAGGTTAAAGACGCAGAGAAGAACACAAGAGGAATGCACCAAGTTACAATATTTCTGTCTGCAATTTCTGAATAGTACTTATCATCAGTTTAAGTTAGAAGTAGATCGAACCTCTGTTTATAGCATCCATACGTGTTTAACACTTTTCATGTGATATATCAACATCTGGCTTTTCTATACAGTGAAATGGCACTATGGCGAAGGGAATTTTAAAACAAATCTCCATGTTATAAATACAAATCGAAAACATTAGTTTTAAGTCTAGACAGATATTCAAGATGTAGACTTAGGTGTAATCTTGAGTCAGTATAATCTTTAACACAATAACATTGTTCTCCATTCTAGTGGTAGGTTTCCTCCTGCTCTATTTATATTTGGTACCAAAACTTGCCGCCAATTGAAATATTAGCATTTTCGATCAAACTAGAATCGAATTCATTCATGACAGAATACGAATTTGTATGCACCTTCTAGACGCCTAAACACAAATTTCACGGTGTTTTTTGCTGCTAAAACTCATTGTTAACCCACAAAGTGCCAATTGAAAATGGTAAAAAAATAATTATACAGACAGAGAAAAGCCATATTAGCCCAGATACGTGCCCGAATTAACTTCGTGTCAATTTTGTGTCAAATGGAGTCTTAAGGTCGTGATCTCGCTAAACTGATCGATCCGCGCGGCCTAATCGACCTGCTAAGCGGGCCTTAATCAGTGCGACAATATAGTAATTGTTATACATCATTTCTAAATAAAGAAAACGAGTCCATTGTTACTGGTTATTCCAATTCAGTTGAAGAGCGTTAAAACGTGATGTGAGTTACATTTTATCTATAGTAACTAAAACATCCTGCTAACACTGTTAGATTGCAATGGATGAAATAATAGTTTTATAAGTAGAAGGGTCGCGAGAGTAATGTACAGAAGCAACTGTAAACAGATTGGTTTATTTTAAATTTAATGCTAACGAAACAGAAAGGAAAGGGGCTCACCCACTTTGATATCAGACAATGTAGATCGTAAGTATCTTAATTACATGGAACTTCCGTATATAAAGTAGATATTTCATGGTGATCTGACGTTATTCAAGGCAGACAGGCAGAGAAACATTCAAAACAGAGTGATATTAGTGTTCAGAAAATTTCATCTTCAGTAATGTGAATTTAATCTTAAAAAGCACATGGGTATTTGTATTTCATATGCGGGTTAATTTGTCGACGGTTCCATTTGTTATCAAGATATCAAAGTTAGAGATTAAGTTAAAAATGAGAAAATTTCAATTTTGGAAAATAATGAGAAATTCAGAGGCGTGTATTTGTAATCGTAAAGTCAAGACAACTGAAAACATGAATTATTTAACAGGACACATCTTTAAAATTATCTTCTCAAATATCAACACGTCCATTTAATCACAATATATCTCTACAACAAGCACGTTAACAGCGATGTTTCAGAAACTCAATAAGCACAAAAATTGGAAATAAAGATAAAGAGGCTAAGATACTGAACGTAACATCATGACATCTGTATGATTGTAGCGAACAGAAGATCCTTCATGTTTGTAATGACTGACAAGCGTTCAAGTGAATCTGACAATCTGGGTCGATTTGACGCTTAAACGAATACGATACAACGTTATCAATGTTCCGACAACGCCTTTAAAGTCACGTGACCTTGTCCTATGGAATTATAACGTGATTTATTGTCCATTGTAATGAGGAACGACTATCTATACCACAATAACGAACACACAAATTTCATTGTAGTTGAAAACTTGAGATTATAGACATATTACGTAACCCATGAAATCCGCTATCGGGGTGCCAGTTTGGTGTTAACGTTAAGTGTCTGCTGTGATGATATTGTTCTTTCTTATCACATTTAAATGGAAACAAAGTAATGAAATGTCGTTATCTTCATGATAGTTTTTATCTATTTTAGACACCAAAATGTCAATTCTGGTCCTTCAACTCTTCTTCCATCCATACAAACGAATTAGTAAGTTGTTCCAGGTTTGGATATATATTACACGTATTGGTGTCAGCATATTTCTTTATTTTATTATATTGTCAGAGTAAGATTCTGAAGGGAGCCAGGGATCCATTTATCCCTAATTTTACGACAAGAACACACACCACAGAAAGACTGTATATTGTCGTCCTATATAGCATGACTGTCCTATACTACAACGTTGGTTTGGACGAATACAATAATGTCTATTTATTTTACTTATGATGTACGTTCCCAGCCATCGTAAATAACGGCTGTACGATATGAAAAGCCAGTTGTACCATAACATACTTTCAAAATTTATCCACTCGTCAAGAGAATCATGGCGAAGGTTTGAATTTAGCATTGTAATGTTTTTGTTAAGTATCTGACTTACAGAATGCTGGTAAGGGAGGTCTTCAAGGAGCAGTTCTTTTTGTCGGGTTTTCAAACTGTAACGTATTTCAAAAAATACCAACACGTCAACATATTCATAATCCGACCTCTATTTCAATAAAGATTTATATGAGCATTCATTAAAAAATATAAGGAGAATAAAACCAGGTGTTCTGGAGGACTAAACGTCTTCTGCTTCAGAGATGATTTCCTTACTCATTCCAAATAAGTAATGTCACTTTCTCAAGTGACAACAAGGTATACAACGACGGAACCAAAAGGCAAACTAATGAGCATTAAACGTGGCCAGCTTCATATTGCACAAAGAATAGTTCTCAGTGAGATCACTATGACGAGCCTAATACTTCACTACAACCCTGGGATACGAGTTTGTCCATCAGTTGACGTCTTCTTACACGAATATCGCGATAATGAGAACAGGCATTTGAATATCGGATCAACTGCGACCTGTAAACACCACAGGTTGAGATGCATGAGTGTTGCTATCCAGAGATGGAAAAATTCACAATAAGGAAAATTGAAATCACCATGCTTGTCGTACAGCTTTGTAGAAATCTGTCCATGTTGGAATCGTTGTAGGAAAAGATCGAGATAAGCGGCTTTTGTAAAAGGGTTGTAAGTGTCGGAGACTAGAGTCTCCCGACAAATAATTGAATATATTCATATAAGTCATTATGTCCCGTCTGGCAAAGCTCCATTAATTTACTAAAAGAAATTTAAACTCAAGTGGAATATAAACTAAAGTTAAACTAAAAAATAAATTAACTAAGTTGTAGATAGTGTTCTACGACCTGAAGAGATTAAGAATATCCTATGTATTATGCACTAAAGTATTCAGAGATACGGAATTTTGTTTACTCCAAGCTAAGGCGCTTAATGTAACATAGGCATGTTGAAATATTTATAAACAAAAGTGCTTACACTAACAACGTATTGTTTTATCATAAACAAACTCGTTCTTGTCTACACTAAAACAATGTCCAGGGTACCTCGAAAGATACAAGCAGGCTCCATCAAACAGAGAACAGCGTATGTTTGAACAGCTTTCGTTGGTAATTCAAACGCGCGAATATCACATGTAAACGTCAGCGTTTAAAACAAACCTGCAAGTCAAACGTGTACAACACGTGTTTTTTAATCAAGATGCAACACCAGCTGCCGTAATATTTTAAAACTTTTTGCTCTGATCTGAATATCGTTTGCCTGTCTAAATGAGCACGTTTTCATTGACCATCGCCATGTGTAAATTTCGGAGGGAGAAAAACTCTTCTTTATTAGCTCTTTGCGCCTGCTAATAAAAATATGTTTATATACCGTCTAAGATAAGTCCGTCACAATTAGCATTCTGTTACTAGGTAAATGAGTCCATGGCACAACGTTGTCGAGAATATACACTAACTTGGCAAACCTTCTTAGATACACACAACTTCATTTTAACTTCAATTGCCTGTTGGGTACTATGATATGAGCAATCTAACGGACATTTTATTTGCGTAATAAATTTGGGTTAAAACACTAAGGGCAATAACATCAACAAAATCTAAAATGACGTTTGGAATGTCTGTTGGCGCGAACATGTTTTTTTGGACATTATAATAGTTGCGATAGGGACATATAATTCACTGAACGAAGGCTTCTTAAAATATAAGCTTTAACGTGGGGAAATGCACGAGATCCTTAAATATCCCTTACCTACCTATCCTACACTGTATGTATCCTTCTTTATATGGTCCTTTCTTATTTCTACAAACATTCTTCTAAATAAGTAAATATGTAAGTAAATAAAGGAAATATATTAGTATAGAACGAGAAATATTGCCAGGTATAAGTGCCAATATCAAAAAATAATGCTGTATTTTTGTTAACATATCTCTCAAGTTATTTAGGAAATGAAATAACGAGCATAACATAACTCATTGAAGCAAGCTTAGATAAAATCTATGCCTACGCTTAATTAAAACAAAACGTTTTACACAGAACATGCAGTGTACCAGTGGACGTGCATGTATATTACTGATCATTGGCGGATGTTTGTTCTAAACAAACACAAACTCATAAACACTTGTAAAGTTTTCCTGACAGAGGAAACTAATTACCATTTAAAATTCGCCACTTAAAATTAATTATGTCTTTACGTTCCTTACATATTTGGACCAGACTTCCAACATTTCATCATGCATATCGCCTAATTATTACTGACGTTGATAAGATGGTATACATTATACATAATTTCAGTTTCACTTCACGTGCGCTTCACGTGTAGCTGGCAACACCAAATTCAAAGGGCTGCCTGTGCTATGAAACAGTCCTACTGAAGAATGAAAAACTACAGACTTATAAGACATGAGCAGTTTATATTCATCTGCCATGGTATCCTGTTCAAGGTTTTTGACTATTTTTTTCGTTCGTGATAAATTCACGAAGCTGTTCCACATCTTGTTTTCTTCATAACGAGGTTGAGATATATACTGACCAATTTTTGCTCCTTCCTGATTCCGCTGTATTGTCTTACAACCATTTAGAAATAACAGCTGTGCGATATTATCGCTGTATGGGCTATAATGGTTAGTATTCTTTAGCACAACGTACAGTAATTGACAAGAGAGCGCGTGCTTTGCACGGGAACGACTCTTCTATTGGTTTCTTACAATTAGCTCCTATTCGAAGACAAGTCAGAACACTCGTGTTGAAAAAATCATGTCTTTCGAAGATAGGTCTATGAATATAATGACTAGACCTTCTTTACATTCAACGAGCCATTAACTAGAAATTAGTTAGTTTTAATATTTTCTCGCCAGTTGCTTTCACCATCTCTGTTTGCATATCGATGCCACGTGATGGTACGTGTTTGGTATTTTGGTATATTTTTTCCGCGTATGAATATGACAACATCATATTAACGGATGTCAGATTCCGGAATTAATGTTAGAGAACTATTTTTCCTACTGGTTCCTCAATCAACGTGAATGAAACTGATGCGCCTATATTATGTGTATTACCAGCGCTCCCATACTCCTTTGTATTATTTTGTCATAAACGTTGAGGGGAAGTTGTTTACTTTGACGTCTAATGCTAATTATATAGAAGTAAAATTGTCGTAAAGTTGTAATATAACGAGTGCATTGTCACTTTTTACCGTAAACTTACTGTTATATATCATTGACAGGTGTAAATGTTATTTTTATAACGCAAAACCACGCTGCCATATTATATACAAATAAGATTTAGATAATTATTGTCAGAGTGTAGGATGTATATAGCTCAACACCTCCTCACTGTTTAAAATAGTACGAATTTATGTCTATACATTTTGCATTACTCTAGTTCCTATGCACGTTCCATGTTTAAGCAAACTCGATAGCATTGCACCAAATACCCTAGCTTGTGTCAGGAATAACGTATTTATTTTGTATTTTTGCATAGTACGACAATCAAGATATTGTTGTAGTCTCTCCGAGGGATGGATTCAAGAGTTTGTCATCTTAATTGCTGAATTCCTTGGTTGACCTTTTGACCTTCAAGAAAGATTATGCAAAAAGGAACCATTTATTAACTTTTGGAAGGAATGTGCGAACATTTGTTTCCCAAGTATGTGATATCGTTAATGAAGAAAAATAAGTTTTTAATGTGTTGCAGTCTATTCTATTTTTAATCAGGGGTCAAGTTTAAGATAACTTGGGTTTCTTTGAAATGTCCTTTAACTGAATGTTCCAAACATCAACTCTTCTTTAACGCAGGCATCTTGTATTGAAAAAGAATTGTAGAGTGCTAAAATAGCCGCACATTAATCAGGCCTGCATGTGGGTTGGCCAGACTCAATAAATGTGATTTTCATGCAAAGAAATGAACTATATTACTGGAAAATAACTTTTCTTGTATGGTTGAATTTGAAATCTTACTGCGGATGTTGAAAGGCAGAAAAAATAATTGATTTACTCACTATTAAGTCCAGAACAGATATCCAGTGTCGTATATTAACCCCTTGCCTTCTCACTTAATATTTCGAAATAATCGTAAATGCAACATTTGCTAAGATAAATAACGGATAGGGATCGAGCAGCTTATCTTACTGTATTAACGCTGTTTAAAGTCACACTTCCTTCCAATTTTTTACATGAAAGCCCCTAGCACCAATTAGGATTCCTTGACGGCAGAAACAGCAGTATGATGTAGTTTTATTCATTATTCAGTATACAGAACGTACATATCACTTAGTATGTGTTGAAAGTGCATTTCTCAATATGTGTCTTTTGGACTACCCTTCGCATTTGGATCAGTATCAAAAAAGAAACTAAAAAACATCGGAACCCAACTTCCATTGGCTTTGAAATATTTAAATGTATGAAAGATAACTTTGGATTTTGACACGTTTCAAATGCATATCAATCCCGCCAAATGTACCAAACACCTGTTTTAGCAATAATACTTATTTTTGAAAAAAAATGGTCAAATAAATGAGATTGGTTTCAAAAATGCTGTTGTTTCTTTGAAGAAAATTTCAAAGGATTTTTTTTTCATATGACATCTCAATCGTATCTTCGAAAAATCTCGAGAAGATTTCTTGTAGCACAAAATAAGAACATGTGTATATTTTGTTCAAAAGGAGGAGTGATTTTTATCAGAAATTTATTTATAAATGACCGCCATGGCTGTTCCTATTTGTTTCACTCAACAGGCGCGTTTCCCTTTGAAACCTTATCTGAAGATATTTCCTCGTGTATGATACGAGATCTGTTCTGTCCAGTTTCGAATTAATTTTCTAAAAACAGAGTTTTAAAGGTTCCGCGACGTAAACCTTCCGAAGTCTTCAAGTCATAGTTTCACATATATGTTTAGACAGATGCTTCAAGATGTTTTCATTTAACGAGTGCAGATCAAATTGAATCAGAATCAGTGTGGCGCTTGATCTTTAACTGTTGGCTCTCCTGGGGGTTTAAAGAATAGTGGACGAGCAATCGAGTATTCCTAATTGCTGGCACGGGCAATGTGATTCCGTTTTTCTCTGTGCCTCTGGGATAACTTTAAATATAAACATTGCCACTGAGCATCAGCAACCATCTGGCTTAGTTCGAATTTCTGTAAATCCAAGT
Organism: Ylistrum balloti; assembly: GCF_031769215.1. NCBI lineage: Eukaryota > Metazoa > Mollusca > Bivalvia > Pectinida > Pectinidae > Ylistrum > Ylistrum balloti. The sequence continues at coordinate 342,923 of NW_026782798.1, read as the reverse complement.
GTTTTATTTTAGAGGATACGTGTGTTTTGATAAAATGTCCGAGCGGAAAAAAATCACTGACGCGAATTCTCAAGAGAGTAACAATCTCGACAATAGAAAACGTCTTAGTATGTTTTTGAGACAATTAAGTGATCACAACTATTAAAAGGTTTAGCTCGCTAGATGTTTATAGCTTCGCGAACTTTTGTTTGATTGATGTTGATTACAGTCCAGCCATACATTAGAAAACGTCGCTTCGCCTTAAAAAATCCCAGTTTTATTTTCTCTCATCAAACCACTTCGGAACAGTTCAGGCCACCTTTAACATAAATGGTTCTACAATATCTCTAATTGTTTAAAAGCTTGAAAGTCTGCCTGGAATGTGAGTGTATCGTTATTCAATTTGCAATAAAGTCACGTGTCCTTGATATTTCCCAAACTTTCTTTTACATCTGTTTGTTATAAATTCCATTATTGTACAGTATCATCATTTCACAGTGGCCAAAACATATCCATTCCATGGCGAAATATTGATTGTTTAAATGGAAAATTGGGTATCCGTTATAAACAGACAAACGGACATAGAAAAAAACCCTTTTAAAAGGGAAACCTAAAGATGAAAGAACTCGAGTAAAAGCCTAGCTGCAGACAGCGTTTCTGCCTCCTTCGTATAAACAACGCTACTAATAAGTTTGTTTCTAAAACCGTGTGCCTGACACTGAAGTGATAATCATTCTTCAGGTAATTTGAAGTTGAATTACATTTATGATTTTTGAATATGTATTTTGTATTTTCCTTCCCAAGAAACTCACAACACGCATTAAGTGAATACTTCTTTTAAGTTTTTACACGTATTTAGCCAAAGACAAAGAATTAGACTGCATGTTGAAAAGTCAAATATTTTCCCGAAGTTAATTTTTTTGTACTTTTCAAAAATGTATATACATTTGCTATTTCGTGGGCATGTGGGGAGTATAGATAAAGATATATCTATTGGTATTAATTTTAACAGTTTCTTGGCATAAGAATCCATGATTTAAGAGTATTCAAGAAATCGTCCAAAAACAAATCCACTGCGAAAATTTATGAATTTACAATAAATACTTTATCTTAATTAACTTTAAGGATACTATGGTATATCTATATGCCATGTCGAGCTATAATGTTAATGATAAAGGCGTGTGTACAGATAAATATCTTCGTGTACTCTATCATGTTCTACAGTAATTGACAACAACACCAGACAAAACCTCTTTATATCTGGTGTGAAAGTTTTTTGTTGACATGATATACAATAAATCTCTTCATCGGAACTTCAAATTTTCCCGGAGGTCCCCATCTTATCTCTTTGAGTTCTCATGAGCTTCATCCTAAAAAAATACACACTCTGGAGCAGAGAGATTGCTCTTTGTAAGACTTTACTTCTCGAATGCATTGCAATGAGCGAAGGACCTCTGCAATATTGCACAGTACGGACAAACGAAAATCCATTGTGAATATAAATTCTGTCAAACGAGATTAAACTTGTATCTGGACGTCTGAGGGAAAGAAAATAAGAACGGTACTTGTTCCCTTGTACCAGTTATTTTGATACCCAGTGTTGTATCTTTAGATTTGAAACCGCCATCAAAACAGCAAATGCTTCTGTCCTTCTAAAAAATACACACCACAATATGGAGATATCCTGGAAAAAGCTTTGATAACCCTTTAAAACAAAAGTTTAATCACCAAAATAAATTTTAAAAAACAAAACAAAAAAACAATACATAGATTGGCACACGGAGGGCTTTTAAAACTATTTTGGATTTTAAGTCTTTTTATCACGATAAGAATGTAATGACTTACCATACAAATAACACTTGCCAAATTAATTTTCGATCTTTCTTTCACATCCAATTTTCCTGGCGTTCAACCTATGTTCACAAATCAGTATATATATATGTATTACTTTGTTAAAAAGTAAACTATAAACGCCCTGTTGGAGTTATAGGAACAGGTCCAGTTTTCGATGTTAAACTTCACTCGCTTTGGCAGAAAGCAGCGAAAGCAGATAGAACCAGACAAGACAATGAATGGTAGTATATACTGTTCTTTTTGCTAACGAGGAAACGAGATAAGTAGTTAATGTGTATATGTCTTCTATGGACCACTTTGGCAGCCTTACCATTGAGTTTTAATTTGTCTCCATAGAATTAATTCAATTTATGTCAAAGACTTGAGAATGAGTAGGCAATCCCGTTTAGTAGTTCCAATGGTGTTTTTGGTGAATCGCTCTCTGTTGTGATCCCCAATGGGATGGGGAAAGCGGGCAGTCATTTGTCCACTTGTTCTCTTCGTAATTAGAAAAAATGTCTCCTGCGTGATTTACCCCGATATCAACCTCACTCTTTCCTAACGATTATGTTCTCCCAATAAGTCTTTTAAATGTATTCGGCATTGATTCTGTGGAAATACGTGTACAAGTATCCTTATCTATCAGAGTTTCCTTTACAGAAAGCATGGTTAGCTTGAGTATATCATTGTATAGGAACAAATAATGTTTTAGAATGAAAAGTGTTAACTGTGCGATAACGCACACAAAACATTTCCCCCTCCCCCTCCCCTCTCAAAAAAAAAAAAAAAAAAAAATATTTTTTCAATTTGTCTTTTTGTCCAGTACAAATTTTAGCACAGAATAGTGTGGAAAAGACAGCTTGTCCTTTTTTATAAGTATGGTAATATGAAAAATGATGATAAAAAATATTGCTATTTTAAAATTTTGTATGCCGAAGAATGGAGTTAACGATTTGATACATGTCAAAGCTCCTTTGTCTGTACCCATCTATGCTCTTAATCTGTTGAGCAATATTCTGTTTCTTTGTGGGATATGAAGCCGGACTTTTTTTATACTCGACAGCTTGCCTGCTGGTTCCGTTGTTGCATACTTTGTTCTCATTTGAAATAGAGACATTTCCTCTTTTGAATTGACTAACATTTACATAGCGGATGTCTCCATGTAAATCTGTTCTGTTCTTATTTTCATTCAGTTTTCATCGAATTTTAGTTTGTATTATGATTATGTTGACATGTTGACAGGTTTTGTTGTTTTCTGTTTACATGTTGTATTTAAAGAAAGTACTTGCGTTCCGTATGGTTTTTGATGTTTTTTTTCAAAAGCTGTCGAAGTTGAACAGGCAAGAAGTGTGGACAAGACAGATAAAACTGTATTGATATAAAAGGAATCGGTGAGAAGGAACGCCCCTAGGTAGATGATTCTATAAGATTTGTAACACTTTTTACACATTTTTATACATCAAGATAGATTCGCATACTTGATACATTTGCGAGGAAAGAAAGAGGGGGCTTCTTCATGTCAGCGGATGCCATCCAGTGACAATTTATCGGACCATTTGTGGAAGTTTCTTCTTGCACTGTATTCTCAACTCTGTCTTCATGTGATTTTCGTGTATTTTGTCAAAGGGAGGCTTATTAATTTTCGTTCAGGCCAAGGGTCGAGGGAATTGAATAGACAGTCTAAATTGTGCTGTCATGAATTGAACAATATAATATTGTACAGTTTTGTATCAGTTGATTCACAAGAGAAGGCTCTTATATGGAATGATGTCTGATATATGTGGATGTTGCGTTGATGTACCAGTAGCCAACAAATCCAATTTTCATTTTTATTTCAATATCCTCACTCCTAGAAAGGCAGAAATGCCATTTCTGGAAACAAAACAACAACCAAAAAATGCTAGTTCGAAGATAGTTCACCATACATTGATATGGCCGTAAATGCAATCTCCGTTAAGAGAACTATTTTCCCCCTTCAAAATGCATGTTTTTCACCCATGCTATAAACATCCGGAACACAGCATGTCGGGTTAAATAATCGGCGCGTTCGATATTGAATTCGTCTTTGACGGAACAAGAAGGTACTTAGTAGCTATAACTGACACTTCGTTAGCTCGAACCTGTCATATTGCTATAAAACATGGAGTTTTAATGGTCGCTTTTATGGTCGGAAGTTCTCAAAGCTAATATTAGTTTCGAACGTAAAAAATAAACGATTTTTAGTTATTTACAACCTAAAAATCTCGCGAAATGTGAGAGATTAGTGAGTGAGTCAGAGAGATGTTTGTAACATTCTATTTGAAATGCTATTAATATAAGATTTTTGTAAAACATTTCAGCGTGTTTTATTGACATTGTTTGATCCAAATCATACAAAGTTATGACAGACGTTGCTCTGATTTAAACAAGATGACGGGCAAGACTGTTTGATTAGGAGATTAAAATTTGATAATGATTCACAATCTATAGGTTTATGGTCGAGTTTGTGTTTAAATTTTAAAACACAATTTTTATTTAGCACTATATTAAAGTCATGACTAAGACAAAAATATTACACGTTCGAGAGCACGTGTGTGGCAATTACATAAAAACATGTTTGGAAAGTGCACGAGATGGTATCTAAGCTGCAGGTTTTCAAATGTTGAAACATTTAATTAAACGCTGTTCGTGAATTGGCTGGAAGGTTTTATGACACCTGTTGTTTTGAAATCAATCTAGTGGTATGTTTATGTAAGATAATGAACATTGTTATATTTAAATCTGATTAAAAACTATTTTCTTTGTGAAATAGAGCAACATAATATGATTACTAATGTGAAATAGATTACTGTACATGTATTTCATAGCTCGGTTGTATACCCACTTTGTGACGTAATAAAGTATAAGTGCGGGAAACTCATCTTTACTAACTTACCTAATGTATGATGCAAAATTTGATGTGGAAAACGAGTTAGAAATTGATTGTTGTTTTACGAGTCTATACCTATCGATGAAGTCGAAGACGCTCATATATCTGAAACACATGGTCTTACGCTCATTAACATTTATGCACTATGATCACCTAGAATCTAAATTTGAGGACATTTTCAGCAACACTAGCAAAGTTTTCTGAGAAAAATCGAAGTTGAGGAATAATTATGAAACTGGAGTCTTCCGCTTGCTTGTAATTTAATCAACAGCGGAAACATACACTTTTAGACTACCTTTGTAAAAGGCGCCCTCTTATGGGCGACAGGATCTTTAGACTAAAATTAAACATTAAGTTTGAATTTAGCATACTATTGTTGAGCTATGAACTATCGGAACCCGAAACTTCCGAAAAACCCACAGGCGTTCTCCTATACATTTGCTATCTCTTTCCCTTAGATCATGCTCCATAATTATCTATAGTTTTTGGGAAGACACGAACTCGCCTAGAGATGGTATACGATCTTATTTTACGGTTATAATTAAGTACCTGGGAGGGTGTGACCCCTCCCGAATCAACAATATACCGCCCCTCTCTCTATATATATGTTGGGGTATCAGAGAGGGCAGCATCACGATTCTTAAGTCAACATTTCCTTAGCACTGCTTGCAGTATATTAGGTGTGTAGATTATAACTAAGCTCATCATCTGGCTGTACGCTCCGTTGCATCACATCACAGAACCACCATACGTAAAATTACTTGCCTTCCCATCTTGTTTCGTGCTTGTAAACTCCTTATTCATAACCCAGCATGTACTCAATACTTAAAGGGCGGACACTGTTATTAGAAGCAGATGGCAGCACTACAGCATCTCGTTTTGTTATAAAAACTCACAAACGGTCCATTCTTTTACTGTCTTTAAGATTTTTTATAAGGAAAAAGAACTTCCACCACAATTTAAAAGCATATCCAAAGAATGCATTTAGCATTTAGGATTGAATTAAATCGTATCTGATGTGATATTCTCGTGAACCCTCTCTTGCCATTAACGTCTATGTCAATTAAACACTTGTAATATAAAAAGTAAGCGGTCGCAACGTCTAAACGCAATGGTGACCTCGATGCTTACGCAACCTGTAATTAATTTCAATGGTTTCTTTTTTAACCGAGATTTTGTAGAGCGGCTGTATTGACACTAATGTTTTATCTAAAGCCTTTCCCCTATAATGTGCAAATATCATTGTTGGAAGAAAGATTTTTTCTCCTCAGAACTCTCAGGAATGAAAGCGCAAGTCACTGATTTTTTTCCGGACTACAAGAAGGACATATGTACATGTAGTACTGAAAATGAATGACTTTATAGATTAACTATTTACACATTATTACACATTTAGCTTGTTGTGAACAAAGTGATAGCATACTATGTAAGACTGCATGATATATTGAATAGTAAATTGCCATGTGTGATTATTTTTTATTAAAGATTTATGATTTTATGATATGAAATTTGTTAAAATCTCGTTTTCAAACATGCTACAAACTTAAAATAATCTAGACGGAACTGCCTTGATTGTATGACAAGTTAGGATCTACACCGTTATACTTGTACCATTATAATTATCACTCGCTATGATTGAATCAATTACGAAGAGAACAAACATGACGTATCAAATTATCGTTATTTTAGCACTTAACGAGAGATAACAATAATTCCGGAATTTGTGTGTACCGCCCCTGACTTCGGCTCCCCCGGACGCGTATTAGACAGTTTCTCACCTCCCCTGCTACAGAGGCTGAAGAAGGTACATTAAAGGTTGCCATGTGATACACGAAGCGAGCGACCGGGTCTTTTTCCTCTCTGTGTGTGAACATTTTTTGCCAAATCGTTCTGTGTTTGGGATGTATGACTCTTTTTCAAAGGAATTCTGATATTTCTGAGATGAAAATCTTGGTAAGTATTTAATAAACGAACACTATTATCGTATTCATAAAATTTAATCAACTACATCATATAAACCTGTTTAAAATGTAATTATAAAGTTGTGTAAAACATAATTGTTTTTTTATAAGATCGTGAATCAAAACTATAAATAATTTATCAAAATCAACGAAATGTTTAAAATGTTTAAAATATGTCACGGTCCTGAATAAACAGTTTTCACTGCGTTGATCCACACGTTTTATTTGGAATATTTACATATTCTTTGCCAAAACTCTCTATAGATTTCTGTTTGTGTTTACTCTGCTGTTCGACATTTTAGCTATATTTCATTCATTTATTTACATAATGGGTTAAAGGTTTCACGATAACAGACGGATGCGGTACATAACACCTACAATTTCGTCTTGTTTCCTATTTTATGACTGATGGTTTATCTTTATATTGCTTTTCTCCGTCAACAAGGAAGGATGTGTCCTGTTCGACAGCACTAGTAACACAGTTTTCTGTATTTTATCTTACGGTATATATAACCTGTAGATATCACGGATTTTATAGCACACTGATGTAACAAGCTCTGAGAAAGGAACTATTCTGGTTTCTTTCGTTCTTCTTTCATTTTTACTTGTGTTCCCCAATATCCTAATTTCATTTTGTCTATGTTTTGTTTTTCCGGAAAAAGAAATAAAATTCTGCTATTGTATACTTTCTCATAAACTTTGAAAAAGTGAAAGTTAAAGAAAAATGATGAATATCGCTAAGAAGATACAAAATCTGCTTCACATATGTAAAGTGTTAAAGCACCATCATATAACCAGGCTGTTATACAGTGTAATAACACTATCATATACTCAGTCTGTTATACAGTGTAATAACACTATCATATACTCAGACTGTTATACAGTGTAATAACACCATGATATACTCAGTCTGTTATACAGTGTAATAACACCATCACATACTCAGGCTGTTATACAGTGTAATAACACCATCACATACTCAGCATGTTATACAGCGTAATAACACCATCATATACTCAGTCTGTTATACAGTGTAATAACACCATCATATACTCAGTCTGTTATACAGTGCAATAACACCATCATATACTCAGTCTGTTATACAGTGTAATAACACCATCATATACCCAGGCTGTTATACAGTGTAATAACACCATCATATACATAGGCTGTCATACAGCGTAATAACACCATCATATACTCAGTCTGTTACACAGTGTAATAACACCATCATATACTCAGTCTGTTATACAGTGCAATAACACCATCATATACTCAGTCTGTTATACAGTGTAATAACACCATCATATACTCAGTGTGTTATACAGTGTAATAACACTATCATATACTCAGGCTGTTATACAGTGTAATAACACTATCATATACCCAGGCTGTTATACAGTGTAATAACACTATCATATACCCAGGCTGTTATACAGTGTAATAACACTATCATATACTCAGACTGTTATACAGTGTAATAACACCATCATATACTCAGCATGTTATACAGTGTAATACCACCATCATATACTCAGTCTGTTATACTGTGTAATAACACCATCATATACTCAGCTGTTATACAGTGTAATAACACCATCATATACCCAGGCTGTTATACAGTGTAATAACACTATCATATACTCAGACTGTTATACAGTGTAATAACACCATGATATACTCAGTCTGTTATACAGTGTAATAACACCATCACATACTCAGGCTGTTATACAGTGTAATAACACCATCACATACTCAGCATGTTATACAGTGTAATAACACCATCACATACTCAGCATGTTATACAGCGTAATAACACCATCATATACTCAGTCTGTTATACAGTGTAATAACACCATCATATACTCAGTCTGTTATACAGTGCAATAACACCATCATATACTCAGTGTGTTATACAGTGTAATAACACCATCATATACTCAGGCTGTTATACAGTGTAATAACACTATCATATACTCAGACTGTTATACAGTGTAATAACACTATCATATACATAGGCTGTCATACAGTGTAATAACACCATCGCATACTCAGTGTGTTATACAGTGTAATAACACAATCATATACCCAGAATGTTATACAGTGTAATAACACCATCATATACATAGGCTGTCATACAGCGTAATAACACCATCATATACTCAGTCTGTTATACAGTGTAATAACACCATCATATACTCAGTCTGTTATACAGTGCAATAACACCATCATATACTCAGTCTGTTATACAGTGTAATAACACCATCATATACTCAGTCTGTTCTACAGTGTAATAACACCATCATATATCCAGAATTATATACATTGTAACATTTTACTCTCTCCCGCCTTGATGTTTTTACGACTTCTTCTTTCGAACAATTAAACAGATTTTCATTAGATGTGATACATGTTTGTATAACTGTAGGTAGTTGAGATTTAGAACTGTACATGTGAAAGGGCTTATACTCTTGGAATAAGGGTTAAAGCTAAAATGTGATAATGTGAATTTGATTTCACTACTTCTCACCAATTCGATCAAACGATCATGTTGTTGTGATCATAAGAAGGGCTGTCCTGTAACCTTGCCCCGCCCCTCTGGAATAGCAAAACATAGATAGTAGGAATATCCCCATCCCTGTAACGATATACACACTAGTTAACTTAAAATTTTTCTCTTTTCTGTAGCATCATTTTTATGAGAATTTTTGTCATTTTTGCTTAAGTAGTTAATAATTGAGATGTGCCGACCTTTGTAGCTTTCCAAAAAGTATATAAGACAGTTCTGTTAAAAGTAATTAATCAAGAATGAATAAACAGGACGGTATGCATTAGAAAAGCGCCATTTCACTCTTTAAAGACAAGGTAGGAAGTGTGCTAGCTATTATTTACGACAGTTGTCGATAAAATGATTGTGCACTTTTTCAAGTGTGCATCTTTGCACCCAAAGTGAACACAGCCGTACAAAATCTAACAGAGTAACTAACCTTGATGATACTACAACAACAGATATGTCATTTTCTCTTATCTGTAAGGGAACTCAGTCTGTCCCTCCCCGAAACAGAGCACCAGGTGTGAAGGGCACCCTCCCCATATCAATCTTAAGTCACGAAAAATGTCAAATTGTACTCTTATATACTGAACGGTGCGTAGATGCCTCGCTATGATTAAGGACCTTTGATAAGGACCGTCATTACTGGGAATGCTTCTGTGTAATTTCACGTTCAGTCAAAGACAATATGGCTTTTGTTAGTTTTTTTGCTCCTGTCTGCAACGAACAATTTTCGTTTTTTCATGGCATTACGACACATTAATAAGCTTGATAAGGGGTTGGGGATGGGAGGGGGAGGGAAAGAGAGAGTAGGGGGGGGGAGGAAGGGGGGGTGGCTTGTTTTGATTGTGGAAATTACTTTTTTCTGCGCATCATATCAGTAAGATGATATGCTGTTTTCTTTGGAACTTCCTTAATCTGTCACCGTATAATATGGAATACCGCTTTTCATGACATTTGATTTTCAGTGAAATCGTTATTATATGATATCACAAATGCCAACAAATTTAAGATTGTAGAATTTTGATTATGTTGAATGAAGTGTCAGAAAAATAAACATTTTTGTGTGTATTTATATGTAATTCCACACAGCTAAATCAACAATATTTAGTAATGCTTTTTGACAAACTTCGTCGTATCGAATGAAATGATTTCTATTTTTAGTACAATTTCTTTATAATTTTGAGCTTTATTAAAAGATTTAGTGCAACCACGGCATGTGGAACAGAATAGTCTTGTTTCTGTATTCAGTGAAATCATTTCACATTTACTGAAATTTCTGGAACTCTTGTTATACTGATAAGAGATATATATCGTAAAACCTCTCTAGAGGGACCACCTTGGGTATTGATCTCAGTAGCGGGATGTTCTGAATAGCGAGTATTACAAAGCATACAAACTTCCTTAGTGACAACTTTGTCCAGATGTTTCAATGTTAATAATGTAGGAAGTCATTTTTACATATTTTAATGCCACCATCAGGATTCGAACCCTGGACCTTTGGCTTACTACAGTCTGACGCTCAACTGATCAAACTAAAGAGATTAATCAGTAGAGCGTAAGACTATGAAGCCAGATGTCCAGGGTTCGAATCCTAACGGTTACATGAGAGGAATAATGACTTTTGTTCCAATAACATTGAACAAACAACACGGCTATCCGAGTAGCCATTTTGACAGATCTGACACCAGGTAGATTTACACTGTGGATGAAATACCATGATATACCATATAAATTGTGATTGGTCAGTGGTCTGATCAGAGAGGTAGAATTCAGTGCAAATCTGGTCTTAATTGGGAAGTGGTCTTGTTCGTGAGGTGGTCCTTATGGTGATGCATACAAAACAAAGACACAAAAAGGATTTTTTCAAAGAATTCAATAAAGTGTTAGTATGGTGATCTTTAAGCGGAGATTTGTGACTGTGAGTCCAGCTGGTCGGTTTTGTCAGACTGTCAATATACACAGAATTCTAATCATTTATTACTTTTAGTAGATATAATCTCACACAAAAAAGATTGAACTTGAAACTTGAAAATAGTGTAGATATTCGGGCGTTTGTCTCTATTTCAACACCGGAACTACGTCACGAAATAATAATGATAACAATAATAATAAAAACAGAAAAATATACGCGCTGAGGAGAGGTACCAGAATCCGATGGTAGTCGTGATACTACCACTATTGAACACAACCACTGTTGTAACTTTACCTGGGTTACACAAGTTGGCGCGAGAGCAACTGTTGTAACCAATACCCATAATTTTAGTAATCATCACTATACTCTTCACGTCCTGTCGGGGAATCGAACCCCGGACGGCTAAATGAAAGGCGGGTGCGTTACAATCTCGCGACCAGACACTTACTGTGTGTGAAATTTTGTGTTTAATGGTATGTTGCTGTTCATCTCAGTGTTCTGTAGACAGTGATAACATTTCGTATAGGATTTTTTCTTTATATTGAAAATACATTCTAACGATTGATAAATACTACAGGTGCTAAATATTTAATAAAACTATATCTCACAGCATCTGTGTCCATCATGGTCTTTCAGTGGTAGGGCACAACTTAAAGGGCCCAGTGGGAACCTAGGAGAAATACTCAACAACGGGTTACAAATACGATTGCACCCTTTGCTGTTACCTGGTTACAAAAGTGTGTCTGTTTACATTACGCTTCAAGTTCATGAAAGTATAAACATTGTATATGACCGACATTGCCAATAAATTAGTTAACGTTGAACTCGTGAAAAAAAATCTAAATCTTTTATCTAACTGTGCCAATTAGAACTACCAGGTTTTGCTTCTGGAAAAAATTATCAAAGTTTAAGCCGTTTACAAAAAAAAAAACAGTCTATACGATTTATCACAGGAAAATGAGTGTATCGGCGAGACACTGAGAAGTATGATTGCCTACAATATCTGCCGCGACACACGGCATACGTCAAAGCAATGTTGACTGGCGTGATTGAAGAGAAATATGATTCATTACAATAGCTGCTAATGCACTACCTCAAGACAGTAACAGTCAAACATAGATATTACTGCTCTCGAGATTCCTCCCGGGCATGCGAATAAATACATCACGACAGATGATTGTACTTAACACGTGCATCGTTCACCCGTCAAATTCTGGACGTCATCTAGACTAATTGTGTATCAATGTAAAAATTGAGCATATAAAGGAGAAAGTATTTTCTTTAAATCAGACAGATTTTGATGCACAAGTGTTGAGTTTTTGCTTATTGTGACCCTGGAATTGTGGTATAATTGAGCAGATGTGTTTATTTGCTGGGTGAGTTACTAGTTAGTAAATTACTTTAATCAGTCCGTTAAAACCAAAATGTAACTATTTAATTATGTCGCTTTAACTTCTTAGACTAAGCCTTACGCCTCTGAAAATAATTTTACCAACATGACGACACTATGCATCCCACCATTTTATTCGCAAACAAAATGTGATGACTTTGAATATAACATTTGTAAAATATTCCTTTTCTAAACTGGTTTTCTAAACTTAAGCTATTTGTATCAGTATCTTTAATGAATGTACATTTTTATCAGTAGACATGCTTTTCAGTTCAAGTCATCAGAATTATGACAGTATCGATGTTGTGAAGAAATGGAAATTGATCGCTGTGACTCCTGTGGAATCTATTATAGAGGACATTCGAAAAAACACAATGAAACCACGGTCTAGGCTAAGTACCATAAAAAGCATATGTAATAACAGAGTTGTAGATATTTGGAACAGTCTACCGGAAGAAATGATAGCTGCAAAAAGTCTAACTCGTTAAAATAACGGCTAAACAAACTCAATTTTCACCTATATGTTATATTGTTACCCGATCTGACAGCTGATCATACAAGGCTACACTTCCAGTAGCCTTAAGGGTTTAGTTTGGAGTTTAAATGACATAACTGACATCATTGACATACAGGGTCTCCTCTGGAGGAGTTTCAATTCACGCTGACTTTTTGAAAATGTTTTAATCATAACTCCATATTGTCTTCAAAATGGTATATAGGCTGTGTCTTAGTTCATTTTGATGTTCCAATAATACCATATTAGAGTTTACAGAAGTCGCCAGAAGGGTGTCATAATTATATAGTACAGGGAATACTATTTACCCGGTTTACTTTTATAGATACACTCAGTTCTCTTGTCTCTGGCTATTTTTGTTCTTGTTGATTTCGTCCGTATTTTTTGTTACTTATTTTAGAGAAGTATGTCTGATTGAAATCATTCGATGATATTTTCGAGGTCTTGGTGATTACACGTGAATTACCCTAGAGTTTGTGACCTTCACATTCCCGATGTCTCTAACTGTGTCATTGATATTTTTGCTTCCTGAATACAAGATTCTCATGACAATATGACGAGGTCAACATTCCTACACGTCAGCACGCATGCTTGCGTTCATACATTTTGTCCTTAATCTGAAAACCCATTCATCAATGAACTCACGCTCATCTTCTGTGCATCTGACCTTGACATTGTATACGTGATCACTATCGAGGACAGGAGAATTCCGAAATTGGGAAACAATGATCAGGGTCCTGCAAGCGTTTGGGATGATTGGTGTTTTGTTGGGAAGGCGTATGTCAGATATGACACACTTCGCACGTGCATTATCATGCTGGCCCCAAGGGTATGTATCCAACCTGATAACTAGACACATGGAATGCACGACCGATAGTGAAAACGACAGATACAGGAATTGGACACTCGGCTGTCCATGGTGATTGTAGAAATTATCAAATCATTTATATCTCGGAGCGGACTATCAGTATAAAATGGCCGCACTCTTGTCCCCTAAAACCATGGTAGTTTATATACTCAAATGCCCATTGTACACGGTAGTTCCATAGGGTCAAACCATAATTCAATGATATTTGCATAAATTGTCTTATCGTGTTCAGTGTTTGACCGACGTTAGGACTGTCAGAAACATTTCCCGCAAAAGAGACGAGTTACATTTCCGTCTGTGACATTTTAGTATCATGTCTGCATACATTTGTATATTTGTACTTTTCTAAGGTCTCGATGTTGTATTATTTTCATAAGGGCCTGACATAAAATCGATATTTAAATCATCATGTGTTCATCATAAGTAAAATAAGTTGTACTAAGCCTGTTACTTACAATGCTAAAATAATTTGTAAAGCAGCATTTCTAACTGAAACGAGACTTGATCTTATCCACGCAGTCAAATACAAACGACCTTGTCGCTTCTAAGATGGGAAACTAAATCCGCTTATAAAACGGGTATACTCTGTAATCGATTTGAAACTAGTCAACTTAATCACGTGACGAAGTCATCGGTAACATTACATCCTATATGATTATGTTAATGACGTATTTAATCTGGTCGCATGGTCATTGTTGAATTGATCGTGGAAATTGGGGCCCTTGCTGTTCGAAATGTGTTGGTGACGTCGTCAAGTGTCGCCGGGGTTTGTAACATGAATCACAATTGTGTAGTAAGGTTAAGAATACGTCACAAGATGAATGCCATCTTATCAAGCACCTATCGGATCCAGATGAACAGTTTACGAGCTGTGTCTAGACATTGTTTGAAAAGAAGGATCACTTGTGTTTTCAGATTCTGTCGACTAAATCTTAAGTGTCGTAATGGATTACAAATTCTTATTTCATAAATTTTATTGGTGAAATTAAAGTAAAATACTTCTCTTGTCATTTGCTCGGGTTGGAAAACTATAGCGGTCAAATAACGTCTCGGTTTCATTGTAAGAGTGTGTGATTTACGTCACTAAAAACACGAACTTTTCTATTCTCGGTACTCCACGAGATTTGATGTATGTAAGTTTACGATAGCAAAATTAGCATTCCTCAACCAAATTGATCAATCAGGTAAACTATCATTATCCGCCGTAGACGACTTTATCACTGATTCGTTCCTTACAATATAATAGATATCGGTCCAGTCAAGCCTATGGCTGACTGTGAATTGGTCGTATACAAGCGTCAAGTGACGTTGAGCAAGATTTACGTGACATGGTGAGGTCAACTCTTGTCACATACATCAACAAACATAGTAGACCATGTTGTATTAGAAGAATATAACTTATCGCACTTATGCATTTGATGACACGTACTAACACGACTTTGCTTTGTGATCACGTTTGAAATTACCCATTTGTTTGTTCTGGCCGGAGATTTGTGCAGACAGATGAAATCGGGATACTGTAATTAAAAAAATAGAAATTCAATTATCGAAATTTTGAAATTTTGAAATTCAGAATTAATTATCGAAGAAATTCACAGTAAAACATACAAACTTAACAAATATAAAAAAAGTATGAGTCAGTTGAAGTTATAGAAACAAGAAATCCTAAATATCTAAATTGAGTTTCAACACATAATCATTTAAAATGTTGGTATATGAGAATGTATTTCAGAAGGATTTCTTGTTGGTTGTGTACAGCAAGCGAAACAGCAAAATTCCAACGATTTTTTTCAAGGGAGGTAACTCCTACGACACTACACAGTTTTTTGATATGGTTAAAAGGGATAGAATGACTATGAGCAGAACGCATTCGTACCGAAGTGAACATCATTGAATCCATTGACCAGGTGATATTCATTTTTTGTAACTAATCAGCACAGTTAAGTGTCATACAAAAGAAATGTTGTCTCGTGAGTTAAATTTAGAAGTTACGATCATGTCTTTCGTAACGAACCTAAGCCGACTATTACATGTATGAAATCATTAGCTGGTCTTTGTAACGTGGGGAGTCAGTAAGGGTTCATTTGATAGCGCCGAAACCATACATGTGCAAGTATTAGAATAGCTTGGTAAGAATCATAGACCTCCCGCAAACGTCTAAAATAACAAATCGTCATATTAATTTTGTAGTAATTGATGGGGGTGTTGTCTGAGGACGGTGTAATGCACGTGAATGGATACAAGTAATGAGGAAATCGACACCTGATTTGTTCATTTCTTATGAATGAGTCTTACCTGAATTATACTTTAGCATACAACTTACACTATATAGTCCTGTACTAGTTTGAACTATCCGAGTATGTTATACATTGTAAGTATCGTACTTGAAATGTATTTGAATAACAAACTAATTTCAATATTATCAATAATTATACTGTTGCTAAGCTTATTATTAATAATAAAATATTAATATCAGTAACATACTGATAACCACCTATAAAAGATATCAATATATGATTTCAAAGCCATTTAATTTATTATTACAATTTTGGGGGCTATTTTTCATGTCACGATTTTAATTGATAATAAATTAAAACATATTTTTTTTATAATAAGTAATGTCCTTCATCTGAAAAAGACATTCATACTTTGGCCCGATCGTTTCAGAATAGTTCTGTTTTGAAGAACTTTTCGGTTTTCAGGACATCAAGTACGAATGGCTTTAGGTGCATTCCGGTCGTCGTTAGTCCATAAAATTTGCTTTCCTACCCAGTCTTCTTCAAATTGTAATTCCCTTGATAATCCAGAAAAGTCATTTCCTACTCCAACGCAGTGATTTTGGTTGGAGTCATTGATTTTTACACACTTGTCTTTAGTACAGAAAAGAAACCTTCTGTAGGAGATAACTCTCTCTGAGACCTCATGGATTGTATTATAAAGATCATGTTAGATTCGATAAGAATTTATTGCCTATTTTTAGTCTATAATGACGTTATGTACTGATATGGGGCGATAAACAGATTTGTTTACAAACGTGCATGACATCTGTGCTAACCTTTAGTGAAATTAACACAGAGCAGGTTGCAGAAGTTAATGCCCTCTCGACCTGTATTTAGTAAAATTACGATAACTTGTATACGTATGTTCAATTTTAGGGGACTTAGTATCATGGAAGCTGACAGAAAGAGGTTTGGAGGAGTTTAAGTGATGAAAACCGGAAACGATCACGTCCATTGGGTGGAGTAATGGCCGCCAGGGGGTCTGCATCATAATCACTAAAACGCTTGTTTGGAAAATATGTAGGAAAAAGGTAAGTGAGATGGGGATTTGGAACAAGTCTTTCAGCTGACAAGTTGATCTTCTGTTTACTCTAGATCAATTCAACGATTTCAGAGCGCTACCTGGTGGCCACTTTTTAAACATAGGATATCTACTTAAACCCATTAGTAATTAAATCTACATCCATTTCGATATACAAGTCTTCTGAAGGCTTATGTAATCGACATGCAGTTTGACGAATGACATATTGCCAATCTGCCGGGTTTTTCTCCAAAATATTTACAAAATACTGAAAAGCTCTTCACATCCCATGAATTTTGACTGACAATATCTTCAGACTTGGTCGTAAACTGCTAACTGAGGTAGCAAAATTATCCCGGTCCTTGAGTTTAAATCAATTGATTTGTGTATGATTTTTAAATTATGTAAATGCTACATAAGAAAAGCTGCTTGTTGTTGATGGTTCTTGTATAAATATTTCGTGACTTAAGTCGGAACATTATGAGCATAATTTTACTTCCGTTTTAATTTCACCCTCTCGCCCTATCATATTTGAGATAGCATCATGAGATAAAACAATATAGCCTATTTCTATGACAAAATGCCATAATGCATTTTATTTATTCTGATATTCAAATATGTTCTTATCGGAACTGAAAACCAAATGATTTAAGATAATGTTGATTATTTTTAATCAGTTTATGAGTAACATGTCCTCAAAGCCTCAGAATTAATTCTTTTGGGAGGAACAAAAATAAACCTTTCATTTCTTTCCAGCGTGCCTATACCTAATTTATTTTGGAATAAAACAAATATGGTCCTTCAGAACAAGTCGTAATTGTGAATTAACGATTTCTTTGTATCGTTTGGATTTTATTTCTAATATCTCGGAACATGGTTAGCAAATTTCCAACAAGAATTTCAGCAAAACGACAACCTCTGCCACTGCATTTGTCCGACACTGTGTGGCAGTTTATTTAAATAGCTACTGTAATAAAC
Source organism: Ylistrum balloti (assembly GCF_031769215.1). Classification (NCBI taxonomy): domain Eukaryota; kingdom Metazoa; phylum Mollusca; class Bivalvia; order Pectinida; family Pectinidae; genus Ylistrum; species Ylistrum balloti. Next base: position 324,726 of record NW_026782798.1, on the reverse strand, counting down.
ACGGAATGTTGATAAAGTGCATGCAAAGTACACTAGACATATAACATCGTACCAAGATGGAATTTTAACTGGAAAACACTTTTCCGCCTCTGTGTTTCCGAACAAACGCTAGTAAGTCACCGACAACACGAATTGGACATATTTGGGACTGCGTTTTTGCAGCTGGTATCCCAAGGTCAACATCAGATTTCGATTAAGTTTTAATATACTTTTGTATCCGATCAGATATCAGCTTGTAATCGACACCGCACACAGATTACAGGTCTTCACGCGTGCACATTCCATTCAAATATATAATATACAGAAACGTGTTTATTTAATTGATTTTCCGGTCATAACAAACATAATTATGATTTATTCAAGTGCTCTTGATGGATAGACCGATTACAAGTATTTACAACCCGTATTTATGTAATACACGTATCTACAATATGTCACGTGTTTGATAATTTACATGTTACCTTGTTTTTTTTTTCAAATAACTTTCTATCAAACTTCTTCTTTACAGTCAGTCTCGTCAATCAAATTTCTCTAAATACCGTGCCAGATTTCTTAAAATTCAAACCGGGAAAATCCACCAGAAATGGATTTGTGGAGTAAAAGAAAAATTGATAAATTTCTTTTCCTGCAAGTTCCTGTTATCTGTATACAGACCTAGTACTGGTGATGTTTGGATAACCTATACCGAATGACCGTATCCAGCAACAGAGGAAACATAAATGAAAAATAGGTTTTGTTTGCAAATCTTAAACTTCACGTCACGATATATTTGCTTATGACATGCATTCAATATACTTGGACTCGACAGAATAAATACTTGTGTAAGTCTCGTGTTCGCGTGTATGACGAACTGTGTACTATCTTCAGCTGTAGAACTTTCTGAAGGAGATCTTAAGCCTATATAAGCACTCTCATTTGGGACTTTTTCACACGTAATGTTGAAAAGTAAGGATCGCTTATAACATCATTAACGTACCAAAGAAGCGTTTGTTACGGTTTTGAGCTGATAGTCAATATTTGCAATGTTATAAGCGGCCTATACTTTTTTTTATACTTCCGCTTTATTGACAGGTAATGCCTGAATACAAGTGCGTCTCAATCTGATGTCTCTAATCATACAGACTTTTTTATTGGAGTGTTTTGAGGTCTCCTTATCGTGGATGGTGACTATATCGGTAGAGCAAAATGTGGAAGGCACACTGCATGCTATCAAAATCAGTACATTTGAAAATCAAATAGTCGAACGACCCAAAAACATTTCTAATAGCGCAGGGCATTACGGGATCATCTCAGATTCCTGAGAAATACTAGTCACCTTAGTAAGGACCAAACCACACACTCTGGCTAAGTATATAAGAATATGGTATTTCATGTGGTGCATCACTCTCTAAAATCGAGCAATCTTGCCTTATTTTACGAGCACCTTATAATTGGCACCGTTAAAATGTTGGACATTTGTACATAGAAAGACTTTTTGATATGTCAAGAAAAGGCAGAATGGAGCATTGAAAATATAGGCGGATGTGAATATTTGAAGTCACTGAAGTTGATGGGTTTGATATGTCGCGACAGACATATAATTGTTTGTTTGTTGGCTGGTTGGTTGGTTGGTTGGTTTTTGGTTTGTTTTTAAACAGACGTCTTATCTCAGCATCTCTTGATACATTATGTAAACAATATGATCAAAATCTATACCGGAATGTTAAACGCTGTCGAACACATGCATGGAACCCGATACACTGAATACTATCTATAGTGCAACAAAAACGTTCTTGATGATAGGATGTCCACACTTCCGGGTTGACGATAATTTTATACACACACATTGGTGATTGTCAGTTTCACTTCGATATTACGAATCTCGGCCATAAATTCGGAACGTTTATTAGTTGCGACGTGATGACTGTAGTTTTCGTCGCCACCGTTTCGTATCACAGCAGATGTTGGTCGAGCTGAATGTCCACACGCGCGGTCATAATTGATGCCTTAGAATGAGAACTGACGGTGCAAGTGCGAGCCAGGCTGCCCACAGGTCAGTTCTAGCGACCTTTCTGTCTCGTCACGCCGGCTACTTTGCAATTTGATTCCACGCTCGCGCCTTGTAACTAGTATTCGTTTCGAGCTGGTGGGCGGATAAAATCACGGACGTCGTCTGTTGTAGAAAACTTGTCAATGGTCCATTTAAGATCTATTAATGAGCATTCATAGTTATAATTATATAATTTTCGGTCGCTGCACACGGCCATCTGTATAAACTATATTTAACGCAGTAATTGTTGATTTTAATGCAGTCAAACATATCATGTGCATTTCAGTCATGTCGTACAAGTATATTACACAAAGGTAAAGCTGTCCATATATACTTGAAACAAATTCCAGGAAATCATCTACTCGAAGACGTTATATTTTATAGAAATTGTCTTTTTCACGTCATGAAAACAATAGGTGTTAATAATTAAAATGATATGATATTTTCTCGTACAAGTTGCATTGAAATGCACAATCGGTATGTAATGCTTAACTTGCATGAGACTGAAATGAATACTGGTAGAAAGAAAAACCCCTTGTAATTCCGGATTTATTTCTTGGTGTGTTTTAGGTCTAAAATTGGAAACTGTTTATAAACATTTCCTTAATCTAAAACTGCTACTAGGTGTATTTAGTGCCTGTTTCATTATAAATAGATGACAATAAACAGTTTTAACTGATTTCATCAGTTTGTTTATGTCGATAAAATCTTTTCCTCAGAGAGTGATGAATTTTGATATCGTCAGTTTCACGAATAGAAATTTCAAGTGTTCGGATCTTTGCTGTCGGTTGTTACAAAACAACTGGCATGTTATCGATGTTCAGTGAAAAAAGGTTTATGTGTTGTTATACACTTCTTTGATAAAACTTTAATGTACATGAGCAGCTTAAGGATAAACAAATCTGCCAAACTCGTCTTAAGGCACATCTAGCCGATGACCATCTACCGATACATCATCATGGCCGGCTTTAAGCTGGTCATCTCATCATGACGAAAACACCACTGTATTATCATATCTTTGTAACGTTTAACACGAAAATATCAAGTATGAATCATACGAAATTCATTTTACAATAGTGTTGATAAAAACATCCTATGTTTTTTTTTTCTGTCTCGCGGAAATGGAATTGCATGCTTGTACTGGGTAGTTGGAAAAGTGATACATCATTTCTGAACATCTTAACCACAGTTGTTTGACATCTGCGAGGCCGCCCGTTATCGCAGTCACTTTAGTAAATCTGGCTTTTTTATGTGAAATTCAAGGAAATGGTTTTCCTCGTCAACTGGAGGAACATTCACTCGGCTGAATCAGACGAGCAATGTAGAAGAAATCAATCATCTATGCGCTGCCGACCGTGGATTTCCAAGTCTCTCCGGGAAAACCGGATAACAGATTAGAATTGAGCTTCACAAATGTGCACTTGTTGTCTTGTTATTACACTCTACCTCATTCACCTCTTTCGGTCCTCTGAGCGTTTTATTTGGTTTGTTTATATACTGTATATATGTTAAAGCATCCCCGTGACTCAGATGATTAGATCGTCAAACACGTGTTTTATTCATCACTGTTTTCATTTCAAAGTTTATTTTCTTGATGGGCCAATTTCTACAGTCCTCCCATTTGGTAGATCTACTTGTATTATTCAAGCAATAATGTTCACACTTACTTCCAATATGAAGTTATACATAAATAAACTAATTTCAATGCAGATTTGTAAACAATACATCTAAGGCGGAATAGTGATGAGAAAATTATAAACGTAACCGTTTGTACTGTTTTATATTCCATTTTTTGACAGTAATGATAATACTGGTCATTCGCGAAGCTAGATTTTTTACCATTAGATACAAACTGTGAATGTTTTTGAAGGTAGAAGTCAAAATTTCCATATGCCAAAATGTCATTCTACTAACTAGATCTAAATCTGTTTAACAACAGGCTTATCCATCAAACCACAGTTATCTTTTTCACGCTCAATTACGCACGATTTATGTATGATAGATAGGGCGCCATGCAGCAAACAACAACAGAAGTCACAAACAGCCTCTTCAACATTCATGATCAGCTGACCACTACATATCCCTTTGACCGATAAAATGACCAAATGACCGCGCATTCCCTCGAGCGTCAAATAACAAACTCCCTGCATGCGATCTGTCTACTGAGTGTCGACTATTGCAGCACGCGAAATCAACATCAATAATTGTCCATTTAACGTAATTTATAGTTGACAAAATACTTGTGGATCGTAGAGTTGAAGATGAATAGTGTTACAGTACACGGCAGCTTAAGACAAAAGGGCGAAGACAATGTGTATCTTGATTACAAAGCGAATTGTTTTCTGAAATAAAGAGGAAAAAATATACATTGCATCCTTGCAGTGTTACACTGACACTTCAATTTCCTTCCCGAAGAAAAAAGAAGCCTTTTTTTGTTTCTGAATGTGACAGTGGGTTTACGATAGTTTGATTTCATTAAACTTTTACTGCTGGAGTAGTCAGATTATGTAATGTTGCTTGCAAATTTGAATTGTTCGTTGTGTTAAATTCTCTTGTTTGTGGAATTGGGTCACTTAGCGAGTGAGATATGGAAACTAAACGTAACCAGATCTGTATGATCAGTATTCACTATCATGCACATGATTTGCTTTAAGTTGTAGATGTATTTATTAGCATTCGGTGCGCAATGCATATACATGTACACCACCGTATCTCTTAAATTCTAATTGACTCTAAAATTGATACACAGGAAAAACCCCATAAAATTCCGGGATAAACCAGATATATAATAGGAATCTAAACTACATGACGTCACTGATAATTGCATATGCATATATTTTTTGCAAGATTTCTTATCATAATTGTTTTTAAGGGAGATAACTCATTTTGTTCTGTGACCGTTATTACATTTGCAAATTTGTTAGTTTAAACAAATTTATTGAGATAGACAAGGGATAAGGCACAAGTTATTGCAACTTATCAATGCACATTTTTTTAATCTACAACAAAAAATATAATTGAAATCGTAAATAAATATGGAACTTGAAGTAATTTTAAGAATTACAAATTAACAGTTTTGGTAAAGATGACATTTTCACTCAAGTTCATTTCTATATTGGTTATACTAATGAATCATCATTTTACTTTCCCCGGAAGCAGAACCTTGCTATGACACCATTTTGACATATTCTGATGTTGTCTGGTATATATATGAATTATATTGTCAACAAAAACTTCAAAATCTGTTTAAAACAATGACGCACATATCTATATATTTGTTTTCTGAAGTCATGCTATGCTGTGATGGAGTACTATCCCTGTCAAGCATTTAAGTGACGTGTGTCATTGACTCTGTTTTAATAATTTGACAGATGCGATGAATAGTGACATTTCAGAGAGATCGACACGATATCATTGTAGGATCTCCTCATCGCAATCTCCTAACAACCGCTGTACAATTTCCATTTCCGCAAAACCCCATAACATCCCTTACTTTGCATAAACCAAACGCTTTCTATACCCCGCAGTTCAATTGTATGGTGTCTTCGTCATTCAAACGCTTTCAACGAAGCTGATGGCAGTGTCCTTCTGTATAATTTTTCATTTTAGAACTCAACCACATCATATTTAATTCAGAACATTATCCGAATTTGAAGCTAATAAATCTGTTGATATTTTTGTGACCGCGCCGAATGTCAACATAATTTTAAAGTATTCTTTTGTTACAAGTTTGAGAATTGCGATAATTATTGTAGTAAAACACGAGTCTTTTCTCTATCACACAAACTCTTTGTTATGTATGAAATGTTGATAAGATCTAGATTGAAGAGGATGTCACTCGCTAGTAGGACTTTGCTTTATTGCTGTAAATTGACGATAAATGATTTTGTTAATGTGAAATGTCGATATTTAAAGAGATTGCCCCATGATGATAATAAAACACGATGAATGTCAAGTTCGGCAAAATATTGAATTCGTTCATAACACACACGGAATAGGATTTAACATAAAAATAAATAAATAAAAAAAAATCACACGTGCCCGCATGTGGGTGTCATGATACATCGATAATGACTTCATATTTCAGTAATAGGTCACTTTTCTATTATGCATAGGTCGTATTTGCTTAAAACACTATTGTGTTGCAACTTCGTGGCCCTGCTCGTACATTACTGCGTCATTAAAGCACGTGCTTTCAGGGGCTCTAATATCAGAATTTCATTATTAATGAATTCCATTATTTCGAAGGGAAATATCTATCTTTTTAATCAAGTTTTATTTCACGAAAGCAATAAGCCAATACAGAAAAGTACATTTGGTTCATTAAAAAGACATAATGGATATCCCTATTTATAAGACATATTTGTGTACATAAGCGTGTTTTGGAAGGCGATTATAGAAGGTGTGAGGATTCGATAATGAGCCACTGTATATTAAGACACCTTTCAGAATTTTAAACGTTTCCAAGGGTCATTTACCTCTAGACATCCAAGTTATACCTATATCTCTCTAACAAAATAAGTAAACATTGAGTTAAGGAAAGCCGATACCGATAGTTTAAGATAAGAACGTAGTCAATTAAATAGGATACGAAACTTTCTTCTATCAGAGTCATATCTCATAAAGCATACATGTACATATTATATACCTTAATCATAATCTACATATTTTCTTATCGACCAAAAGATATTTCTATTACAAAAAGATTAATCGTGTATTAAATTCTTGTTTCGTTTGCAGAAGACGATATTTATCAACACTGATATCAATACCTTATTTCCAGAGAGGCAATGAACGCCAAAAAAAGAGCCCAATCCCTATTGCGTCACGCCTACACACATATACGTGTACATGTGTACTTTCTTGAGAGAATGAACAGCATTTCTAGTCGTTAGTAAGACATCAGACAATCTTGTCTAACCATTAGAATGATTATGAATGTCCTGTTTTAGCATTCAAGAAACGATGAACGTCACAGATGGCATCCCTGTCTTCTCTCTGTAAAACGATACAAAGGAAACTCTTGTAAATAGGGCATCCGCTAGAAAGTGATATCCTAGTCTGAGCGTTCATGAGACAATAAATGACATATCTTAATGTTTGGAAGACAAAAGATATCCCTGTGTACCCATTAGATAAACTATAAATATCCTGTGTAACAAATACAACAAAAACAATGGCGGTACATGTAAAAAGGAAAATACCTGACAAGCTCCGGACATCAGAGATCGGATGATGTTATTTACGTTTGTTTTAAGTTAGTAGTGTTCATTAGAGAAAAAGAAACAGGAAGTAGGAAACACTAAATCATCAGCTGATGTTCAGGTATCGACCTATATCTGTTTACAATCGCTTCACGGCAAGCTATAAGCATGAATCAATCATTTCACGCGATTCTTTCTTTCTTCTTTGTTTTCGTTTTTTGTTTTTGTTTAGATTTCATTTTGTTACAAAGATAAAATAAAATATCAAATAGCGTTTGCAACTGCTAATAACGAAAGGAGAAGAACAAGGTTGAACTTAATACTGATAAAAAATGTCCTGGAGATGTAAACGATATACATGCTAAGAAAACCTTATACTGACTATTGGTAGAATAGTACTTTTCCTCTGTTCTACGTCAGAGAACTCTGATAGAACATATTTAAGAAAATATCTGGAGTCTCAGTTCTTGGTAACATGAAAATATTTGGAGTCTCAGTTGCTGGTAACATGAAAATATCAGGAGGCTCAATTGCTGGTAACATGAAAATATCTAGAGGCCCATGTGCTGGTAACATGAAAATATCTGGAGGCTCAGTTGCTGGTAACATGAAAATATCCTGAGGCTCAGTTGCTGGTAACATGAAAATATCTGGAGGCCCATGTGCTGGTAACATGAAAATATCCTGAGGCTCAGCTGCTGGTAACATGAAAATATCTGGAGGCTCAGTTCCTAGTAACATGAAAATATCTAGAGGCCCAGTTGCTGTGATAATTCAAACTGAAATGAGACCATTACTTGATTCCTGTTCATTCGTCTCTTTATTTTGTATTGATATTAAAATGGCCTTATGAGAAGTATACAAAACTTGAAGCAGACTGTACAATGTTGCCGTTTCTTTTTTAATTGACTTTGCAAATTTGTGTTTTATAAATTCTAAGAATTTTAGAACCTTGCGTCAAGATAACAGTTTAAAAAGTGAGATTTTGAGACTAAAACAAAATTCATGCTTTTTAATTACTATTTATTAATTACTAATTGAAAACAACTGGCCATCATATATTGTACAATATACCTTATCATTGTATCATTGCTTGGTAAAATGGCCCTCTGGACTTGAATGCATTTCCTGTAGAACTTTCTTTCCTCATCACTACTGTGCTATTAAAAAAATCTAGTTTTTGATAAATTTTACCTTGTCAATATCTGAGAAGAAAGCAAATGTCACTTAAAAATGTAACGTTTTTGAGAACATGTCATTACTTGATCGGGTTGGTAATTGGATTGATTGATGGGTGTCGTCGATGAAGCACAAGACGCTGAACCCTTCCAGAACGCGTGGTCATATTCTTCTTGTTCTTTCTTTGAGTTTAGCAAAGTTAGTCCTCATTTCTTTGAAATAAAATCGTGTTGACAAGCCCTTATTTTCTTACGGTTATTATGTTCCTTTTTTAAAGAAAAGAAAATCTGTCACTTTACATTCGTCATCAAAAATTTAATGAACACATGAACTCTAATGAAAAAAACATACAAACAAGATAGCAACGAGACGAACCTAAGTATGCATGCACTCAATAATCGAAAAGTAAATTTAATACTCTCAGCCGAATGTTCATGACTATTTGCGGAAGTGAACACGTAAGACTTGACATTGGTGATTCCTATTGTCTAGAACATTATAATGTCGTTTTCAAAGTAAAATTTAATTCAGTGATGAAGTCCTTAACATTTACATTACATACTGTGGGGATTGATTTTATGTGTGGGGAAACGTATCTTTTCTTAATTTCATTATAATGATAAAATTCTTCTCAAACATACTAATTAAATTCAACTGTATTATCAGTTTTTGTTCCAAGGTTAACTTCAATACAGGGACAGACTTATTACGTTAACGTTGAACAATTATAAAACGCAAGAAATGTTAGTATATCTACTTGCTAAATCATGTTTCAAATATTTTGAATGAAAACCTATCCAAACAAATTTACGCTAGATTGCAATACTATATGCTCAAATAATTAACTTAATGCTAATAACCTTAAAAGCATTTTCATTCAACAAATTCAAAATTAAAACACAAAAACCGAATTCCACTTCTGGCTGAACTTGAACAGATAAAAAATCACGGTAGGGGTGAATAGAAAGCCTATATAACTGTTTCCAACCTCTGTCATTTCAATTGTTTGGAATTGATTGACCCCATTTAAAGCAAATCTGTTTTCAGCTTCAAGAAATGAAATGGATAAAACGTCCATGGTCCATGGAACATTTTTGTCTCGCGGAGAGTTTTCCGTTTCTGATCTAGTGGTTGGATTTCCGTTTTGATATTCGCGGAAGGATATTTGTCGCCCTAGACCAACTGCAATTACACATGAGCAGGAAGTGTCCCTGTTAGCTTCGGCCATTTTTCTTCTTTTTCTTCTAATTAGACAGACTTTATATGGCATAATTATCACTGTGTGATCCATTACTTACGGTATTTGATCAAACACTAGAATTGTTTAACACGCGATGAGGTTTCCTTTCGTCCTCCAAATAGAACTAGGCTGATGTTGCTTTTACCACAAAAAGCCGTAAAGTGGTCTAACATAGCGTGCTAGCGAATCCTATATCATAAGAGTATGTACAGTATTCTGAGCATCATAAATTGTGTAAATGTGACAAAGAGATGTCACTAATATTTGCATTAACTGACCTTAATTTCTTCTTTTTCCTCCCAGTTTTTTAAATGTATGAGGCTGGCATGTCACGTGATTTTGTTATATTTCAAACATGTATAAATGCCGCCACCTTTTCATGACATAGGTTATTTGGTTTCATCTTTTGATAATGCAACGGTTTGAATTTACTTCAACAGCTATTGATATTGGTACATTTACAAAACAAATACGTGTCGTGTATGACGTCAAAGAGTTCAAATTGCGCCATGTAACCTCCAGTTAAGTGACCTTTATGAGTCGTAATTGATGACATACTTGAACACATTTTCCGAACAATCGAAGCGACTTGGTGATAGACATTTTATACGTGTTTGGATCGTTTGATAAATTAATGAAACAAATTTATTTTCAATTCTGATACAAATTCGAGAAATTAAGAGGAAGTGTTATTCACCCAATTGATAATTGATTCGTTAGTTTAATTATCGATAATGGGTGCTTTGCGTATTTTCACATTCTCGTACCAAATATCTCCCAAGATCCAAGACGTTTAGAATTCTACTTAAAGTACAGTCAACCTTTTTCAAAGTGTCATCGTGTGATGTTTTCCATGCAACATTTGTATTTCAGTGTGAACTCTACAATTCTATCGATGTCCCGTGGAACTCTTCAAATTAAATTAACACACAGCACACAAAACTTTAAAGTCAGCATTCATTGGTACGATAAACACGTGTTTACCATCAGCTTTTACGCCGAACAATGAACTCTTATATACGGAGGTAGATAAAGGTCAAATCCAATGTATTCATTGCATACATTGCAAATACACCAGGGCAACATACACAAGTAACATGTCAAAGTCGGTATTTTTTTTTATTTCAATACATGCCATAAATTCACAAGGGAGGGTGTAACAATGGACAAAAGCTGCCATGATATTCTTGGTCATGTGAGTGTTTGTTTTGTCCACCATATTCAAACGTTCGATAAGACTGGAATAAAAATGGAAGAAATAGTATTTGCTGTATACGAATAACAAAACGGAATTTCAATAACTATTTTCTTTATTGAAATAGATTTGACATTTTATCAATTAGACGATTCATGATAGAATCAGACAACACTTTCATTTAAATACTCATTTGAATAATTGTGTCTCTTCTGGTAGCCAGCGCGTGACCACGTGCGTCTGATACAATCAGGATCACTATATTGTAGTGATTTATAAGAAAGTAGCACAGAATAAGGACAGCAGTTAATAGAATCACGTACAAACGATCGTCTGATCAACCTTAGTTATCGTTTCTATCTTTCCTGTTGTAATCTCGTTTAGACGAGATCTCGCCTGCCAGCCTCGTGTACCTTTCTCGGGCTAACACGCGCCTCCTCGTCTATACACTAGCGAGAAAATTAATTTCTGAACTCTAGTGATGGCGCCTCCGGTGATAATTAAAACATGCATCTCAATAACAATTTCTGTAGTTATTGCACATACAATAAACGATGAAATTACCAAACCATGTTTGAATGAAGTTTACTGACTTGTTTCAGTTTGAATTATGAGAAACTGAATTTTGCCGAATCAGTCATTAGAGGGTTCTCTATATTTGGATTTTCGAGTCGGAGACGTGTTTCTGTAAACGAATTAATGCAAACGCAGTCAAATGTCAGTAAACCTGTGAGAATAATACCTATAGCTGCTTTTCAGATCTCATGATGATGTTTAATTGAATACATTTTTGTCACTTGTGGCGCTATAGGGGTGGAAGTGAAAACTTGCAACAACAGCCGATAAGAGGCAAAAATTTAACAAGATAAAGACGTATTCCAACACAGGACCTTTAGTTCAAGGCTAAGGAACCAGACTAAATGAGCATTGATTTATTACAGACGAAATAGATTTATCAGCCTCCAACCTACTGTCACGACAGTTTGGCCCGGATTATATATACTGTTTCCTGGAAATACATAATGGTCTCATGGTCCAAATACGTGATCGTTAACGTGCTGATTACAGGGCGGGACATATCCGGAATTTATGGAGACTTAATCCGAGGGCAATGTGCTTGGAATTTCGTCAGGGTCACTCGGAAATATTGTCATTGTATGATTAATCAGTATGTGTTTCACCATCAATAATAAATCACGTTTATATTAGAACGAAAGAATACGTCAGATTTATTTAAAGGAAAGGCAGTTTCTTGTATTTTAATCTTAATATCGTATCGCTTTGAGAGGATATAGCTATTCAACATTTGACGTGTAAAATAGGTATGCCAATATCCACGGTATCATATAGTGTATTTTTTAATCGGCCCATACATTCCTCTGCTATATACAGGGACATGTGATACGTGCGTTGACAGACGGAAAGAACAATGAAGACAGAAAAGAAAGATTTGATACTGAGGAAAGTTAAATAGATTTTCTTTGTCTCTTGCACCATGAAACGAGGTAGAGCACATTTCTTTCTTTCCCTGAAACTGCGCGTGTTACCACTACTCTTAATAAATAACTAAACCAGTGATTCATTTTTGAATTTACAACTTTATTCAATAACTTACTTTTTTCAGATTTTTGAAATGATTATGTCATTGACATTAGGAAGTCGTAAATATTTTACTGAAAACATGTCAAATCTCTTTGGACTTTAAATATTGCTTTTAGCTTGTGTCAAGATTTAACAAACGATAAAAAGTTAAGGGCCTATATTAGTTTTCGTTCGCCATTCAGATTAGTTTAAGAATCTGGACTTAGTATCGCGGTGTCTCTATGTAGCTGGTCTATAAATGATATCATGTGAATAACGCTAGAAAACAGCTTGGGCTCGCATATTGTATCCATCTCGATCACTCTCAAATAGACCAAATTTATTGATACAACAAAAGTTGTTCATGAAAGAAAGAAAGAAAGAAAGAAAGAAAGAAAGAAATTATTGCGGAACTGCGATAATGAAATAAAAAAATAAAGATAAGACTTTTTAAAAGGTTTTTACATGAATATCAGAATTATTTATCTTTGGAATTCGGAAATTTATCCATTACATGCTTAAATAAAATTTATCTTGAATACTGCTATGTTTTTATATAATTTTATATCGTGGCTTTTAGTTTGTAACATTCCTGTCAGCGTGTCAAGCTGATAGTTAATATGAGGGTTCCATTTCGATACAGCAACCTTATTATAACCCGCACGAACATGTCAAATCTCGTATTTTCTTTTATCTGTAATTTCTTTTTTCGAAACGTAGAGATCTTTGTAAGCTTATTAAATTAGAATCCTCCACTCCTAAAGAATGTCCATTCCTGAATACAGTTCTAATATTAGATATATCAATGAGGGTTAGTTTCCAGAAATGTTAAGCGAACCAGGCGTACACTACATGTTATGGCTTGATATTGTAGAACATGCACGTGCATTTGCATTGGATCAGATAAAAACTGCTTATTTACGTTTTTGCGATCTCCGACTATAATTAAGGGAATGGGTTTCGGAAAAGTTGACAACTTATACCGAGAAATGTGTGGAGCCGAAGTATCCCATAACTCAGTTTTAGAATCTGTTGAAATCCACGAAAAAGCTCGTGTTAATGTAATTATCTACCTATAAATTCAGGTCTGGTATCAGATAAAAATTACATTGTATCATTAGTAAATCTAAAGGCGTTTACTTGGCTTCATATTTCGCCCGTATATCTCTGCGGACTAGTGTATATTTGATTATAATCACGTTTTCCCATTGATTTCGCGCTATCGAGGTCTTCCTCCTGCACTGTCGGAAATCAGTTGTCTATTATATTCTAATTTTTTTTTTTTTTTTTTAGATTCGATTCCTCATGAACGACTAGCCATATTCTAGCAATTCTTTTATGATGAGTCAGTAAAAAAAGTTGTATAAAATATGTTGTACCATCAGGGTATAAAATAGCAGGGCAAAATAAGGGAAACAAGGATATCTTCATGATGACTACTACTCCAGAATGTGCTAACACAATTTAACCAAATAAAGGCTTAAGAGTAAAAACATCAGATGAGAAAGAGCGCCCCTTACGCTTTCTCATCATGGAAATGGCAATTGGACCACGCTCCATTTAGTGTAAATTGTTGTATACTCGTTTGGAAGACATGAGAATGTAAATAACAAAAAATGCATCTCTGTACTGTTAGTAAAAATGTACCTATAACACTGAACTCCCATTTTTGACTACCGGACACTTTGTTAAGTTTGGTTAGATAATCTTTGGAGTTGGACTCTGAGACTACAATATGACTGGCAGACGGATGTGTTCGCGTCTCTCTAACTGACGGGCGCGTTCATATAGCGCTGTCGCCGATTCTAATCCCCAAGTTAACTCGTGTTTGTAAAGTATATAGAAATCGAGATGGACATTTTGTACCGGTCGTCTAGGTTCAATTTCAACCCTATTACCGTCTTATAATCGAGGCTTTTAAGCTTTGAGACTAGGCTTGTCACATTTATGACCATATCCACAAAAATACTTTTCACGTGAAAAATGCAATGTAGCCCAATTGCAGGAAGATGAATTTACCGTTAGACAGACGTGTGTGTAGCCATGAGCGGATACGACAGGATGTTCCGACGTTTAAAACGACATTGATGTTTCAATTTACGAGAAACACTGGTATCTCATTCCAGATGTCTATGTATACGATTCGACGCTGGGTGTTACTTACATAAGTCTCACTCGAGAAACGTCCGTTACTGATAAATGGACGAGTTTTGTCTAAATGTTTGTCTGTTTAACGGGGCTGTTATGGCGAGTGTTTGCTGTAAAACATTGGTCGAGACCTGACGAGGGCTCTTCAATGAAGATTGGTATGTCGGAAAGTGGACACTTCACCAGGGGTATAGATAAAGGGTAGAGTCCCTAGTTATTGTTGGAGAGTCATGATCTCGAGAGCTGTGAATGACCACTCCGCGTTATACCAATGAGGGCAATTAACTGACCGATCCGAGTAAAGGGTCCTCAATCCTCAGGTTTATTACCGTAATTCATGGTCAAGTAGAGTATGGTTACTGACAGATATATATTTCTTTTTTGTTTGTTTGTTTGTGCTTTTTGTTTTGTTTTTGTGAACGTAAGTTCGTGATTCGCTAAATCCGCGTGAAAAGAACACCAAGCATATTTGTGACATGTAGAGTGCGATTTTAAAAAAAAACCTACACACACACACTCACACACACAAAATCGAAAATAAATCATGGTACATACAGACTGTTTTGAAAACATTATCTAATGGAATTTAAGATAACTCACTTATTTTACATGAATGCTTCAATCTATGGCTATTATTTAATCATCCTGATCTGAAATTTAAACTCGCTTTTTAAAGTTTAAATATCTTGGAATACCTTTTGTGTATTTACAGAGAAGAGTATGCCGGAAGTCGGTTACACGGGTGACATGATGACGACAGCATTTCAGGGAGACTAGTGAATCATTCGTAATCACCGAGAAGCTTTTTTTCGAGGTAAGCATTCGTCAATAGAAAGCAAACACATCTAAGATCAGTTTTGATATCAATATCATCAAAGCTGCTTGATACTGTCGAAAATTGTCTTGCATTGTAACAATTCACAGCAAACATGTGTTCGATTGAAAAGCCATGCTGTAACGTGGTTCTTTGTAGAACATATAGTCGTTATTGTGATTCAAGCAACTGTTATTCGAAATAATCAAAAATCTCAAAAAGGGAATTA
This sequence comes from Ylistrum balloti, assembly GCF_031769215.1. Lineage (NCBI taxonomy): Eukaryota > Metazoa > Mollusca > Bivalvia > Pectinida > Pectinidae > Ylistrum > Ylistrum balloti. The sequence goes on along the minus strand of NW_026782798.1, from coordinate 309,107 downwards.
TTTTACATTGTTCCTTTCTATAGTGTTTATGCACGTTGAGAAATTTGTCAGACATGAACTAAGACCCGATGCCTGCCATTTTTGTGGACTACAATTTTCACATGTAAAGGGTGAATGCCACTTAATACCCTTAACCTATCTATGTATATATATTGTAAACTTTGGTTTGCTTTAAATGTGACACCTTTATCAAAACGTTCAATGATGGAGACTTGTTGACAAGTCACTGTTTTCCTGTCTTAAAGATACAATCTTATCATTTCTTATTTTCTTTCTGCCTGTTTGATCCATCCACCAGGAAGCTCGTAATATTTACTTAGCACATTTACAAAATTTCTGTATAAGGTGGATATCCTCATACAAAGGATTTGTCGAGTCAATATCAGCTTTTGCATGTATATGTCAAAACAATGTGCAAACATTACAATGACGCGGCTAATGCAGTATCACGTAGACGCTTGTATATTGCGTCATTATAAACCATTACTATTCAAATTTAAATCAGATTTATCGATGTAGCAGATTGAGATCGGAATGTTCCTGGATCAAGCCCTGACAAACTTCTGAAGATATGTCATGCAGATTGATAAAACTCAGCCCAGTGTAAACATATTGACAATATGTAAACTGTTCCGTGATAAAACCCGAACTGCCTGGTACATGTACATATATATCCGTGTCAATCTTCAGTATACGTAGTTCAAAAATGTTTTGTAGCTGATATCATTATTTACATAATTACAATGTCGATGAAATATTTTAAAACCATATTGATATATATGCCACTTTACAGATAGCGCGTACTCAATAAAATGTTATTACGTGTGTTTCTTTCCGACCAAATTATCACCGATGCATATTTGATCGTCTTCAGTATTTTTATCTTCTGAATGAGTGATCACTTACGGTTTATATGCAACTTAACGTAGAATGCCGGAAATCTGGTTAAAAGTTATCTCCTCTTTAAATGTCGTTGGAATACATATATATGTATCTGTCTAATGGTATTGAAAGTGCAAATATGACATATTAGCCACACCTGTCTGATTGCTGAAATTTTGTTGAGAGTCTGCATAAAATTAATTGAAAAAAAAAAATTTACGTGCTGGCCAAAATTCAGTTTGCAAAATTTTCGTTTCATTTTCTATCATCTCTTTATTTTAAACATTTCTTTCTTTCTCTCTTTTTTCTGTCTTTGTTACCTCCTTAGTCACCTGTCATTATTTTACCCTACAAGACCAGTACGCGATCAAAAAGAAATGCGACTGTGTTGTTTTGACCGCTGGGAATATCCATCAACATTACATTCATGAATCTTGTATCTAATCTTATATTGTGGACGCGAGGAGTCATACTGGTCAGTAAGGCCTTTGACCGGACATTGTCTCAGTAGGTGATAGCAGACAACATCATGATCTGCAAGAGAAAAGCAAACAAACGAACAGGATTTTATACAGTGATTTGTAATCATATGTATTGACGACAGTTTTTTTTTTCAGAGCAATATCGATTCACTTCAGAATCGTCCAAGAAACTACGTGATATTACGAGATCAAACTAATTATAAACTTCTAAATTTACTTGACCCGGGAATAGTCCAGATAACACAAAGCGCGGTCAGAAAAACGCTTTGCATTAATTTGATCAAGTTTGTTGAGAGTTTACAAAAAGGAAACGTGGTTTTCTATTGTTTACAAGGTTTAATTAGATTGAAGGCTGATTTGAAATTAATAAAGAAGCATATGGCTCTACTGCTACACGTGTCACCGTATCGAGACCTCGTGACCAGACAAAGTGGTAACGTTGAGTAATTTTAGACACTGTTCGATAACGTTGTATTTATCACTGTTCTCATCTAACGTTTTTAGTCAGTATTCGGGAAGAAATTTTATGGGATACCCGATTGAAACGATAAATCATGGTTTCCATTAATTTCGCCCAAGTGTCAAAATAAGCGTATTGTTGAAAGTGATTTATCCCTGGTTTATTTAGCTCTTGACAGTTACCTGACATTTGCGTTATTTGGGTACTATATTATTGTTAAATTAATATCTCACAGATAAACACTAAATTGATGGATTCCGGTCGTCTCCTTCACGCACAACAACATCTCCTCTTAAGATTTTGATAAGGCAACCAATAGACTTAGAGAAGCGATGGTTTAGATGTTAGTTGGCGAAAATTGAAATACAAAGGGTTTCGGTTTAAATTGATATCATATTCAAGATTTTCCTAAACAGCTATGTTGTTCCCGATCTCTTAACTTCCCAAACAGATCATTCCTGTTTCATGTCTGTTTGTCAAATACAGATATGACAAAGGTAACGACATTTAGCCGCCAGAGTAGGTTCACTGTCGAATTTGTCACCGGCATGCTGAAAATGTCACCCTATGTTTATATAAGCTTCCATATCGTGTGATACGTTGACCGCTTACAGGGACGTCTCTATACATTACATGCATATCAACATTCAGGCTTCCACACTGAAGAGCCCGTTGTAAAGATATTCAGGACAATGTAGTCGATAAATTAGTTTGCAATGTCCGTCAACAAGACAGCACTGACAATTGAACAGTCGACCGTGGCCCAGAATGTACACGTGTGTTGTAAATTCCCATCGGGTTCTTCTTTCAATGAAAACATGCTAGAAATTTTGATTTCTGGTTGTCTTTCAATCAAGACAAGAATGGAACACGTATACCGTCTACCATACATTAGACAAATTCACAAAAGGCTCCGGACCCGGACTTCATATGCGACAATGTGGCGACCCTTACTGGTGCAATAATTTGATTTAGATATATATTTGCACTTTAAGTAAACCCAACACGCTAACATGCTATTTGGAAACGACGCGAGTTGGAAATTTGCAATAAGACTAACACATTTATTCCCAATTGCTTCCTCTGCTAACTTGTTCTAATATTACGGGATTTCATTCATTTAAAACAAATTGAGATATCTGAAATTCATTCCAAACAAAATTTACACAAATATTTTATCGTGGTAGATTTATTGTATGTTGTATTAGCTTCTACGGCAAGCAGGAGGGATGTTCCATCAATTTAATTTGTAGAAATGTGAATCCTCTTGAGCCGAAGTAGACTAGTCTGGAAAGGTCATCCAGACAAGGCATATAGTATCGGTGACATTAACACTAGAAAACACAAACTTGCCAAGCAGAGGCTTCGCAAACGCGCCATTAACACCTTACGGTACACTAGGCGGTAAGCGGTTTTAAATCAGCTTGGATTGAAACTCTTGGAATTTCGAGGAATGTTCACTCCGGTTTGGAGGACATGGACTTCGGGCGTTTATTACTTCCATTACTACGAATTCCATGCACTTTTCCTGAGAATGTACCGTCATTGAGTGACAGAATGGTTGTCACATGAAGTCAATTGCATGTCCTGTACATCACGTGCGCACGTGGAGCTTTTCACGATTTCTGGTGGTAATGCCTTCCAGCTTTGATAATTGCTATTCTATACACAGTTTGTAGGAAAGAACACATGAAATATGCTTCGGTATATTAAAATGTAATATGACATGCCATAACAAGTAATTGGCTGTTTGCAACAGTTTTGGATATGGGACCTCCTATGATCACATACGTTAGCACCTAAGTTCGACATACTTCCACACACATGTACAGTATGCAGTAAATTTCTTCTGAAATTGATAAATTCCTTGATACTTTCGGAAATCAAATACTTTTTTTTATTCTCAAATATCTAACACTCATTAATATGACTGTTTTATCGCAACCATAGAACGTCAGTCTTAACCTTTGATTTATGACCTTCAGTCTTGACCTTGGACGAATTGACTGTAGTCGAGAGTTACGTTTCACACCTGGACGTGGAAGCATTCAAATTTGGAGAATTTCGTTCCGGATTCCGAAACAGCATTGAAAACAAATGTTTATGATGATGTGTGTTAACTTTGTATGCCAAAACGCACAGTATTCGTTAAGCCCGGATGATAAACAACACTCTTGTTACTGAACAGAGGTCGATGCAATGGCCTTTGTTATGGTAATTTCCCTAACTGAAGACAGAGGACTCGAAGACAGGCTCACGTGGTTTCTCGTTCAAGGACTAGCAACATTACAAAACACCAACTGTTTCCTAAATAATTGGAAGTTCAATCATGTACCTCACTTTATTTGTTCTTTAAGCTCAGCGTGAAAACTGAAGGAAAATATTGATATAAACCCAAATTTTCTGTGTTACACGTGTCTTTCGTTTTGGATTTTACAGCTGAAGGAGGGATTTTAAAGAAAAACCAAACATGTTTATCACACGTGTTTCGGACAAAATTGTCGACAAGTATTACATAATTAAATCCCAATGATGACCTAATTTTGTCTCCTGTGGGTCAGTTTGTACGATAAGTGGTCATTTGTTATTATAAGCATCTTAACGCTGACCAGTTGGACAACATTCAAGTTTGTGACAGGTCTACGTGTCAACAATATATATAGACACATGTATTCAGTAGAGTGTGACAGTTTCGGCGTAATACGGGTAACATCTTGAAAGTCTAGCTGAGAACTTTTGTTAAAAGCAAACCGTTATACTATGTGGGAATTAAGTAGACTGTTCCTTAGAATATGAAAATAAAAAAGTTCGATTCATTAAGCCAGGAAGATGGTCACAGACGGGTAATTACAGGTATGATTTTCACCTGCGTCCCGCCATGTTCCCCTACAATTACTTGCCGGCTAATGACGAATAACGACGTGTAACAGTTACTTTTTTGTTTGACGTTTTGCTACCTGGTGATACGCTACCTGGATTACCACAAAAGTGAAGACAGTCACATCTAAAGGTGATTTTTGTTCAATGGTTCATTTAAAATGATTTACGGACATCTTGAGATCCTGAATGCATCATAAATTCTAAGCAAACATATAGAAGTTATTCATTACCTTAGGAGTATATCGTTGGGTAAAAGGTACGTACAGGATTTATTGTACTGACACGAGGTGATTCCGGAGTACCAGTGCATACAGACTTTGGATTCCCTCTAGGACTTTATGCCGTCTAGGTAATTTGGTGTCGGAGATTTCGGATGTATTCACCAATCGGTAAAATAATGACAAATCATGCAAATAGGACAGACCCTAAAGGAATCATACTGTCACGTGTACTTTTCACCACGATTTGTCGGCTTCCAATACGTCCTGACAACCAATCATAAGTCGATTGTTCGTACTAAATGACTATATAATTATGGAAATCATTTCTATGTTGACTACTTAATGATATGCAAATAGATGCTAATGAGCAGAAAAAAAGTATCGCCTTGGGATCTATTTACACTCGGAGGTCAGATAAACTCTTGTTTCAGGTGTTGTTTCTTCTTTGTATTGGATATATACTGGCTTTGTTCTAAATGTGTCGATACTTGGAGAAGCTTGAGGTGAAGAGTTAACAAATGGTGTGAGAGTTTCCCAGAGAGAGAATCTAATGGCAGTGAAGAATATATTCAGCATCTGTACTCACTTTGCTAGGACAGGTATATGGATGTTTGCTGGTACCTCTTGTCAACAGACATTTGGTTTCAGACAATGTGTTTGATCTGGAACAGCTTACGTGTTCAAGCGGTCACAAAAGCTATAGCTGCTTGAAATACCTGAATCCTGTGTCCCAACATTCTACATCCATGGACACTAGTATAGGGTTTAGCTAGCTCATGTTTTTATGTTTGAATTGGCTATCGTGAGAGTTTACAAACATGAAAAGTGTAAGACATTCCATTCGTGGACGGAAACTGACCAGTGACAATCCTGAGTCGTTGGCCAGGCAACTGGACATTGAGGTAGCGAGATTGGACGATATGGTTCGCACCATGGAGAGTCTGGAACGACAGTGCCAGTTACAGGTGGTGGAGGTTATCCCCGGGGCTTGTACTGATAATCCGGGCTTTATACAGGTATATTGGTTGTTGATACACACATATATATATTCTTCCTTTCTTTTTTAAACATTGATTTATAGGTTAGATACATACCATACCACTTTATATCGTTTGAATACGAATAATTGATATATGAGTCTTAAAATTCCATTATTAATTCCAACTGAACTACCAGATTTCGCTATTCTCTATTCAAATAGTCATATAGTATATCCACCTCCTTCCCCCATACACACACATCTAATCCTGCCCTCCCACCATTCCGACTCCACCCCCCACCCCTCCCCCCCCCTTCCACATTTTAACCTCACCACCTCCTACCCTACACATCTTAACCTGGCCACTCCCATCTCCACACATCTATAACTATACTTAGCCCCCCTCCCACACACACCTTCACCCCCCAATACACACATCTACCCCACATATACACACACACATATCTAACACCCCCTGCCCCCTGCTCCCCCCCCCCGACCAACACACATACACATCGACCTCCCCCTCCCCCTCACCCCACTCCTTCCAATATCACTACAATATCACGTTAACCTGTGATAACCCCTGCCGTCTTCCTACCATCAAAGACCTCTGGTCTTCTTATTTGTTCATAAATGTACTTCTGACCAAGCTTCATCATCACTTTCCCCCATCATCTCTTTTTACCACTCAGCCTACTGTCTGAATTTTCCTTTTAATATACATAAGAGTGCATATTCAGTTTCGCCACTACCCATCACCCCTAAACCTTGTCCCTTTCACCGCTGCACCATCCTAGTAACCTTTAAGACTGCAGATCGATTGTGAAGATTTATTACTTAAGAATTTACGAGTGCAAACTGTGTTAGACAACACTCGATTACCGTTGAAATATACAGACGATTCATTCAGAAGAGTAAGCTTATCTAGTAAAAACTTGTATCCAAGTTTAATGTACTACACTATAGTACTACAGTGTTTCATGTATAAAGTGTCGGTTCGTGTCTTTTCGGTTATAATTTCGTTCATCTTCGATATAAAGGGAATATATAATGGAAAAATTGATTGCTATTTATATCCGATCATGTGAGTCCATTTTCAAAGACATTAAGGAGTTATGATAGCAACTACACAATTTTGACTCATCTTACGAGAGAAAGAGTAAATATCTTCACTTCGTTTGAAAAGGTCTATACAGTAACGGCGCTGTCTAAGATTTACGCCACGTGAAATTTTCGAAAGATTAAGGGGAAAGGGTGACGAAATTGGGATATAATATATACACATATAAAGTAAATATCCCTCGCTGCAAAAACATATTTAAGTTCGTTGGTATGTATTGGAAGAGGTTGTTTGGAAACTTAAGGAGTTGGTTGCCCCAAATATTATTCTCGCGTAAAACCCCATCACTCAATAGTGAACTATCGAAAATATACACATCACTAATGTATCAATTTCTGCAGTATTTCTCAAGTACACAAATGTACATTTGCTGTTCGTATTATTCTGTACAAACAGGGATTAACGACCTTACTCTAAGGTTATTTTTTTTTCTGTTTATTGTGTTATCAAATGTTAAGCAAATTAAATTGTTCTATAGAAAGGTCTTAACGATTCTCCAATAATAAAATATGACATTTGGCTTGAAAACACCGTCGATCTGTTTTTGCGTTGTTCTCCGCCAGATGAGTCTCTCAGAAATAGATACTATCTGACTCTAGCACGATCGATCGATAAGTTTATGATATAATTACTAGAGAACGTCACTTTAAGGCTGTTTCTATAAACATCAGTAATATTCAGCGTCCATTCATTAGTGCAAGTATTGGAGAACGTCATGTGTACAAGTAACGTAATAAACAGAAACTTGGGGAACAGTATCGCCGCCTTGTCTCACACACCTGTATCAATTTATCATAATTACTATTTATGATCTTTTTAATATTCCGATTGCCTTGTACATGTCAGACATTACAGAATTCAATTTCGCTCTTTTATGGCCTATCTTTTATTCATAAAATTTTGTCGTATTGGCGTTTTCGTATTACAACTTGGCTTCTTATATTTATTGTTTGTTGTCTGGTTCTTGCAAGTTATTGTCTTTTACGAGCTTATTGTGAAAGAATGGTATATCCATTTTGTCAATTTTGTATTCTTCAAGTTGTTATATGTCATGTATTTTGTTTCTTTATAGACCTCTATAATCATTTTCCATATCGACGTTCGACATTCCTTCAGTTTAATATCACCCGTTACTAGCTTGGCGCAAAGCATAATTTCAGAATTACTGCAATATATCAAAACTTTTTAAGCTCTCGCTAGAAATCATTGATAACAGTCATATAAGCATGCTGAAAATAGAAGCACTCGGATTCTTAAATACTGAATACTTCAACGTATCTAAACTTGTAATCTTTTGAAGAAAATAATTTTAAAGTGAAGAGCTCCCACCACGGGAAACAACTCCAAGCGTAATTGGATTTGAATTTTTGCCAAGGTAACTGACAGCAAGAAATCATGATTGCATACGTAGATATTTCGTGGGTGATCCGCTCACAAATTGCATAAGCTTTGTATTTAACGGACTCTAGATAGGAAGATGTGAAAAACAGATTGTATTTATCGAAATATTTGTAAATTGGGGCACTATCTATGATTTCTGCGCAGATCAAATCGAGTTTTTTTTTTCGTATTTTCCAATAAAAGTTTTTGTACTTATGCATAAGCATATCTGTCTGTAGATATTCATATAGACATGGCGATATTTGACTGGGATATTGTATAAGTTTGTGTAACTACAAAATCTTGTGAATAATTTGTACCACAGTAGATTAAAACTTTTGATATCCGCTGAAGTGGAACATGTATATCATAAGATTTGAACAAGCACCATCAAAATACGACGCCTTGATACAGAGGAATGATAAAATTCAATTTTATGGATAAAATATCTGACTCAGCCTTATACGTCTTAAAAAAGGGATTTTTTTTAAATCTTGCAAAATTGAAAATATCGCTATGAAACGCAAGAAGGTTCGGTTTATCTTGAGAGACGAACGTAAATTATTGAAAAATTAACGGAACATTAAGATGTGACAAAAAATTGTTATTGAGGGACAAGGCTTGTTATTATTTTCTCCAGCCTTGTGAAGCCTCTGGTATGTAACATCTGATTTCACTTACTTCCAGTGCAGCATACTTTATAACTCGATTTGTTTTGCATCTGTTGAAAACTGTTCACAGTTGTCTGGTCAAATCAGGTATATAGAATAGTTAAGATAGAACATAGTGCACAACTGTGATACAAAACATGACAACAGAGTTACATATCTGACAGTTGACTTCCGCTCAGGGCATCATTCAACCAAATGTTCAGAATGAAATGTACATCGGGGTCGTAAACTTGTCCGTTGTCGCGGTACCCTTATGTACGAGTGGTGAGACATTGTAAATAACGCAATAGTCAGACGCCCGGAGTCTTTTTTGACAAGTGTAATCGAACTTACCTTGCTGGAGGTACAATTAAAGCAGTGTGTGTCATTTTAACATTGTCCTAATGCGCAAAGTTTTCTGCTATTACTCTTGTTGAAGGTCATGTGCTCTCCCGGTAACCATCTCCTAGTTTAAGGATGTATGTCACCTTATTTGAAAAGTTAAAGAGCTGAATATATCTCAGTAGATTTCATCAAAATCACCGTAACCCACTGTAGATTTATGATGTTTTAAGACATATAAGAATTACTTTCGTGTATAGGAAGCAAAATATAGTCTGTGGTTGGTTTTGATATCGCAGTGAACAACACAACTTGGTAGGCGTGCATGTGCGTACAGTGACACAAAGTTTGAAGTATGGCTTCATAGCCACAGCGATATGTCACAGCTAAAGTTTTTCCATTTGACGTCATAGCCTCATGTCGTCATATACGTGGTTTACTTTTTTTGTATCTGCCTGATAAAATGCTGATATCACGGTTGCTATGAAAGGATTTGTGATAAACAGAATATTTCATTCGTTTCCATTTCATAATATCATCATGATTTTTTTTTTTCGTTTTACCTTACAAGAGGCTCGATAAAATGTAAATAAAAAGCCAACATTTAATAAATTACCTAGCGATGGAACCTCATGTATCATCCTCTCTATACGGCATAACAATTAACCTTTAAACTAATGACCTTTCAAGCTTCATTATACAGTACAGAGCATCAGACCTGTTCGCTACACTCCAATAACACGATGTACTGCGTACAGGTCGCGCGGGCATTCAAGATTGGCAATAAGATTATAGCCAAATTAGATTTTTTTAAAGTGAGATGAGTCGACAGTCAACGGCATGTACCTGAAATATGTTGCACATTTGTGAAAGAAAGGAATAAAGTGCCTGTATTGTTCCGGGCTGTGTTAAAGTTAGTACTTAAAAGTAACAGTGTATCGCTTTCACGCACAAGATCCATTGAATGATATTACTATATAGATTAAGTGAAAGTCGCCCACAATTTTAAATCTCCGCTAGAAAACAAAAGTAACAGTGAAATAACCATTAAGAACATCAATAATTTATTGAGATCATCTGCACGTCTTCAAACCTGGCGCATTGGAGACAATCTAATTTGAAATCTCGTGGATAGAACTACAGTGACTAGCAGACAGAGAATGAATCTTATTAAGATCTGTGTCAATGACCGGAGAGCTGTCACAGGCATGTAAGCACAGAAATATAGGCAGCAAAGATATAAATCAATCAGCAGATTCAAGATGACGTCAGACGTGACGTCATGTCTCGAACTGTACACATAAACTCGTATTGTGTCATCATTTGATTTTTAATGACAAGTTCTGATAGTTTTAAATCGTTATGTGTTATTAAAACACATATTACACTACAACGCTACAAAGTAATGCAGTTCTTAAATCCATTTTAGCATCCTACTGTGTAGTGCATAAAGTTGTCATGCGCAGGATGTACTTGTCTTGGTGGGTGGGGTGGGGATAGATACCTCAGCGAACACATCAAAGGTCTTTGATTTTGCAGATTAAATAAAATGCATGTGTTCTAAGGTATTCATGTTTTAGATAAAAGTAATGGAGCTTTTACAATGCGAGATATTCACCCTGTTAAATCTGCAGTTTCCAGTATTCTGAAGAAACACACGATTCCATTACATAAACCATTTAAAATCATGTTGTGCATGTTGTTCTGCATTCTGCTTCGATACTCTGACATTGCCATATTTGTTTTTTTTTAAGATAAAAAGAATGATGACAAAAAAGTCTTATAGGAAATTGACGCAAGCTTCAATGTTAACTGAATGTTTCAACTTTAACCCAAGCAAATAATGTTACTCATGTACAGAACTATTCCGCATATTTGGAAACGTTCAATGTATAACTGTCCGTATTGTGGACTAGTATCAGTCGCGTAGATAGACACATGACGTGTCAACAGAGTCACGAGAACGTTTTATCTTACCACAGCTTTGTGTAGATAGGGAGGATTGCCGTTAAATATCGGCGTTACCAAGGATAACTCAAACAGACAAATATTCATGACCGGAAAAGTAGTTCAGATCACAGTCATTCAGAAGCTTAGATGCACAGTCCAACAATCTCTTTATCCGTTCCCAGTATTTACGCAACTAATACCACCCTGAAAAGAAGACAGAATTTGAGCCTAATCAGAATGGAAAAAAAGAAGAAATGAAATAAGCGAAGAAGTAGACAAATGTGAATACACAGTTATTAAAAAAATTCGTAAAGTACGAAGAGAAGGAAACAAAAAAAGCAGAATTTGTTTTCCAAATGAAGTGCATTAAGATCGTGTCGTCTGAATCTGTATGGTTGAAGAAATACCTTAGGGTCTGAATATATTTTGTGGTTTTTTTTTTCTTTTTTTATCATGAAACAATTAGATTTACTCCCCAAACAAAACAGCTGAAGATCCTTAAGGTCCAATTAAGACGCTTGAGTCATACACAAACAGACCTTTTTTTCAAGAAGCACCCAACTATTGTATATCAATAAAGCATACGATGCGAGCATCATCCATGAAATTGCTTTATCTTGGTGGTAAACCCAGGCGTGTTACGTGCCTAGGATCGTGCAGGAAGCCAATTTGACCTGCGGTATAAACATATTTATATTTTTCTCAGAGAAAAATATCTCACCTCTACGTTTCTCGTTAACCTCATAAATACGATAGAAATAAGTGCAGTTTAACAGAGAATTATACAGTGAATGCTTCGTTCCATCTCTAATGTATTTTGACACGTTTGGTACTCCAGGAGCAACTTTAACAGTCTGAGTTACATAACAGAGTCAGTAAATATGGATCATGCGTAGTTAGGTACTTAAATTGCTGTCAGGTTTACACATCATCATCTAATATACATTTCACACATCGGAACTTAGACATCTGAAAGTCAATAGGGAAATGACGTTTGTCAGTTACTACACAGATAGTAACAGGCACTAGAGTTAAATTTGAAAATAAGGACTTACAAAAAATATGGGAGAGGGGCAATTTTACTTTCTGTCTGAACACACACTCAACACACTGACGGGTTATTTTATAAGTTTTGTTTCTTTCTTTACAATCGACGTCTTGAAAGCGCTTGCATCCATGAAAATGACCCGGATGTCCGCACATCGCTCTAGTAATTATGTCGGATTGCTATGAATAGTGAATAGATATGAACATTTCGGGAGCAAGTTTAAAATGTTTGGCATGTCCTAAAGAACGACAACACGACAATGGTATTAAGGACAAACTATGACATTTGTTACTTATGATATTTTCTCTCTAAATAAGTATTCAGTTCTCTGAACGGCGTGAGCAAAAATGTCGAGGTTTTAATATTTCGGTGAAACGGTGTTTAGAAAGAAACGAATTTCTGTTTTCATCATTTTGAAATTACTTGAAATGTTGTTTGAACTCAAAATCCGGAAAATATTTATAAAATGCAAACTCTCTGGCACAGTTGCCTACTATGTATCTGAATCAAGAGAGACTAATAAAAAGTAATCCTACAAAATCATGGAGATTTTATTTCGTTTTGGTTATTTCAATCTGACGATAGTATAAATTGATACATCAAAGTATTGTGACCTTTATTTGCGACATCGTATGAAGATTGGTAAGTGTAAGATCCAAACACATAACCAGCTCCACGTTTACAATACCAAGTCTATTCCGAGAAACAAAACCGGATTATGTTATCCGAAAACCAATCTATATATGATAGATTTTCAGGATCTAAGTCTTCTGATAACAGGAAGAGATAATCATTTTAAGAAGCGAGGATATGAAATTTAGTCTATTAAGGAACTTTAGTTTAAGGAATAACGCACGGATGATACTTGTAGTAAGTCTCTGAAAACAAATCAAGAGTACGCATCATTATAAAAGAAGTCTATTTTGGAGCTTTAGTTTAAACACTAACGCACGCTGGATAGTAAGCTTTAACTATCTGAACAGCGAAATCAGAAAAATACCGGATATCTTAAATGATGCACTTAAATTATCCGGGTCCTATTGTGTGATTTAATGTCCAGGACGTGCATTGGTAATTCGAGGTAGCAACACGTTCATTTTCCTTCAGATAAAATTCACCCATAATTTCAATGGAAGTTATGTACTTAGCGCTCCCTACAAGATATCTCTCTCATTCTTTAGGGTGCGTCTAAAGTTTGAATGTACTTTTAAAGAAGTTCTTATCTGACTGCCTCGGCTCCTTTGGGAATTGAAACTGCTGTCATGCAGCGCGTTTACACCGTCTGATTGTGCTATTGGTGCACTTGTGAAAGGCTTTGTCGCCCTCTACGTTGTATCTTCCGGCTAAGGATGTACGTGACAGCAATATTATACATTTGTAGATCTGTTGGAATGCATATCTCTTTCCCTAAAACAAAATTATCGATTTCACAAGTGAATGTGTCAAACAAGATATATTTCTAAATATAACGATAAATATTGCTATACGCGTTGTCTTAAAAATCATTACTTCCGGTCCGGTATATATATTTATTAAGAATGACAAATTATGTTATGCGCATGAACCATATCTATAGATTTTGTGATAACTGGTGTCGTTAGATCTGATGTAAATCGGTTGAAAATTTACAATTAAGTTTAAAATATGATATTTTAGTATTCTGTTTCTAGATACATTAGAGGAAATGTTGGTCAAAGTCATCGCCGAGTACCAACTAGGTCTAATTCAGTTCTGTCGTATACAATTAAGTTTAAAATATGATATTTTAGTATTCTGTTTCTAGATACATTAGAGGAAATGTTGGTCAAAGTCATCGCCGAGTACCAACTAGGTCTAATTCAGTTCTGTCGTATACAATTAAGTTTAAAATATGATATTTTAGTATTCTGTTTCTAGATACATTAGAGGAAATGTTGGTCAAAGTCATCGCCGAGTACCAACTAGGTCTAATTCAGTTCTGTCGTATACAATTAAGTTTAAAATATGATATTTTAGTATTCTGTTTCTAGATACATTAGAGGAAATGTTGGTCAAAGTCATCGCCGAGTACCAACTAGGTCTAATTCAGTTCTGTCGTATACAATTAAGTTTAAAATATGATATTTTAGTATTCTGTTTCTAGATACATTAGAGGAAATGTTGGTCAAAGTCATCGCCGAGTACCAACTAGGTCTAATTCAGTTCTGTCGTATACAATTAAGTTTAAAATATGATATTTTAGTATTCTGTTTCTAGATACATTAGAGGAAATGTTGGTCAAAGTCATCGCCGAGTACCAACTAGGTCTAATTCAGTTCTGTCGTATACAATTAAGTTTAAAATATGATATTTTAGTATTCTGTTTCTAGATACATTAGAGGAAATGTTGGTCAAAGTCATCGCCGAGTACCAACTAGGTCTAATTCAGTTCTGTCGTATACAATTAAGTTTAAAATATGATATTTTAGTATTCTGTTTCTAGATACATTAGAGGAAATGTTGGTCAAAGTCATCGCCGAGTACCAACTAGGTCTAATTCAGTTCTGTCGTATACAATTAAGTTTAAAATATGATATTTTAGTATTCTGTTTCTAGATACATTAGAGGAAATGTTGGTCAAAGTCATCGCCGAGTACCAACTAGGTCTAATTCAGTTCTGTCGTATACAATTAAGTTTAAAATATGATATTTTAGTATTCTGTTTCTAGATACATTAGAGGAAATGTTGGTCAAAGTCATCGCCGAGTACCAACTAGGTCTAATTCAGTTCTGTCGTATACAAATTGTGAACGTAATTCTGAATAAAACTAAATAAATCAGTTCCTAGTCATGGAGTTCAGATGTAGCATATATATCGTATGTTTAACGTACGCAATTAGTGACATTCATGATGTCCGACCCAAAATTAACTTGTTTTTTTTATTATTATTATTGTTATTTAAGATCTACATTTCAAAAAAAAAAACAATTGATAAATTTACATCGATGTTAATGTAAGTTCCTGTCTTTATTTACCGTTTCCGATGTGGCTCAGAAATGAACCATTCTGATCTATTATAATACATGTTTCATCACGCCGATATTGAAAAAAATGTAAGTTATTATAATTGTTAATCTGAAATGATGTGCTATTTAAAGACATTCTAAGCCTAACTACTCTAGATAAAGAAGACGCCCGTTATTGCACAGTTTTAATCCTGGTCAAGCGGATTGCCAACTGAACAAAACGTCCTGAATAGGGTGGGCAATCTCACAAATGTTCAGTATTTATAAGACCCGTTATATTTACCGTGCGCCTAATCTGATCTCGTTCGTTGACCCTCCCCTTGGTAGTCGTGTTCTTCTTCTCCACAAAAGCGTGGTCTTAGGAAGGATTTATTTACGTGTGGTTTGTATACCCAGCGTGACGGCTGATCCTATGTGTATTCCATGTAGTTCTGTTTTTGAAGACTGCTGATTAAAATCAATATAAAAACATCGTAATAAAAGTAATGTGGAAAATTTTCCAGTCGATCTTCTTAATTGGTCTTATTTTATTGAAAACATACAGAACATTTTAATAAACCTATTTAATCGTCATTAAAATAATAACAAATTTCATGGGTATGTCAGTGATACTAAACAATGAAGAGCCATTTATGGCTTCAGAAACCTTATCCTCGCTGAACCGTTCCATTATCTTACCGAACATTAAAACAAGATAAGCTCATTGAAATCGGCGGAAGCATACCCGTCGACCTATAATGATAAAATGATATCCGTCCTAGGGATGGTAAACCTCGCGAGATTGTGGTCACCTCCCATGCCAGTGTGTTCATGCCGGGGTAATATTTGGAGTATAGTTGTGATAGGACGGTGTTGCATTGATTTTGCATGTAAATTTTATCACGAGCTTTCTTTATTTTGATACACACCTCTTGTTATGTACTATTGCATTACTCTTTAATTCCTCTTCCAGATTGCGTTACGGTTTTTAAAGAAAAATTCTGATCAAAAATTAAAATTATACCAAGATACATATACAAGGTACATACTCTGATTTGTTTGCAATGATTATCACAATAACCGTTTTACTTGTAGTACGTGCAGTATGTCAATAACATATCTACAGTAATAACTTATAGACGATCCTGTAATAAAACAATGATCTTGAAATTTGAAATTCAGAAATCTTAAACATCATGATGAATATGACTGAAATCTCGGTATAATTCTTTTGTTTCCTATTTTGCTTTACACGTGTCCATCAAATCTGTATGACCTTCTTCCTCTTCCTTTATTTGGTTATCCCTATATTTAGCTTTTCTGCATAAACATTACAAAGGAACAAGATTTCACTCTAATGATATTCACATGAAAGTGATGTAAATGGCGTTTATCCTTGACCTCAGAGTTCTGTCATGTATCTCAACTCGCCAAGTATGATACAACGCGTTTTATATCATATATGTAAAATTCACTTATAAATGACCTTGAGAACTATGCATGACCTTGTCCTACTCTGTTGCGTGTCTGATATGTTTCTCCGTCCATTGTGATACATCATTAGAAAGTATAAACATGAAATTTAGACATTGGATGACAGACGCCCCTTTGGCAGGTCTGCGTTTCGGAAGAGAAGCCCTCTTTAGACTAAATCGCTTGACGGCTTACCAGACCTTTCCCGTTCCTGTGAAACCCTGAACATGCCACACAGCGCCTGGACACGAGACCTATAATTTTATCCGAAGAAGAAACGGGGTTCTATGTAATTGTCCGAAATGTAGGTTACCTCGCCTGCCATTAATTAAGGGGTCCGACCAAGTCGATGTAGGAAATAATGTTCCAGTCAATTTATCGTGAATTTCCATTGTATTCCGGACCGGAATAGAACACATAGAATAAGAAAGAACAAATTGTTTTTAGAAAGGTATATCTTAAGCAGAAGAAGTAAAATTTAGATTGACACCACAAAATACAAAAAAAAAAAAAAAAAAAAGAGAAGTTAAGCTATTGAATTGAACGAACACTTAATGAACAGTTAACTAATGGAAATCATCAGGGATGTCGGGAACCAATCGGAAAGGATTTATATCCTTCATGGTTCCGTGGTTTTATCATTAAAATATAAAACGTTTCATTTAAGAGCTGAAATACTTCATCCCGAAGGTAATATCGTACATCAAACTTACCAATACATCACATTTAGATATTGCAAACTTTCTGTCATTTACGATTTTTTCCAATCATGAAAAGATTCCTTTAAAAGATAAGTAGTTATGGCAATTTTGACTTTTGTTTCTATCAGTCAAAGGCATTTGGATATTTCGATCTTCTGTGAAATGGTCGATTAAAGAATTTCAAATGTGAAGATGTTCTCCTGAACGATAAGTCGTTATGGTCATTTTCATTTTTTTTCTCTGAACTAAAACGACGATAGGGCTATTTTGAAATCAGTTTACGCGTAACGTAGACTTCTAAAACGGAAATCATTTTCACGACCATTCGGAACTATCTATGGTGCTACAAATGGCTCAACAAACCATGTCCGAAGGTTATCCGTTAATGTCCATTCACTAATGAGGTAAGCGACATTGATGGAGTATAATTCTACTTCCGTTATCGCCTTGAGAAGATTACACAATGCTCCACTTCCAACAGAGTCTCAAAGGAGCCAAGTTCGCCTACATTTGATATATACTACACCACACCTTCGACGCTATAGCAATGTTCTCTTGTGACGAGCTACCATGAAGGATCTCCGCCATTACTTCCTTCCGCCAGACGCTTAGAACCTCGAGGAGCCGCCATTCAGATTCATTTAGTTGTGCACTCAAAGCACTGTTCATTTACTAGGTTGATCTGCATCATTGCTACTCTTAAATATCAGGAATGTTTCTAATGAACGTGTTTTGGTGTCATGCTTTTCTAGGCTGTAGATAAGAAAAAAGTAATATATGTATCTTTCGTCTTCATTAAATGAATTTCTTCTTTATTGAAACGAATTTAAAAATAAATCAATAACGCTTTATTTATGGATGTTATGGTTCAGAAAAAAAGGTTTTCTTTCACTTGCTTCATACTGACGACAATCAATTTTCGTCTTCATTAAATACATTTCTTCTTAACTGACATAGATTCAAAAAATCAATATCACTTTATTAACGTTTTTTCACATTTTACATACTGAAGATCCTTTAATCAGAAACATTAAACCACATATTTTCACCGTTACAACTACATTTCCTGAAGGTTAATGAAGTAATTTAACTCAAGTCAGCAATTTTATCAATTTTTGCAACGTCGACATATCGACAAGACAAGTTGTCAACAAAGCACTGCGTTGCTCTCACTTCCATGTAGCCACAAATTAGATTATGTGCTGTGCCTTTTAGCACGTTCATTAGTTTCTTCATTATTCTTACATAATTAACATTACCAGATACATCAGGCATCATCAATCACACAGATCTCACATGATTGTGATAAGTATTCTTATCGAAAAGTTAAGGAAAACGTATCTTTGAGTTTTCGCTAAGCAGCCATATTTTAATAACTTTCAGATTTTACTGATTTGAAGCTTTCACGCCGGAACATTAGTACTCTGACATTTGCCATAGTATTAGTGTCGACATTCCAAATTACATAATATGAATCCCACTGGAAATATTTAAAAGTGTGAACAAAATTTTTCTTCTTTAGAGGTATTTGACAGGTTCTGTTGGCATAGTATAGATTTCTTTCGTGTTGAAACCCTGACGTTTATGAAGTTTCATCTTTCCATGTTGGCGCGCTGACACATATGACTTTTCAAGGTCTTGTCAAAAAAAAAGGATATTGATAAACGAATGAAGAAGACTGTATCACGGGAGAATACATTCAATACACTACCCAAGGCTTTTCCTGTAAAGCTATCACGTTTAGGAACTCTTCTTTTTGTACTTCATGGTTATGTAGCGTCTGATGTTTTGATAAAATGTCTATTATGAAAGACATGAAAATAAGAAAACACAACAGACCTTCTTCCACTTTCTTTGACACGGTATGATTGATCGTCAAACTTTATTGACGAAAGATCGTACAGAGATTTGCTGTCCCAGCTTTCCAGGCAAATCTATCAAGACGGATCTGTGTCCTAAGACATCAAGGTGAAATATATCATCAGACATAAATTCATCAAGACGTAATTGTGCTATGTTGTAAGACCTTCAGCTGGTTTTTCTATAGCAAGACAGAGGCAGAAATGTTTGTTATTGTATCTCCGATAGTATCGGTGTACAATTCTATTTTAGAAGACACTTTAAAGTAAATGCATTTTTACATCGAAAATTTCAGAAAGTCAAGAGGGTTTTGTATATTTTCTAATCAGTTTATACACTTGGTATAAATGTGTTCTCAGATATACTTCGTATTTTATTAAGTATCTATAGAATCGGTGTCAGTAGCAGTCTGCTGTCATTTAGATATTTGATTGTACGAGACGAAAAGAAGATACAGTCTAAAATGAAAAAGTCATTCATGGCCGTATGAATGCATTATCTTCTTGTTGCGTTATATGTGTTCAGCTTCTGTCGCCTGGTAATGATTCTTAAATACATCATTTGAAGAACTGATAATTCTGTATCTTCAATGTATCATGACAACACTGATTCACATTAGTCTCACCAGATAAACATCGATGTAAACTTAATTTCTTTAACAACAATTGCAAAACAAGCTATCAAGGTTATATTAAATCACTTTTTTTCTCTTTTTTTGCCCGGATGGCAGATAAATGGGGGAGGGGGTGTTCTCCGGGTGGCTAGGTGAAAGGCGAGTGTCTTACGCATAATTATTGTTCACATGATGCTAGTAATCATAATAAAATTTTATATCCAACTTACATGAGAATCAATTCATTCTAAAAGCAAGTATTATACAGTATGACGAACAGCACACCGTGAAAGTCGTCAACGTCTGGTTAAACTAGCAGAGCATTTGTATCTAAAAATTGAAGACATTTGGAACCAGTTGCTCTATAACTTACTGACGTTTAAGACGTGAGTAAACTGAGTGCAGCAACCTAACCTCATATCCGTGTGTTGATGGAATCGCACGTGGTGGTACCACCAGAAAAGGAGCATTCATTTTACCCGAGGTAAAGAGAGACACCGTTGATTGCTATGCACCAAAGCATTGTACATGTAGGTAACCTACCCACTACAAAATCAATTGATGTCTAAAATGTTTCCATGGATTCTGCTAATGTCTACACTACTATGTGACTGTTACCGAAGCAACACCATAGAAAATCTATGGAGTGGGAACATCTAGTTATATTATTTCCCACCTCTTGATTGCGGCATTTTGGATAACGAAGCCATAATCACAGTATCTAGCTGGGTAAACTTTCCAAGCCTGAAGCCAGGGTATTAGTTAAGCATTAAGTCCTGTATAACAGTACAGTATCGATCAAACAGAGAAATTGTGCGTCGAGATAGTCACAGACAGAGTTCGGTTCAGAATATGTACATCTGACGTCTGCTTATTCGATCAACTTCCGCCAATTTTGGTCTGTACGAGCGTGCTTGTTTTAACACTACATATTGGTCAAGCCAATTCTTACATGGTCAACGTCGCGAGACCTAGACGTTAAGGCTTTGTTACTACTTAGCCGACTCGTCTGACATGTCACGTCTAAATTAAAAAGTTGCAGCATGATTTTTTTATGTCTGGGTATCGAACGCGCCGAAAATGCCAACTCGATTGAGACACCTTCCTCTGAACGATAACGTTGTTAACTATCCCTCATACACCGAACTTTGTTGCGTCACCAGACACTGTAAGGACAGTTTCAAACAGATATTTATTTCACTTCATCTGCACTATCATTCGATAACATTATATCACCATATACATGTGTTTTGTTCATAAATCTGAATACTTGTAAAGTGTCTTTTATAGATAATAGTCTATCGGAGTTTCTTTATACTGTTGTTATGTTTTCCTAATTTGGCTTTTCCGCCATTTTATCATATGTTTCGTTTCGTTCCGTTCCGCTGCAGGGAATTACAAAACAATTAATGACTATGTATTATTAAAGATACTAATGTAATTATCAAGGTCAAAGTCTTATGGTATGAAACACTCTGTAGTCTTGAAAAATAAATTCTATTCAATTTTGATAAACTATGTTTTGTGATCATATCCCTCCTCCCCCTTCTACTCCCCCCTCCCCCAACGTCCTTAACTGCCAATTAAATCATTCGAAAACAGAAGATTCTGTTTCATTTTAAAATCAACCAGGTCTCTCTCATGACAAAGAGTATAACCTGTTTTCACTTGTCCCTGACTCTTATGTCAGTTTCGAGGTCAATTAAGACAGATTATATACGATTCTGCATCGATAGCACACAGAAGTTGATATAGGAGCTTAACGACGAAATATAAGGCCAACCGGTTAATAATCCTGTCCAATGTTCCACAAGGCTTCCTCAAGAGATCGATTTCCTCCTCTCGATGATGGTCTGGTCATCTTCGGTCAACACGCAAGAGATACTGGAAAAATATTTAGACCCAGCGTCTTGCTTGGTGCATCGGTTACGATGCATTTGATTGTAAAATTTAAAATCGCATTAAATATTTGCTCTTTTGTTAATTCGGAATATCCGTTGAAATTTCATGCATATTTCACGCCCATCTCAACAGTCATTCTTCCGTAGAGAACTGATTATATTCTGTTTATAAACATCATCAAAACAGTGTTCTCTTTCCAGAATAATTGCTTCTATTCCATCAGTTTTGAATGAATGAGCATTACTGGATAGTCCTTGGCGTAAATTCAGGTGGCGTTATAATCGTCATAGACGGTTACATAACGATCACGGGCATGGAACCCTGAAGTTGGATGCCTATTGCACAAAAAATGTTTCCGATAGAATCGAGCAAATTGACTTTATTGTCTAAAACCATGAAAATCATGCATTGTGGTTATCGTTATCCGCGGCTGTTTACTTCACATAATTTGAATGAACAGAGATTCGCGTGTCATTGAAGACGACAAAAACTCCCCGTGCTCATCTTGGAATATAGCACTTGAATTTGTCCTCGGAATGATAAATGGATTTTATCAGTTTCAGTTAGAAATGTATTTGCCTGTAGATTTGTTTGAACCAAATGTTTCCATTTGCTTGTTTGACAACTGAAGTCTCGCATCGATATACAAATGAGAAATTGTTGTCATTGCTGTGTGCAGCAACCTTATCTTCGACAAAGGGATCATCTATTTTGTTTGTGTTGTAACTGTATAGCCTTGGGATTTTCATGACAAAATCGGAGGGAAAATCGAGAATTTGATCTTTAAAAAAAGATTTTCAGCATAAAGTTACAGTTTGCCTGCAAAAAGTGAACAAATCATGTCAAAAGGCCAGTGCTGGTTTAGTTGACCATGTGACCTTCGAAAAATGTATAGCGATTGGGTATATATGTTTTTCTGTGGTTGAAAACCGGACTACTTGTCCTGTTGACAATGGGGTAAAATTATCAACGTTGCCGTGTGGACTATCCAAACAAAAGGTGAAACATTATCTATATTACATAGATACAAACCACATATGAAATTAAATTTCTAGGGGATTTTTTTTGTAGATTTTATATTTTATTTTCATATATTTGGTGTATGGAAATAAACTCGTGATTGCTGTGGGCTTCAATAACAGTATAGCTGACAACGAAATATCATATAATGCATCACGATGATCGATTGCAAAGAATCAATTTCCTAGGATTGTTATAGATGTCGTTTCAGAGTTCTGGTATTAATTAATAAAACGACCAAGATTTCGGAAACGTCTAAGTTACATGAGGTGTGACTAATTGTAATTGGAATACGTAAGTAAAACATCAAGGTCTATACACGTGTGTGTTGTCAAGCATGCCTATCATAACACGTGTGGATACAGAGACATCTTACTTAAGTTTCCACATCTGTGTAGCTCTATGAGGATACACTCGTAATAATAGGACCATTGCTACAGTTCTGTGTGTTATTCTTCACCCTACAACAATCATTATTATCGAAGCGTGAATGCTGGAACATAAAACTGGTGTTAACTACCACAATGTCTGGTAAGGAAACTGGAGATGATTCCCTGGATAACAAAACGCAGTAATTGGAATGGAAAGAAGTCCATGTTTTACTGACGAATATATCCACCCAACATGGCCCAAAGCTCCCATTTTCTTATCTGTTGCACGATATATATGTTAACACTATAATACGGGTTTCGTCTTTTAACATTGTTCGGATGCTATTTCCTTGATACGAAATCTAAAATCATTTATGTCCGTTAGCCAGCTACAAAGCTAAGGCTTCAATAGTTTAAGTCAATATCGCAAGTCTTTGCAACAAGGATTATTTTATCTTATGAATCTTGGGGTTCGTTTGTGTTAGCAAAGCAATCCTTATGTGGCATAAATATACATCGCTTGTCTTGCCAATCGAGTCAGGTCCATTGATTCCATGTCGCCAATTCGTGCGAGAAATAAACGTCTGTGATTTACACGTCCAAGACACAAGGATATATATATATGTGTGTATGTGTTACTAATGTCTACTTACACGGTATTGACGGAGGACGGTGTCTCCTTTACAATGAGGTATCACGTCTGAGGAGGAAAAAGCCACTTGATGAGAATGAGTAGGTATCTAGAGACCAATATTGTTTCAGAAAGACAAAACACAGATGTCAGATTTGCATATCTGGACATGGCGTATTAGTAGCATAGAAGATATCGTGTTGAAGAGAATTTCCAGGATTTTAATGGAATTGGTTCATAACCCGTTTCAAATGAACTCTGATAATTTGTTCGGGGATTTTTCCTGGCTTATCTGTCTGATTTTATCGGAAACATTATTGAATTGACTTTGCTGGACACATCTGTCTCTGGACAAACGCTTAAACCGACTTGGCAATGTAAAGCACGTGCATGCATGCGCCGCCGCCAGATATCTTAATGGGATGTTCGTATAAAAAATACGAGAAATACATCGAAATGCATATGCCATTACGTACAAACTTTAATGACATGTGTCTGATTTGGAAAATTTGATTTGGTAAAGTCATCTGTGTACTGAGAGGGAAAAGTGCGATTTATTTTGAAGACGTGATAATGTTACAAAGGTAAAATTGTTGCTAATAGCTTCAGTCAGTACATTTGTGTGGTTATCGGAGGTACTACAGTGAAAGGACTCCGCTACATCACATATAGGCTACCAGAGATCTATAAGGTATGTCTTATCAGAAGATACCATTTACGCCATTGTTGAGTGGCGACCCTGTGATGGATGGTAGTTCGTTGTTGTCTCAGCAATGACGTGCTTTATATATTCCTATCACAGACTGGATACGAAGAGGCTTAATTAAAGCTGTGGTGGACTGTTATCAGATGACCTGTACTAGTATATACCCCACAGGTAGATGATTCTCTTTTGTATTACCCAGTCTTATATAGATGTATAAGGAGCAATACTGGATTATAGAAGTTGATATATTGAACTAATTTGTGTGGATTATTCATTGTAAAACTAAAGAGAACAGGTACTGTGTTCATGCAACGCTGTGTGGAATACCTACAGCCAATCGAGGAGAAAAGTTAAGGGGAGATGCAAACGGTTAGCGTTGCAAGAGGTATAGTAAGCAAGTTGTTCGTTATCTTTTGTGTGTAGTCCGCTAGAGCGCTATAAACAGTGATATATTGGAGTAAGTGGAAATTTTGGAGTATTTTTACATATCCAGATCTATCGTCTGCTGGAGTCGTCTGACCAACTGTATGGTGTCGTCTGCTCGTGCCGTGTGTACCCAATCAAATTTGCCATTCAGGCCTATAATTGCGGAATTGTAAATTCGATTCTTTGGGAACGTGATAAATAGTGTTATTATTGGATTTTTCAGTTTTAACTGATGTTTACCAATTAGGATTTGCAAGGTAAGTAGTTAAAGTTAATTATTAATTTATATACGATGTGAAACGAGTATAGTTACTTCATTTATCATTTGGCTTTACTCTATCTAATTCCAAATTTATATCAAAATTAATATTCTCTTGTCTTTTGTACAATAATTAGAACTACGTGATATGATTCATAATCCGAATGAAAACGCTTTTAAAAAAAGATTAACAAAATAGCAATGTTTCGGAAATAGATATCCGGGCAATCGAAACTCCTGATCAAGGTGTTTTACGCATGTATCACGTATCTTCAAAATCCTTTTAGCATAACAGATATCCGAATATTTCAATAGTTTAGATAATCTTTCTTATCTTACCGAGTACATATGATTGGAAATCTGCAATAAGTTGTTTAATTCTGTTAAAGGCAAAAAAAGATATATTAATATTCTTGCAACTTTTGCCAATATGTTTCAATTATTGTTTGTTGCAATGCTGAACGCTTTTGTTGTTTCAAAATCACTTACTATGGATTTATTCATGAGCTTGTTGTTCTATAACCGCAGTGGTGTCATCAAGTACACAAACTAAAGTAAAAACAAGTATACGTTTTGATCGATCTTGTACAGCCGTATTTTGTTTCAGATTATTTTGGCGTTTTCTGTTTACGCTAATGGCATCACATGCAGCATGTATCTCATGCATTTTAAATTTGATATGTCAAATATTGTGTTGTCAGGTTCAGCAGTTTCGTGGTAATTGGATTTGAACTGCCGATGTCCACATATATTCTGACGTAAATTCTGGTTTCCGTCGCTTAACATGTATGCCATTTAACGTCATGATCATTAGTTGATTTCTTGATAACAGTCTAGATATCTCGAAAGGAGTATCATGAAATACCTACTAATTAGTAGAAACCCTCGTTTCTACGACTCAGATGGGTCACACAAAATGAATGGCATTGTCAAATCATGACAAATTTATGTCTTTGAAATGATACCATTCCTGATCTCGAGTATCTAAACTTCAAGATGTATGCAGAGGATTCCTGACAACACGAAATTCGAGATATCAATGAATTCAAATGATGCTGATAGCGCTGCACGACTTGGGGCACTGACCTGCCTTACTAGGCACATTTCAGTATGGAAGCGTTCATAAAATTATTTACTGGTGTTCTACTGGACATGTTTTCTGGTCATTTTGCCGGAAGACTAACGTAGAAGACATTGACACAATAAAATGAGCTCTTCTGCATTGAAGGTCAATGACATCCATATAGTTAAAGTCGCTTGAGTAAACCGATTGTTGAAGGCTATGTACGTAGTTAAGGTGTATACACGAAAGCTTGAAAGTTGAAATATCCATCCATCGTTGCCCTAGTTTTCTTTTGTCGATATTCCCTACCTCAATTATGTATATGTTATCTTTATCATTTGGGGCTTTATCTGCAATTTTGATATGTGCAACTAGCGCTACAGACATTTGGATGGATAAGTTGGTAATGCTGCTGATATCCATCATTGTTTGATAACAACAATGATAAATATCAATAATGATAAAATAATCTCAGGTTTGATGCAGTGTATATCAACATTTTCATTGTTTATATATTCGGTTCCACACCACTGTCGTGTAGTCTCGCGTACTGAACTGGTGTGTTTTTGTTCATTATTTAACCTTTTCACACATGACATCAAAACATGATAAAGTCGTCTTTGAGAAGAACGCCTCGTTTCTCCGGGAATATGTCGTACTGCTAGTAAACCGTCTGTTCTACTCCCAAGCTGGGATTTTAATTTCAACTCGCCGCTACGATATGTCTCATCGCTATGTTTACTTAACGGTGACTTCAGCGTGCTTTTATCTGCAGTACATCCCTGAAAGGTAACCTGTCTAATAGCAATTTCTCTAAGAGAAAAGGCGAGCCTAAATGCTGTTGTAGATGTGAGACCACTCTACATAAAGACTTGCGTGTCACTTCCATAAAAAGGTTGCTCTTAGCACTGTATGTGTCTTAGTCCCTCAGAACTGTGCATCAAAGACCATTTTCACGTAAACCTTGTATAAACTGCGATTTTTTTTTCTGTCTTTCTTTTGCAATGCATATTGCTTTCCAATGGTGACTTGCGAAATGCTAGTTTATGTGGGTGGTTCCTAATCCAGATGCTGTATTCGTACTTTAGATCATTGTGATAATGGTAAATATGACGTGAAGTGTGCTTGAGAACAGCGGAGAAGCAATTAATATTCAAACTTTCATTTGCCAAATTATTGTTAACAATAACAGCCATCTTTTAAATGCTTGTTTTAGTGGTACCGGAGATTATTTCTAAAAGTTGAATCTACTACAGTTTATCTTGCCTATCTCAATGCCCTATGGAATACGATATACCTGCTCTGTATGGTCTTAGACCTTTCAAAATAAACAGGTATCAATTGATATTTTACGAGCATTATGTTAGAATTGATTAAACGTCGGGATACTAAGAGGCCGAATTGAACAGGTGTTTTTCCTATCTTCCTATCATCATTTGTATTGCCATATTTTAAAATTTTTCTGCTCACACTAGGTACAAACCTCTTTCTAGAAGACGAGAAAAAAAGCCTGTAGCAATACCGGCCTTGCAGCACTGTCTTCCTCAACAGCATAAAGACTACCACAAGGGCTTCTAAGTATGTAAATCATGATTTTTATTACCTGTCTCATCTTTTACTTCAAGGTTTAATGCTCAAATCCGTTTCTCTCTCTCGAGTTTATGGTTAACCCTGTTTTCTCCTCAGCAATTCAACTTCCATTCGACAGTTCTTTTCCGCTGTTTTTTCCCATCGCTTAATGATCTTGAAAAGTCCCGCATTTTATGTTGAACATGTTTCCTCTTCAGAGTTTAATTCCCTGCCAAGAGGTTTTCTTTAGAATGGTTGTTTTTCGCTCTAAAATGTAGTTCAATCTGTGCTGGCTGCTAACTACACAGATCCATAAACTTCAAAGTATCAAGATAATTGAAATGGCCAATCTTTTGCTGATGATGAGAAAACAGAAATGAATTTCTTGATCCAAATACAGCCATTATTACTCGTGTCATTGCAATTTTATGTCACTTAATTTGAGAAAGAACACAAATATTTGATAAAAACGTTACCAAGGAGTTTATGGAAGATTACTTGCCAAATATATCGGTGCCTACTGGTGTGCATTTTACAAGTCATTTTCACAACACTATATGATCATGATCTTACCGAGTTCAACCGTGTATTCTAACATTGCAAAACATCTTTTAACATTTCTTGCAATGCTTGCGCATTCTCAATACATCTATTATTGGGTTGTGTTGTTGAACAGACAAACGCTTTATTGATCTACTGCGCGCGGATGTGTCTTTCTAGCATTCAACGTGAACTCTTCTTTATTTGATATGGTATATATCGCCCTTCTATGCAGGAGAGTTCTAGGTCACCTCGCCATGTTTCCAGTGTTAAACTCCATTGTCATTGTCCGAGATAGCGGAAATATGTTATTTTCTTGTCAAATGCTTGATTTCATCTCCACGGCAATCTAGTGCGGATATGGTTCAACACTTTGTGGTCGCTCGAACATCTTAGCTTTTTTAAAAAGTTGATGTCTGGGTAGAAAGTGATATGACAAGGGTAATTATCTTAATAAACCCCGTCTGATGAAACCATGCTAAGTGTTTCTTATACACGTGTTGGCCTAGCTGATGGAGCGCCCTGACACAGCCAATTATCACTTATGGTGAACACGTGACATGTGTCTTGGACAATTCAAAGTCAACAACTAATATTGATTTCCAGGGGTTTTTTCTCTTCTTATTTTCCTATTTTACGTTTAAACCAAAATTTCCAAAAAAGAAACGTTGTATGTTGAATGGTAATTATTGACTATTTAAAGTTTACGAGTACCCCATGTTTTAATAACGATGATCTCTATTGTTTATGTAGACGTCATGACACTTATGATGACGTAATAATGATTTCAATCTAATGACGAGTGATATGTTTTTGGATAAAACGTATATAATTTCGACATATATTATATCTTTATTTTTACTTTATCTTATTTCGTCATTATGTAAACATAGATGCAATCTCCCCTAGGCCTTCAAGGATCAATCGAATATTCACCAAATCTAGTTTACAGGCCTCCCCTGCCAGTTTTTCAGTCGTTTATACATGTACTTTCAGAAGTACATATACATGTACCTGCACGCTAAGTTTTCTAGATGTACCGGAAGAAGATACCACCTGGATTATTCAAAATCTACTCTATCTAATTAATAATAAAAACATATAATTAAAACGTTCGTAATAAACATATGCTGACTGCATCTTGTCGAGATCCTCTGGCAAAAAATCAAACTCACAAGTATCAGCACGAGGCCAAGACATGATACACCTACCAAATCATTCAACACATTATAAAATGGAATCTAGAATATTCGGTCTCCGGATTATTTGCTAATCCGTATATATATTGCAATGTTCGGATTAACGTGGTTATGCTGTACACTATATACGGAATATGGATCAATCTACGATCAAACATTTTGCTTGGTATCATCTTCATGTCTTTCATACAGTGTGGAAATCTTGTAAGTATGACGCTGCTATTTCGAACTAGTCTTACTTGTATCCATGTCCTGTAATCAGTTACTATAACTTTATATATTTAGCGGTGACCTTATTTTAGCTCATTTTGCGCTAAATATGTTGCGTTAAAATATTATCACGGTAACACAACTTACTGCATGTCGTTAATGCAGCAACTATAGCGAGTACGCGAATTCATCATTGCGCTTTATTGTTCAAAGTTGAAATTGCATTAAAATTCTATTGCTCCAAAATCAGTACGTTTACAGTAGTTGACAGCACATGGAAGCTTGCAAAAAAAGTAACAATATCATTTTTTTCATTTGTCAATAAACAGTAACAAGATAAACACACACACACACACACACACACACACACACACACACACACACACACACACACATA
Organism: Ylistrum balloti; assembly: GCF_031769215.1. Taxonomy (NCBI): domain Eukaryota; kingdom Metazoa; phylum Mollusca; class Bivalvia; order Pectinida; family Pectinidae; genus Ylistrum; species Ylistrum balloti. Next base: position 278,806 of record NW_026782798.1, on the reverse strand, counting down.
TATATATATAAATATATCAATTATCTATGGACTGGTAAATTGCATTGTTTAACTCACAAACGGTATAAAAAATTAAACAAATGATTAAATCATTTAACTTTTTATGTTATCTACTATGTAATGTTTTCTGAAATTTAGCAACTTCGACAACAATTTTGGAATGTTTCTGTATCCTTAAAATGTAAGTCGATTAAACACTATGATGAAGTGTCAAATCAGCGTCAAACAGATGTAGAATTAATGATGTAACAGAAATATTATCTGGTTGGCGTATTCTCTTATTAGGTTAAAAATGGCAAGACTATTAATAAAAAAGTACGATACCTCTACTGCTGCCTGAACATTTAGTGTATCTACATAGGCGCTGATAGATATATGTATTGATTTATCAATAACCTGCGGCCTTCAGAAGATCCTACAAACCTTACGGCTGCTCCCTACCATCACGTGCCCTCGTCATCTAGTGATAGGTAAATTGAATCTGAAGATGTCTTCCTTTTTTATGTAATTTTCCAGGATTATGCATAAGTTATGATACCCACGAATGAATGCTTTATATAGAGTTAAGTATGAGATCCATGCAATTCGAAAATCTCCTTGACATTTCCTGCTGCATGCCACCTTCCCACAGCTTTTGCTACTGTATCCGCGTTGCGTGTTGTTTTGTCAAGGTCATTTAGAACCCGATTGCAGTATTTTATGAGCAAACTGCCTTTAATTTTCCTTTTTTACAATAACCTTCTTTTTACCAAACGTATTTGACTTTTTAAAACCATGACAGCTTTTATATCATAAGAACTTTCATAATCATCCACATGATACAAAACCTTTTCTAAATTTTAAAAGCTTCGACAAACTCATCTTCCATACGCAGGACATGACAGAAATTCCATTTTCAAGATTCATTCATTTCCCAGAATGCCATGTTTATGCAGCCATCGTCTATCGCATTATAAAATGGTTTAACTTGAAAAAATGTGATTTCATACAAGGTCGCGTTTCTCTTTTTCGGTCATTGCTCTCTGCAAACTTTGCGATGCTTTGGAATCCATTATTTCATGATATAGACCGTTTTGATTAAATCTAGATCGATATGACCTACTTTCACACCTTTTATCTTTTCCTCATTATTTTTATATCTTCGTGTTATTTTTTCTTATTGGAACATCGGCCTATATTCTGTGTTACTTCCAGCACGTACAATAAGCCATTCTTCTGTATATAATGGTTCCCCAGAGAGATCAGAGATCAGCACTTCACGGCCATCGGCTTCACTATAGGCAATGGATCTGGTATTGTAGAATCGTAATATAGTGTCATAATGATTTCTTTGATCCACTTTCTTCCAAAACCACTTTACGGACATTTTTCATTAGTAAGCAGATCGCCAGTACTGAAATGTTTATGTGAATTTGTGTATAATGATATGAGGATACTAACAGACAGCCAGTTCTAAATAAAACTAAAATGTAGATAATGTACAAGAATATTAAGAACGCTAAGCAAAAGGAAACATAAAAACAGTTCTTTAATCTTAATGGAACCAAATAGTTTATAATTTAGCACTAGTACTACGTAACCAAAGACAAGAAGAAGTTATAAAACAAATACACACATGCACATCCCGAATGGAACCAAATAGTTTATAATTTTATCATTTTGTACTTGTATTACCCCATCCCCTTCTTTACACCCTCAAAAAAGAAACATTTTAAAGAAATAAAGTAATAATTTTGGTTATATCACCCGTACAGGACAAGCTGATAATTGTGTTGATTGTCTGTCTCGTAAAATGTCCCGAGATCCCGGTGTATAAGCACGTGACTGGTGAGAATTACAAAGTATAGACCTACTTAGATGTATATTATATATTCATCCTACGGATATGTCAGTTGCTTGTCGGTTGAAAGGATCCGGTATCACATCTGGTTTATTTTTTCTTCTCCGAATACTTGTTTGTAATAACCCTTAGTGAACTCTACAACCGCATTGTGACATTTCAGCTTTTGGCACTATTTCTATCTAATATTTGAACAAAAATGTGTCGAATTGATCGCCTCTCGAGAAACTCGAAATGTACTAAAACCGCTAATAGAACTCCATTATTGGTAAAATAATTCCTGTTGGAATACGGAATTCAAAAATCCGCGATAACATACAGCAGACTGTTTGGGTTTGTTCTATATGAACTCTCCCCCGGAGAATTCTAACATACCCACGTACAAGTCGTTTTTGTCCATAATATGACAAAGTACCATTAAAACCGAAAGAATCTCTTAACTTTCCAGACATAAGAGGTTCAGCGTTGACCCTGAACGTGTGTATTATTTAAAAGGAGGTAAAATGTCCGAGTCAGCCAGAGAACCTCTATATAAATATTTTGTTAGGCTATGTTTCATGTCCGCAGACATTTTATCGATCCGACTTGTTCTTGCCCCGACAGTTTAAAAGATTTAAACACTTTTGTCCCATGATGATGGTCGAACTATTATATGGTATATTGACAAAATACGATACTAGCAAGTGTCTATCACGTAGTGCGTTTCTTCAATATGACATGAACTGACCACGGGGTCACAGCACATGCGCACGAACTTTGAGTTAAAAAAGGTTCATTGTTTAGCTGAGTAAACAGAAATATTAACCATTATTTATGTTTCTATTAATAAAATAAGGAAAATAATATTTTCTTCGACATGCTAGCAATTATTTCAAACAAACCAAACATTAAATTGATAGTTATCATCCGTAGAATGAAACCTTTTACAGTGATCACGCTTCCGTAGCTGCTGTCTTCGTCATACAAGTGATAAGCAGCCTTATAATGCTCAACAATATTCATTTACATTCGTTTTGACGTATGTATATTTATAAAGGTAATCGCTGCAGTAAATATGCATTTTTTGTTCCAAGTATTGATATTCCCTGCCATTTCTGAAAGGCATGCGGCGATATATTTAGCGGGATTGACAATGATATCGGCATACGGTCTTGTCACGGTGAATGAGAAAGCGAAATTTCTACTGATACGATAAGTTTCTTTTGAACAACCCACAGATATCTGTATATTTATGAGTAATAGTTCCTATATTCGAAAATATCATGCAAAATTTGTATCACAGACGGGTTCCAAATCCATTTAGTCTGCCTATGTAATAATCCGTGACGTATGTTAGTTGATATCCGATGTTAAATTCGTATGAATGTCATTGTAATCGATAACAATTTTATATATAACTGTATTAAGTTTATATATTTATGGAAAGTTTTATCAAATTCGACATGCCTTACATTTCTGTATATGCTAAATCTTTATATATCCAAGAAATAATGCTTCACAAACGATAGAAGATTATATTAATTTCCAGTCTACATATCTTTATGCACATAACCTGTTATCTGTCATCGAGCATTCGGCTTTGTAAATTTAACTGAAGTACATAATAGTACGATCACGTGCTGTTTTATGTTGAATGGGTAAACGTTTTTGATAAATTGTGTTTGTGATGTGGATTTCAATTACAATTAACATCCGGTTTCTTGTGGAAAATGGTCTGTTTGGTTAGAAACGGGAAATGGTATCGACATGATGTAAATATCTACTTTAACATGAAAACATTCAAAACGCATATGACTTTTCCCCTGGAAAGTTTCGCATGTTGATCAATGGTTGTAAGTTCGAATGCCGCTCGTCAATTACAGGTGAAAACGCCTTCTCATAAGTGTTGTACTTGTTTAGATACTCCTATATCGAACCAAATTAATTATTGCTAATCAAACTGTATAACTTAAATCTGAATAAGACATGGGCTAGGATACGAACAGAAGAGAAATTCGCACAGCGGTTTGTCAAAAGGTGTAATGAGAATAAAATCAGTTGCTGTAAGTATTTTCTTCTTTTCGATAACACCCATCAGCGGTAGGTACTAATAAAATAAATCACAAGAAATGCCAAATTCTAAAAGTGAAGTTGAAACATATATATTGGAGCACGTGGCGGTGCTTTCCGGCAGTGATGCACAATTGGAATGAAATATTGATTATCAAAATAATTCATTTATAAAACAGACTTTCATTGTGGCAACACGTTTTACTTTAGTCCAAGACCAAAAGATTGTGAGCATTTTATCACTCACAGAATTTAATGTATATGCTCTGAATTGTACTAGCGGTGTATGGTATGCATGTATGTATAATTATCCAGCGACCGGAAGCTATGCACATCATGGCACGAACAATGGATTTTACACGTTGCCTTTTTCCGGTTTGCGATATTGTCGGGCATTGATTGTCATATCAGGTGTTTTTGAAATCATAATATTGATAAAATCGCTGGAGATATGCTTCGAGATTTTATACCATGCAATAAACGACTTGAATTATTGAACAGCGCGAAAATTGCTTTTTTGCTTCTAAAAGAAAAATGAAACAGCTGTTGAAAAAGACAGCATGTGGTATCTCTATCATGATATGGACACCAAAATCCTGTTTCAGTCAGCAAAGATGTGGACGGAAATCTCGCTATGTAGTACACTTGAACAGCGCTGAAAGAAACTGCCAGCCGAAAAAAAATCTTTCATCATAATAAAACCAATGCTTTAGATATAAATCTCAGAAACACCATCTTCTATAGTAATTTATGAAAAACCTATATCTCCAGATTTCTTTATATAGGAGTAGATTAATCTACAAAGTAAAATATCAACTTTATTATTTTTTTCATAAAGTGAAAATTTGACAATCATTTCGTTTTATCGTTTCTTTTCTACCTTTTGAAGAATAATATTTTGAAGAAGAGTTCTTGTAATAACCTTCGACAATCCATAAACTCAAGCGACCATGAAATTGAAACTAGTTAAAAAGTTTATAGTAGTTTTTTATCAATCGTTCAAATCTCAATTTCTTTTTCTACAAATATCAAGGGAAGCTAGTCGATTGTGAGGATGCATCAAAATAAAAAACTATCACGGGGCTGGTAAAACCATTAAACAGGCAGTTAGTGAGGCGAAGTATATTCCCCCACGTGCGCGCGTGTCCCTTTCGATCGTAAGATAAACGGAAGTCGACAGTTTATTTGTTACACGTGTCGGTCGAAATCTACATCTTCATCACTTTTTAATGCAATAAACACGTGACCCTCGCACCTGCATATCACGAGCATTTAATATCATATATATTGTGTCGATTTCTATCTTGCACGGTCTAGAGGCGAATGTATACGTCATAATACAGAGCCTTACCTATGGTAACAGTACATCTTGATCAATGTAAACCTAGACAGATTAACAGATATGATATCTTGTGAGTAAAAGACTGTTTTCGATTAATTTTGTAAACATTAAACTCGACAAGAGACTCAAATGTTTCGGTTTTACTATTCAAATCAGGTTTACGATGTATCGAGGCAATATGTTATAGATGTGAAAACTATCTGTTGCGGAGATGTTTCAGCTGTATTTAAATCGCATTAAAACCGAGTTTGTTATGTTTCTATACGCAGTGTTACCCTTCCCATCCAATCCCACATGCCCGAAATAGGTTTATGATATGATTGTACACAAGTGGCAATACGGCAATGATAGTATGGGGTGTGATAACGCTACTTGAGAACCCCTAGGTGACACCATTGGTTGATATCACCAGACTCTTTGATGGTACCGAAAAATGGTGTGAGAATGTTCATCAGACATCTAGGATGGGAGTATCGTAGCAACTCAAATAAACGCCCTTGCGTTTATCCCTATCGTACATATAGACTACATGCTTCTTTAAGAACGGTTGGATGCTTTAGGTCAAGACCGGTAATGAGTAATTTCGACAATGATGAGGAAAACATCGGTCTTGCCCACAATACAAGCACATGGAGGCCATAACGATAAAGCACTTCTGTGTTATGTCTCCCGTTAGAAGTTTAAAACTGTGCAGAGTTTGATGGGCTAGAACAACTGTTTTTGTGTCCAGAAGCAGAAGAGCGTAGCCATCCAAACGGAGACTACTTGAAGATACAGGAGATAAGTGTTTCCCTCCCAATCCCATCCACATATCTCCACACTCTCTCTTATCTTGTCCTTATGACAATAATTGTATGCTTAATAAAAACATACCCTCATAATAAATCCGGAATTTTACTCAGGCCTTTGGTTTTAATTTTAGTATGTAAATTACAAACTATTAAATAGATCATTTCCTGTGCTTCTTGTATCGTTTACGATTCAGAGAAAAATTCAATATTATAATTAACGTTTATTTTACGGTTCTTGGATACACTAGTATAGTTCTGCTATATGTTCAGATATGAATCGTTCATCAAAAGATATCTAATTGGAACGTAGCAACCGAACCTGAAAATGTATAATAGACATTAAGGCAGTACAATAAAGGCAGATATTACAAGATAACATAGCTGCATGCTTGACTACATTGTACAACCAAGTAGGGAGCACGATTGTTCATACATCTTGGTCCTAAAATTGAACATTGGTATATATATATTGAAACAATTGTTCTGTCTATTTCTAAATGTATCATGTGCACTTTTTCGATATTTCCTATTCATTAATGCTATTTTTTTTATTTATATAAAACCTTTATAAAACAGAGCGGCGACATGTGTACGTCTTGAATATCTTGGATCATTGTATTGTTCTTCACAGACAGGCAGCTTTCAATATCTTATTTTTAACGTTAAGGGGTTTTAAAAGATATTTTCAGAAATGTTTGCTGTATTAATATATAATTAAATGAAAGTGTTTCATCCTCCAATGATTGGTCGGTTGAAACAGGTGCGGTACCAATCTTGCATAGAAGGTGCACTGATCAAGCATTTCATTCAAAATTGAAAATGATATTTCATTGAACCCAAGGGTGAAGTGATTTTATCAAAGTTTACCTGAACAAATATACACTGTATATAATTTGAGATTGATTTGACCTGTTTAAAACTAATCATTTTTTCAACAGCATCAAATACCAATTCCGAAAATAAAGAGTTGCTGACAAGACACGATGAAATGAATAAAGTAGAAATATGTTGCAGGATTCTTTGTGTAAAAACACCACTAATCTCCGTGACACTCGGACGAACAAGACGGATCTTAAGAAAACATGTCTCGAATATCTGAGAGGAAATCTTAATTTACAAATAAACATCGACTGCGCATTTGTACATATGTGGCTTCTGGGATGATTTGAAATACGTATAACGGGTTTTTGTTTGCTTCATGTCGCATCTGGGAATATTAACACCGAAAATTATTACATTGACTTAAAACGGATGGTCTTTCATCACGTTACGGCGTGTCTTAAGGGTAACATAATACTTACCAGTTTACATCGTTTTACAGATAGTAAGCTCTGTTGTTCCCATGTTGGTACAGATGTACCTATAGCAAATGTCAATACGAGAAAGCAATGATTTTGAAAATTTGGTTATAGACTATGTATATGAAATCCAGGAACTTTATTTGTTGTTTTCAGGAAAATTCTTGACAGATGTCGATAACTGTTTTAGTTTTCAGCGGTTGATTTGGTTACACATGTATTCCTGTTTTTGTTTCTGAAAATTTTGAAAATTCGTATACCCATAATTTAAATACGTGTTTGAGCATCTTCCGTAATCAACGACTGTATTATTTCATTCCTTCATTCAGTAAAAGTAACAGTTTAAATAACATGACCTTTCAAATCAGGGGTGATAATGGGGCATGTTTATATTTATTTCACATTGATAATTTGGATTTTAAAAAATGAATAAATGAATTACGGTGAAAAACAGATTTTTTAGAGTACACAGTTACGGTTCCTACAGTGTTGCTGCTAACAAAGCTGTGTAGATTTTGTGTTTTGTAAGTACATCTTTTCTGGACACGTATACTCCTACTTTCTCCGCTCCGTTTCGGAACATTGCCTCGTTCTAGCACAACCAGGTGTGTGTAATTCTCTCTGTGTTACTGTTCCGGCAGCTGTGATTGACTAACTAATGAACGTATTTACACCCCTAGCTGATTTCATGACTGCTGACACGTGCGGATTGATGACCAATAGGGATGCACCTGGTGGTCCTCGGTGGTGTCCACCTTCGCCAAGGTCCGAGTGGCCGAAGCGTGATCAACATCATTATGTTATGTTTATTTTTCATGTTTTTTATATGAGCTAGAAGTCTAAAGCTATGATTCATATTCATCTCAAATAAAACATTTCTTTTCGAAAATTGTAATGGTGAAAGAAACCATGTAAATGTTGTCGAAAACCTTACCGCTGCTGTGTGTAATTCATACGCAAGATTTCAGATCGAGAAAGAGATAATGAAAAGTGTTGTCTTTTGACAGTGCTTTGTGAAGTGACTATATCAGTTCTAGGGGAAATTCTAGTATCTTGTGAAAAATGAGCTTTACTCGTCGTAAATAATGGTAAGGGAAAAATAAGAATATTTTAGAAAAATGGTTTATTGGGATGTTAAGCTGACCATACTATGAAGGCCATGTCTAGGTATGTGGACCTGCTGCAACGGGAGTAATAATGATGTATGATGGGGTCAAGGCGTTGTAAGGAACGGTGATAAACGACTACAGGTACGGCCAGACCTAGGCAATGTATGGACATGCATACTGACCTTGTCCATCGTAAATTGTCGTAAATTAATTTCCCTCGCTCTTTTTGTTGAAAAGTGTCAGGTGTTGCGGTGTACATTCGGCCTTGTTACAGGTCACGCGGTATGATAATCATTTCCAAGCGGTGGGGGAATGTTGAGAGGGTAGGTAAGGCCTGTTCGCGGGAAATAGTCACGCGCCCGGGAATCTCAATGGGCAGAAGAGACGATAGATAAAAACACAAGCCTTGTAAGGACTCGGATCAGTAGGAGTATCATTCTTATAATCCAAACCGCTCTTGAATTAGACAGCACTTGATCGCAAGCAAGAGGAGTTGGAGTATGAAAGCATCATGCAATTGAGTTTCGAGAAAGTATAGTCTCGATTTGTGATTTCTCTCAATATCTCCTTCAAATATATCTTACAGTTTTTAAAGAGTATATTCTATAACATAGAATGAAACTTCTTCATTCAATCAATTGACAAATTAGTGTGAATTATATTGTTATTGCCTTTAAAAAAATACAACTGACATGTTTACGTCCATCAGTTATACCTATCAGGGCATCGTTACGTCTTCACAATGAAGGAAATCTAACGTGAATGTTCAGTATATTCCTGGAGGGGACCTGTCACAACAGCAAACCTTTAAACTCGCGACATGTACGTCAACATATAAAAAGTCCGTGCTGATGTCGTCACGCGAACCGCTCCGGCTTCATCCCGCATCACTGTAAAAGGCTGTAGCTTATAATCCGCTTCTCTGATTTGGGTCACACAGCACTTACGTACGTTATGCATGCCTATTATGTCCATCCGAATGGAGATTGTTCGGAACATACTTTGACAGCGTCATGCGCTTTTCATTAAATGCTCAGCATGAGATACCACAGGGACTTTAAAGTACTGGTGATATTCTTAGAAAGCAAGTCTAGTGGTTTGAAAAGTGTGTTGGTGAATGCTTAGAATCTGAACGGCTCGATTAAGACAATAGTGTTGCATATTGTAGAAAGATGTTTATATTCAACATTCTGATAGTAACATTACATTGTCTTTAGTTCGTCATGTTTTGTTAATAAGAATAGAATTTGACAAATTTCAAAATAGAATCATGGTTCTATGTATGTTGATATGATAAAAACATAACAATGTAGGTATGGGCATTGTATTTGTTTTAAACATACTGCCGTGTATATACTGTAGAATAATACATTTTCGTTGACTCTTGACTTCGCGAATAAATCTTGCTCTCTAAATTTGCTATAATCCATGACAACCTATTTATCATTTCATGGACATGTCAATTCGTGGGTTAACAGTGACCACGAATTGAACAAAATAAAACCCTGCGGAAATGAATGATTACAAGATTAATTCTGAATGAGATTATTTCTTAAGGAAAAGTTGTGTTGTGGTCAGTTTTTGAACACAATTTGCTGCCTTAAGTTCAGAACATGTTTGCAAATCCAGATGACCTCTTCAAGGACTTCTTTAATGCACGTACGATACTGCTTCATCAAAAGATGTCGACATGTATATTGAAGTGATTTCCCATGCTTGTTTGTGTGGAAAGATCAAACACTTCTATATTCACATTGCGAAGTTTTGTCAAATTTGATAGTCAAAACTGTGGGCAAGCGCAATTGAAAAATAGAATAATAATTAATTTTGAGACTATGTCCTTCGTTTTTCTGTGATGAAATGTGATAATATTTGTGTGATGAAAGCAGTCTGGATAACGACAAAATCTGCATACTTCCTGAATTTACTATTCCTGTTCTAGTCTGTACTGATCACCTACTGTGAAACACTTACACGTGACAATTACTGACATGAATGCGACCGTATTATGTGTGTCAAGGTCATCACGGCGGCGCTATTAAAGCAGATATCACACTGGTTCCGAGAGTTACAGATCCCTCCGGGATTGCGACACATACTTAACACCAAAATGAAGTCGCTTATAGGTAAATAGCCATTTATTTCATTATCGGGCTTTGGTGATCGATATATGACTTCAGCTGCTGGCGTCGCGTGCTTCATGGCGGGAAAACTCTTTACATGTACATGGACGGCATAGCGTATCAATAAGGTCATTGCAGCCCTTTCGTGGTATGTATGGAATTGATCGCATTGCATCCAACCTTCACAAAATCAACATTCAGGACTGTACCATGGGTTTTATATATTTTCGCTAACAGTCTTTCGGTGTTAAAAACGTGTATTTCATCACGATATCGACGAACTTTTGTGATTATTTGTGTTCCAGTAGATAAGCATCCTCTCCTAGACTATGTTACAAGATATATCTATCCTGTGATGTTACAAATGTTTACTACGGTGATATTAAGATTAAGTGAGAAATTTTCTATATGTCTTCCTGTATTGATGAGAGTGATATCTTAATAAAAACACGACCTTGACAGAAAAAAAATCCATTCTGTGAGAGATGAATAAAAAATTACCACACATAACTCGTTCACGTGCAGACTAGAACTGATATGAAATACAACATGATGTGATGGATTTCACCCAAGTCTCATTCTTCACACCCGTGCCGCTTTTGGGAATGTCGAGTTTCGGAATAGACAGCCAACTTCGTGAGATATGATGGAATTAATTCCTATTCTACAACCTCGATACCATCACACTATTTATTGAAATGGTACAAATTCCCATCCAATTTTCTCTCTCTTGTCATTACAACGGATGGTTTGCCGTTCGTCATCGTCCATCTCGACTGGACTGCCCTATCCCTATTTATTACCTTTTGTCACCTTTCTCCTTAAACCCTGGGTCAGACGTGATTCCAATAAAGACAATTTCTTGTGATCAATTTTTTGGGAATACAATATATTATATACATATATCTTTTTTATGTCCAAAAGGGAGAGAAAAAAACCAATTCACAGAAAAAACCTAATTGTTTTATAACTAAGTAAAAAATATTTCTAAAATAACTAACATGTAGGTTTTGGTAACGTTTTGTGGTCAACATTATGATATCGTTGGGAAATATTGTATTTTTTTGCGTGGTATTAAGCTGTTTAATACTCATCAGAGTGATTCGTTGTTGTCATTTTTGGAACGCGAATTTACAAACAATAGACGTGTACCCTTCCGGAAAACATGCTCCCATCCTCCTTGTACTTTTTAATGGAAGTCGTCGTTGAAATAACTTTTTTTTTTTGGGGGGGGGGGGGGGGTCATATTTTGACCTTGTTCGTCGGGTGTGAATTTTAATTAAGATTTTCTTGGAGTGTCGATATTTTTGTTGATTTTATGAAAAAATGATGTCCCATTGTTTTGTATACAGAAACTATTTATTTTGAAAAACTGTTTTTGTGAATGTAGGTGTCATGGCTGCCATGTTGATTTGTTGGAATTCGGAACCATTTTCCACTATTAATGTCTGCTATATACCTGTCAATAAAAATACATTTACAAAGTTTAAAAAACATAAATCAGTGTCATTTGACGAGTTCAGCCCATATTTTATTTAAATTGTGTTTTGCGCTGTGACTACATGTAACAGAGACGTATATATCACACGTCTCTGATGTAAGTAGTATTTTAATGAAGGTCAAATGATTCCTTTGGGTCGTCGATGTCCCGAAAATACCGCTTAAATATGAAGAAAATATGAGTCATCATGACCTAAATATACTTTCGAGGATAGAACTAGATGTATGTCGTCCCAATCTGTTTCTCTCTATTTTAGCCTGTTTATAGTCAAATGAAAACAAACGATTCCGTATTTTATATGTTTGAAAGTATCAAAATATTGCTTAATGGCATCATTTCCGAAAACATTACCTGAACTCAACAGATATATTGTACACCATAGTGCGGAAAATGACTTCGACAATTTGTCGCCATTTTCAATGTTCTGAATGGCAGTATTATCTCATTCGCCTTGACGACTCGCTGCCGGCAGGTAGAACATTGTTAGTCCCAAGACGTTCAGATCTTGTATGGAGTCGACAAGTCAGCAGACGACAACCGATACACGGGAAATTGTTTTCCTGCCTGAATGTGAAGTCGTCATAGAGTCGTCACAGAACCGAGACTGGAGTCTCCTGCCGTTGATGAGATATAAAGGACTAACCTCGTAAATGTGACCTACACGTATATGTTATTACCAGCTCTGATGCTATAACGTCCATGATGATCTGATTTAACACTGAGGCCGTCATTCTCCCTACCATTCGCTCGATTATCTGTAATTGGGACAAACCATTTTCTACGTCTTTTGCGTGTTAGATACAATGTCCGCTCTAAATGTAGGCGATTGAACGATCTGTTTTAAAATAACTATATATATACATGTATATATTTTTAATAAGTCATATCGCTACTTATCTGTTGTGAGCGTTTCAAATCTATGTTTACATGAGGCTTTTGTTCAACATGGCCGCCGTAACGTAATTTATTGTGGCTTGAACGAAAGGTTATCTCCCTTTTATATCACTCTCCTGTCTCCTCGTAGTCTCCATGGTCTGTTGCGTGCGTCTATTTAAGCCTACATTACGCGAAATTCCACAGAATCGTGTGGCGAAATCTCTCACATTTAAATGTACAAAATGTATAGATATGTTGCATAGCATAATGGAGGCATTGCGTGCATATGACTACAACGTAATAGAATATACTGGATTTCAAAATCCTTACAGGTACTTTCCTAGAAATAAGACTGATTTATGATTCAAATACCATTGCATCCATTTGAGGGTGTGTCTGTGTGTGGTTCCCCTCCCCCTCCCCCATGCCATATGGCCAGAGAAAATTTAGCTGGTCGTCTTACGTTTTATTTGAAAGTTCCGAAAGAACCAATATGCATATGTACGCACACTTAATCAAAGTTTGCAAAAGACATTCGTTTCTATGATAAGCGTCTGTTTTGTTGAATACCACTATCTCATTGCAATCGGTCAATAGCGGCATACTGTTTGATACTGCATTCTTCAATTAAAACATTTTGTTCAGGAAACATATTGTTCCTGAAGATGTCTTCCGTTTTAGATTGGTGTTACGTCCTTCGTCTAACTTCTCATTTGCACTGTCTTTGGGCTTTAGTATGTCGAAGCTATAGGTGTATTTGTCTCTATCTTAATTCAAACGCAGTCGTAGCGTGTATGGAACTGTCAAACACTTTTACAACCATATATAAATCTCCCAACAGCAATCTACTTCGATAACAGGATATCTAAAAACTAAGTACTCAAGTGTCATCATATCTCCATCCACGTCCTCAACTATTCTGAGTGTTCTATTGAATGTGCCTATAGTTTGTGTACTCTCTGCAAATTGAAAGCTAATACGCGGTGCCCGTGAAAGTGCGTATATGTCAATGTATGAATGGAAGATGCGATAAAATATTGAGAAGATTGTCGAGCTCTTGTAGTCCTGTGAAACGGATCCAGTGTGAGCAGGTCGTCTTATCAGACAGACTATACAAGGATTCACGTTAACTCCAGAGCAAAGCTCAGAAAAAGAAATATCGAACAGAAACTGCTTATAAAGCATTTATTGTGGAATCAAGACGGATATATGTAGAATGGCTTGCCGATCATCAATCAATCTCAAGATATCGATCTGCCGAGGAAGAAAGGGAGTGATCAATGGTGATCGATTTTGTATTAGTTATAACGCACCATGTGTGATTAGTGAAGCTTATATTTATGCAAATATAAGCGTGTAGTTAGATATACAATGTAAGTATGTGCGTGCCTACAAATTGTACATCATTTCCAACTGAACTTTAAAAACAAAGAAGAATGGTAATGATTTATTTTTTAACTTCTTTTTTTTTGTTCAGCTTCGCTCAAAAGTCGTTAAAGATTATGCACAAAAGTGCTTATAGATGGTGTTACGACTAAAGTATCGTATAGAGATATACTTAGTTTTACACAAGATGAGTTTTTCGTCTTGGAGACCGGCGTGTTCCAGAATTCGATACAATTGCAAATTTGTTAGAAATTTACATACAGCTATTTATGTTGAACTTTGAGTGATGAGATCTATTCCAAGACGAATTCTAATGCTATTTCTATGTAAACTCACAATGGAAAATTGATCAACTTCGTGGATGGTGATTGAAGTACATAAATACTTTCAGAAATGTGTTTTTTCGGAATGTGTGAGATCATTATACTTTTGAGCAGGGATGTATAAACGGAAAGCAGGCGAAATAAAGCGCAATACGAAGGTAAGCATAGAAACGGTCATAGAATGTTTTTAAATGAGCAACAATGAAGGAAAAAAGCACCGAAGAATGTAGACATTATGCAGAAATAATCGATTTATTGATAAAGAATTGTTCACAAATGCAGATTTTTGAAATTGAAAAGTTGAAATTTATAAATGAAATCCAAAGCAAAACAATTTCAGTACTAGTACAAATCAACACCAAACCAATGATTGGTGGCTGTATATATATATATATATATATATATATATATATATATATATATATATATTTATCAGGAATAAAACCTGATGAATATTACTGCATGTCGTAAGATATGACGTATGGAAGCCTACAGCCCAGAGAAACGAGGATGGTTTCTCCAATGCCTTCTGTCCTTACCATTGTCCCCTTCCCTCCCTCCAGGTCGAAAGAAACCAAGACTGCGATCTGAGTTATTGTATTTCAATACCTGTCGTTACGGGTGACTTATCGGGGTCTCCCTGCAGCATCTGACCGTTTTTGTATAAATAAGCAAAACTTAACTGAATGAAACTGATATATATTGTCAACACATAACTTTATCTGTACATCCTTTTCTATTTTCTGTCTTTTGTTATTATTGTGTTTTTATGGGGTTTTTTTTGTTTTGTTTGTTTTTACTGCTGTACTCTTCATGGATATCCTTTCTCATATGACCTTGACAGGAGTAAAATGTGACGCGATAGTTGTTAAACACAGCTATCTTCCATTACACCCATTTCCTTGATTTCTCTTCAGAGGCAAGCTTTTTTCCTTACTTGTGGTCTTTGAATGTACATTACATCATTATAATTGACATTAAATCTAGTTATACTTCCTGTGTCATCACGTGACTGACAGGAAGACGAGACCAGATATCACTTATGTCGGTGTATCCTATGGCAACTAGAAACATGTCATTGGCTGCCGTCGAAAGCATACACATTTGACTCTTTAATGAAAACTATTCTTTCATTGCGATCTAATATTATATCTGGTAATGTTTCATGTTTGTTGTACTTTATACCCATGTTGTACTCCGTACCTCTATAGATTTACGACAAATGACAAGATTCCAGTTATCCTTTGATGTATGCTGGTACAGTGCTTGGAATCTCTTACTTCCGCTTGGAAAATATTCCTGTTGAAATTCATTGATCTTGAGGAAAGGGAATCGGATTTCAGTCGAGCCTTCGTTATATTAGATTTACGACCTGAGAAACGTTATATCGTGTGCCAGTTTTAACTCTGTCGCTTCAGGAAGGAAACCCGTACAAATCCTAATAGAATTTGTATCTATTGCAATAGAAATTAAAATTGAATTCGTCTACATGCCTTGGGCTTGAATTAAAATGACATACGCTGAATCCATATCTTGTACAAACATCTACAATCAGAGATAGCATGTATCATCACCAGGGCGTCTGTTACACAATACATGGAAAGGCATGTCACGCACGACAACTTGACATTTGATACATATATTTGCTATTTTTCATTTTCTTCTTGTCATTTGTTATTAGTATTTGCCGAAAGTTTGTTTACAATTGGTATTTACCAATTATCAGTTGATTCTTGTAATCTTCTCTTCGTTATTTGTTACTTATCATTTAGCATATCTACTTTTATATTTTTTTTAACTAATTCGCAACTTTTTCCGAAACTCGCTTTACAATCAAGGCATTTTTAAAGACCATGTTTTTCAAATTTGGTATGTCTCCAAGCAGAAACACATATTTATATGTGTGTTTTCTTTATTAATCATAGGCAGAGATGTCACAAGGACATATTTATGATTCACCATTTTCAACTTATTTTCTTTTAATAAAGCAAGATCCTTACCTAAATATTGATGTTTTAATATATTTAGAATAAGCAATTCATTATTGGCTTTGAAATCGGAAAACCTTACACTACTTTGGATCTTCCATGGGTTGTGAAAAGCCATCAACACAACAATGTCAGCAGCATGTCTGGTCATTTCCGCTTTACCTCGTGGTCTAACAAGTGTTTCACAATCTTGGTCGATAGAAATCTTTAATAAAAGCGTCTTTATATTTTTTTAAATATTTTTCTATTTTTTTCTTTCGGGATGTTTTGCAACAGACTTTATCACCATAACCTACCCTAGCATCCATCCTGCACGTGCCAACCCACACAAAATATGATACATTAAAGTAGTTTTTAATCTGCGAACAAAGGAAATCTTTCTTATTGTCAGCCTGGGAGACAACCCGCATCGTTTTCCTGCAAGTGTTTTTATAACGTAAGTGACGGTGTAAATTGAAGGTATAAAGTATATGAAGAAGGCGAAACTAAGCGATAAGCATAGTAAGTAATAATCTGCAATTGACTGCATTATAACGTTTCGCTTACCTTCGGTGTCACCTTACAAGCAAACTGAAAAGTGCCATGAGTTTGTGGAAACGGTTACTCAGAGTATTGATAAATGTAATAACAAGTCATAAAATATTCAAAGAAGAAACATGTAGACGATAATTATTGTAAGTAATGTTGTAGAGTGCATTATACATGTTAGGTAGGCTAACCTTGAGAAATATCGACCAATCATATAAAAATGTCATCAGGACATTGCAATGGTGTGCGTTGGGAAGAAAACAATGCAAAAATATACATTGAAGAAGAAATTTACCAATAACTATGGTAACCAATGACATGCAATAGACAGCAGTATACTACAATAAACATGTAATACGGCCCATAATTCTTCAATAACACCGACGTCTATCAAAGCCGTAAGACACTTAAGTGGTAGATATAGGTAAAGATAAGACAGATAGAAAGCAGAACAAAGAAAACGTATGAAATAATTAATCACCATTATCAACTTAACGACGTACATAAGACAGTATTATGGATAGAGTATGTTTTTTAAAACTTCAATATCACCGACAAAGCAATAACAACTATTGCGTACGACATCAAATCAGATTGCCTGGTTAGCACAATACATTGCAAAAAAGAAGAAAGAACATGAACAGTGAAGTTATCTAGTTTGCGACTTCGGTAAACTGCTTACCAGATGAACCGACAGTTCGTTGACCTTTAAGACTAGTGTCCTGCCAAGCCGTACAGAATCGTTTAACACACACGCACACACACATTTATATAACACTTCTTATGTAACAGACGCCCGCATTTTCAAATCTTGATTGGTATTGTTTTAAGTGCGTTAATTTGTCATTAGGATCGTTACATAGGTTCACACAGAACGCTCACTTCAAAGTTATGTCGCTTTAGAACCGAGGGAGTTCAATAAAATTAAAATTACATCAAGGCTGACAGAGAAGTATTTAGTGCAGTGGTCTCTTAATTAGCAAATCGGAGAGACGAAAACATCATCTGTTGATTCTTCTGATTCATTACAGTTCACGTGACCTCTATTTTCTTTTTCACTTACCATTGTTGTCTCTTTAGATGTCTTTTATTAGACTATTATCAAAATGATAAGATGGAACGTCATGTTGGCATGTATACTTTAAAACATTTCAGAGTGACAGCACTTTAAAATGTAGAAAAAAATGACTTTCCATCTTTTTTAAGCTTTGGTCATCAGCCGTTTCTTGTTATGTTAATTTGATTGTGTCATTCTGAGCGATATGTAGAAATACAGGAACATAAGTTTTACTTCTTTTAATAATAATTCACATCTTTGTCTATCGGTTTGTGGGACCACACTTTGAAATCATCCTTCTGTTCAGTATCCGTAAAATATTTTACTCGTGATTACGTGTCACCAAAACAACTAACAAATTAACAATTATTTGACGTCCCATATCTTTACTCAAGAAATTACAGCTGATGAACTGATGGAGATGCACAAAGCTGAAATAAACCAGTCTAAGTGAGCAGCTCTGAGGACGTCTGTGCACACGTAATAGTTGTGCGCGTCGTTCACTATGTGCGTGAGCTCATTAAAATGTCATTGCCTGTATTGAAATGCCGAGGAAGCCATATCTAAACTAGAGTAGAACATTTTACGAATGTGAGGGCAATTTCGGATTGGAATTAGGATTCGACCGGGACTATATGAACGGCATCCAAGATTGAAATAAGCTTAGCACTTTAAGATCTCGTCTATCTGGATTTGAAGCTTAATATATCGGATTGAAGTTGTGAGGCATGCTGACTTGGATGGCTTCTTCTGAAGTGTCTGTCATGGTTTTCTTTTTCATCTTCAATAAAATGTGCTGTTGTTAATAAATCCCGACCGGTACGTACGCTTGACAACAGTTTAAGATAAGTGTATCTGTCTTTCCTATTCTATCTAAAGCCTTTGTTAATTATAGATCGCTTGACATTTCCAAATCTATTGGTAAATCTTTACAGCACCTCGTTCGAACGTCTCAAAGCAGTGTATTACAGTATCACTCCCGTTATGTGTTTCCGGAAGTTTGTCGTCATTCGGAACTGTCTCAAATAATTATCGCCAATGCTTTGATGTTGAGTCATGCTAGTCGAGCACTGCCTGCAGCCTGACATGAGTGAGGCTGAGTAACATTCGGATACCTCTTGCTTGATCGTATGATCTCTTGATATTCGGACACCCTTGTGAGTCAGGCCAATAGATCGAGCAACAATCGGATGTCTCTCTTTTCTTCCTTTGATTCTGTGCCATTCGGACACTTGGCTGGAAAGTCACAATACTTTAATCATGAACTATAAATAAAATGTCTGACCCGAACCATAACAACATGCTATATATTCTACAATGTTACTTACCGTCACAGGAAAAATTCTATACTATGCTTATTTATAATGTCTGTCCTCTACTCAAGCTTTACTGTAGATCACGCTACGGTGCGACATACACGCGGAGGCAAGGTAGTTCCGTGCCTGCCATGAAGCGTTGCACGCAGAATCAATGCTATCTCGATATCTCTCACTAATTTACTTACGTCTACACTACGCTTGATTCCTGAACTTTCGAGAGAATATAGCAAATCACACATTTTATAGCCTAACGTTGGTTTTACGATCCCGAATCAAACCAAGTATTCGGTCTCACTCGAACAAACGATCTGACGAAACGATCTAGCTGTGTGCATTCTCATAGAGATACAATCCTCCTTTGTCAGACTGACTTACTTGCTACAATGTATAACGAAGCTAGAATCGGTATACTGTTATCTTAGATATTATACCAAAAGCAATGATGCATATTTATAGGTGGTTTGTAGAAGCAATCTTAATTTGCGTTAGAATTTATCTTGTCATTATTTTCAATAGCTCGTAATCGGGATTGTATTTTAGTTGATAGCAATCTTGTATGTTTACCTAGTATAGGGTTTCTTCTTAACGTTTGTGAGACTTCTTTCGCGTTTTAACATACCATTTCTCCTTGAAGGTTGAATTTTCTCTTCAGCTCTGGAGCTTGCTATACCATAACGAATGATGGTTCTATGTTTCTGAATGTAACCGCTAAAAATAGAAACATATACCCTGAAAATAAAGAATAACAAAAACGGTAGTCGATTTTATAATACCACAGAATATCCACCTCCTTTACATCAAGCTTTTGAGAAAATCCGTGAAAATTTGTTCCATCGAATAAAAAACAACATTTACACTTACCTAATTATCAGGTACATGTATGCCGTGAAGATATTTTCACCACTCAAATTTGACAAGCTTATCGAATGTTGCATCAATGCCGTCAGCCTTGACACCTAATTTTTTTTCGTAGTCATTCATGTCGTGGACAATGTTTGGTAAGGTCGCGAAGATATATTTCATCCAATGATTTGCGTTACATCCAGGTAATTATGACATTGTGATCCTTATTTGTGGTTCTTTATTTTCGTGTTTCCGAGTAAGTGCTGAATAGTAGTTACAAATAATATGGTATTGTCAACATCCAACTACTCAAATCATTTAGTGTGATACTTAACCGCTTGGAAAAAAATGAACGACAAATTGTTCTACAATGCGGAAACAATACATGGCCACAAAAATTAATATGCTTGCAGTATACATGTACGTTACCTCGTGTAATATTGACGCCGTAATAACCTCGCGCCTACATGGTCAATAGGATCGAAATGGAGATGCTTTTAGTAAGGTCAACATCCCAAACCCCTGTTTGTCTGGCTCTCCTATACCACAATGAGACGCTGTAACAAGGGCGAGCCGTGATGTGATGGTCGCTAGTGCAATATATTTCAAGAAAACCTCATAGAGACCATTTTCTCGACCTTATCCCACGCAATTTGAATCTTCCCTGAAGCCTTTTTCGCTGAACTGCTTCATACGAAGGTATACCAATAGTGCAATACTGTGATGGAATGGGATTTTAGTGTACTTTAGAGGAAAAAGTGCTGCGTCTTCACTTTTTTTTTTTTTTTTTTATTCTTATATATCAGTATTGACTAACACACTGGTGACTAAAGCTAACAAATAAAAATGGAGACTAGACAGAAAAAAAAACTATAATTGAAGAATATCGGGACACATGCATGTTCCCCCTACAGTGAGTGTCTACGTTTAAAAAACACAACTTTGCCATGCTTGAATAACTTGCTTCTTTTAATATCACATTATCAAATACAAATACTATCTTACTGTTGACAGAGACTTCATTAATCTGCTTGTAGCTCAGAGTGTCTTGATATAAACTCCCAAGATTAATTGTCCGACGGATTCATCTGTAGTAACTCTCAACTCAATTTGTGTTTTCTAATCTATCATCTTTGACAGATGACAATCAATTCATGAAATTGCGTTCCATCCTTTTAGGCGAAGGAAGGAACGTTGATATTATTGAACTTAAGGCAATCGGTGCTAGTCAGGTTATGTAGCTTTATAAACTAACCTGACAACAGAGGATTAGAGTATGACCACAACACATTGACTAACAGATCAACTTTGAACATTAATTTCACATCAGGATGTAGATTACAATTGTTACGATCGGACTGAAATTGACATTTCAATCGTGATAGTTTCAGCAAAGGAACGTGTATATAAGTTTCACTTGTAGTGTTACAAAGTTTTCCTGTAAATTGATCCAGAAAATTGGGAGAATACATTGAAAGTGAAATAAGACCCTGTCGCTATCACCGGAAGCGTTCATGAAATACATACGCAACCAATGTTTAACTTTGACCAAACAAATATTCACAAAGGTATCAGCGTATATAGCATTTCTAAGCAAACTGAAATCAAAATATGTCAAAAAGGGAAGATAGCGAAATAACTAATGATCCATCGGTATTTTGTTTACGTAGGATATGATGCATACTGTCCTGGCTTCAAATAAAAACGTCACCGTGACGAATGCCACATGCGGTACCGGAAACGTTTTATTACTGTTTTGTTTCACTACTTTTCATAACCATACATCGAATGACAGGCGGCTTGGATGGAACATCAACCGAGCCTCGGACCACCGCCTGCAAACAAAATGCATGGTGACAATTTTACAGCGGACTTTACACTTTCATCCATTCGCCAAATAGTGAATTGTGGTCAAGACGTAATAATTTGCATTCCTTTTTGATAAGGGAAACAGACTTTTTCGAAAGCTCGCGAGTACAGTTTTCACTTGCTATTTGTCTTAAAGATTCTCAAATTATATTAATAGCAAACTGGTGAATGTTATACCGTACATACATGTCAGTTTTTCTCCTTTCTACTGTTCTCTTTATTCCTCAGTCTTACTTCAACTCATAGTGATCAATATTAAAAAGGTCATCAAGATGTTATCTTACCTACCGCAGTATTACAAATCTAATTCGCTCCTACACATATTTTCGTGCTAGGAGTCTGGAAATCGTAAAATTGTATATATAACATACTCACTGATTTCATCAGTGTCGTATTGCAGTTTGAGACTGGTCGCGTCACCGCTTTTCTGAAATTTCTAAGTATCAGTCTAGATGACAAAGATTGCAAAGTCAATTTACCTTTTTCATGCACTGATGTTTTGTGCCAGGGTTCTTTTTCACTATATTTAATACCGCTTAATGTCACACTTCTCTTTCGTTCGATTTTATCGCCGGGTATTATAAAGCAGTCTACCTGAAAATGTTTCACCTGCATATAGCACGAGACGTGCATCTGAATACAAATCGTAACATCTGTGTTATGTATAATCTGATAAGTCCTACAAACCCGGAGCGTTATGTCAACGGCCTGCATCGTCTAGACCTCGGACGCGATGCTTGAAAAATTCTTCATCTGCCGAAAACCTTACTAACTAGCCTACATGTGTAGTCGTCTACCTTGGAGTATATTCTCAAATCAAATTTAGGAGTCTCAAGTGACGAACCAAAATACTCTTTAATCAAAGTGATGGACAAAAAACATTCATCGATCAAAGTTACTGAGGTAATACTATTATAGCCTCGCGTACTCCGGTGAACGTCTAGCGCTGTTGTAGACCACTTCCGGTTGAAGCAATGGTCATGAGAATCGACAACTGACCGGACACGTGATTGTCTTTCGTTTTCTGTTTTAGTTCTTTCGGTATATTTCCGGATAACATGGTGAACATATTTCCTGTAGGCGAAGACGTGAAGCACTTCATTATCAACCGTTTTCGTTGATGTGCTTATCATCTGTCTTTAATGCTATACTACAATGACGATGTGCAAAGTACAGTGAAATTGTGTCGAGGAGCTCAAAATTTTGATTTAATGTACTCTTATAAGTTTCATAAATGGTTAAATATACGGTAAAAGTCGTTCAAGGAAAATTAGATTTAGTCATAATCCAAATTAAATGGTTTTATCTACTTGTTCTTGCAGGATTCCCGGAAATGCAAGATGGAAAAGAAAGGGAAACCTCGGTCGTGCATCCCCGTGCCTGTCAGTCATTCCCCTGTGAAAGCCACACCTCCTCCAATCATATGTAGCGACGGGACAATCACCACCTCACAGGTGAGAACTTTTGATTAATTTAAACATTTCAGAAATTACATGTTATTATTTACAGTACACTTCTCCGTCGACTTCCGGTATACATGTACCGGTACTGGTAATTATCTAGCGGTACACCGAGTGATAATGAAACGGACTTTTCTTAAACGAATGTTATTTTGTTTGCAAAGAACATTTCGATCAACATTTTTTATAATACTAACATCGCCTGCCCAGTGTAAACTTCTAATTAATCAACTAATTGTACCCATACTTGCAACGTTATGCGATATCGACGTTTTAGTACAAATTCAAGTTCCATTTTTCCGTTTGTAATTACAGAAATTAAGTATCATACGTGAGTTTCATTTTCATATGAGGTTTATGAAACCAGTCTTTGAAATTGACATTTACAGGTCCTCTGGAAAGGTAAAATGTAAAAACAAGAATGACGAGTTTTAAAATCTCATAAGAAACGAATTTAAGATTCTGTTTATCAAATAACTTTTTCAAAATTCTTAAAACTGGATTTTAATTCATCTAAATTGGCAATATTATCACTTTATATTTCTTCTTTGGTGATATGATGACATGGAGTTATGACGTCACAATGACAGGAAATTACAGCTCCGACAAAACATGTATGCAATGGTTGTTATTAAACTGAAAACATGATGTAGTTATATGATAATGTTGTAATTTGGCATTTAAGAAAGCAGCAACTGTATAATATAGTTTACTACTACCTTATTTGGCTTTACTGCCCTGTGCCTTTTGTATAATGTTAGCCAATATCGTTAACTGTATGACCCAGCTTATTACCTTATTTGGCGTTATTGACCTAATTTCGTGTCTTTTATATCTTGTTAATAAAAGTCAACTCAGGACCAAACTGAAATTTAACATAAAAAGATAAAGTGACCATGGACGTTAGTCGATTTAGAAAGTGTGTTTGGCGTACTGGTCGTTGCTGATCTGAACAGGCGACATTTTATTACCACCTAATTAAGACAGACTTAGCTCGGTTTTGATTTATTATTGAAAATTTAGATCTTTTATCATATAGGGATTAATGCGCTCGTGATTTCGATACTCTCGCTAATCAAGGTTTAGAAATTATCAGTACATGTATTTGACTTAAGAAGAGACATATATAACACATGTCTCTGACTTAAGTTAAAGGGAGGACCATACATAAGTTTACTTTCAAATCGAATTTCAGCTAATTTTCTATGCACCTTTATAAACACAGCCGTACACAAGAGCATCAGCACCGATTTTTGCTATTTCGTCCACGTGACCGGCGGGAATATCGCACTCTCGCTCTCATAGTTAGAAAAAAGAGACACGACTACAGGTTACAATATGAATGTCAATCAGAAACGGGGATATGGGGACACGACAGTTTCAGTATAAGACTATTAAGGACATGTGTTTCCTCGCTGATTATATGTACGTACATGGTTTCCATTTGAATGATCAAATGATCCACGCTTATTTGTTCGGCTATGAAATCGTTCAATATTCAATTTGATTTACTGGCAAGATCATTTGCCTTTCTTACCAGAAATAAACTCTTCAAATGCAGTTGAGTTTATAGTTTGCACGTTTCCACACCGAATCTGTTAGTTGAAATACATCGACGATATTCTTTTTAATTCCACGGTAAAACCTAAAAATCCCAAAGATTTCCTATGGGCCTAATATTTCCCATCAACAAAACTTTCATTATACAAAATTAAGCTCTGAACAGAACATTTTGTGATTAATGACCCGTTTTATGCTTCAAGGGGAATAACTCCCACATGTACAGTAACAGTCTCTAAGGGGCCGCCTGCGTTACTAAGACAGACAGTAGACAGAACAGATGGTTGATGACTGTGGTTTCTACACCAATGATCTTGTTACTTACACACAGAGCTGATGTGTGGCGTCCACCAGCAGTTATCAGCTTCAGGTTATTGTGAAAAATGAATACAAGAAATACTGTCGGTGATTATGGAGAATTAGCAGAATCATCCAAAACTCAAAAGTATGTCCTTATTCTATTCATACTGGCCACGATTACTAAGTAGTGAAGATATTTCTTTAACGTTCAGTTTTATCAAAACTTTTGACAACTATTTTGAAGAGCAGAAATTACTTTTTAAAATTTCAGTGCTAGAATATGATATATCCTTCACTGTTTCTAAAGTAATATTTGATATATATGTATGCAGATAGCGAGAGAAATTGGGGATAGGAATTGACCTAAGGGATGTGTATTTCCGGTGGGTCGGAAAGAAACCACTGATATGACATTAGGGTTGAGTGTTTAATATTCCCTAGGGTGGGGATAGGTTGTGGGTGGTCACTGGGACCATGTAAGCCACAGAGGGTTGGGGATAGGATTGTGGTGTACTTGTATGAGTCACTGAGTGCATGTAATAATATCATTATTCAATCCCATGGGGTAAGGATGTAATCATGTGATATAGTTGGTTTCTGTGATAAAGAATTCCCCGGGGATGGGGATTGAATCACTACAGTGTTTGTCAGATCAGTGATGTTTAAAATTAAAAGTATATTATAAGTATGTCATGTAGATTTAGTACTGATAGATTATCAATTTTTTAACAGAGGTTGAGGGAACTGGTTAGAGGTTAAGTAGGGTCAATATGTCAGAGGTCACACAATTGTACAGACATAAGAAGAGGGTTTGGAGAATGGTGAGAAAATGAAACAGAAACTATTATGACAAGTTATATATTATAAAGGTGGAATATAAAGGTTCTAGATGGTGAAACGGGCAGGAGATGCTCTTTAAGTACGCAACCAATAAAAAAATTGAAACAAAACCCTGCAGTAAGGCCCAGGCCTGAGGGGGTCAACACAGGACTTAGTCAGAAGGTGGGCTTATTACAGAACAGATTGATGATATGTGTAATATCATTTCACTGAACAGCAATGTATTTGATTAAGTATCAGGGGATTTTATAAAGTCAATTGAACTCGAGTAAATTGAATAACTTGCTTATACCAGACAAAGACTTATTCCTGGTTACACAAAATCAAAATTATTTTATACAGATAGTTTTCATGATATATAAAAGTATATGTAATGCGGAGGTAGATATGATCTACTTATCTGTTTGGTGAAGCTCAATCTCTGTATACATGTATATCCTTGGGCATGATCAAATGTTCAATTTCCTCAAACAAAACATCATACGGAGTAGATGATATGGCTAATCTTTGTTACGTAACCTCACCACTAGACACGATGTTGCTTTAATGCATCTTTGTAGCTTCTTGAAATAACAGAAATATCCATTTATGATAAATCTTTACAATGCGGGGTACAGGAAATTTCAATTAGGCTTACTGTTTTATCATTAAGAGACATCAACCTGGATTGAATATTAACAAACATATCAATACTATTTAAAATGCACATTTTGATAGGGTCAGCTAAATATGGTTACCAAAAACCTGGGAGGAAATTTGAAAAAAAAGGGAATTTATAGAGTCAAAAACTTAAACCCTTTTACATGGTTACATGGTGTGTATTTTAAGCTAAAAGCAGTTAGAACTGACTCTAATTAAATTGAAAATTTAAAAGACGTAAAATTTCAAGAACGTGTGTTGGAGAAAAAAAAGATAATTGGATATTTGTGTCCATCGAATATGAAGGTCACTCATGCTATTGAGTTGCTCCAACATGTCGACAATAGGACGATCAAGTTGACATTGATTTGTGCCTTTCCTCTATGTTAGACTTACATACTGCCAGTGTTGATTTTCTTGTCTGGATTTTTTTGTCATCCAAACAAATCAGGATTTGTACAAAATGACATACCACCTGCCTTTGTTCAAACATTGCAAGTTCTCATTTCCGTAACTGAATGTATAGGTAATTGAGTTAGAGCATCCTAGAAGAATGTTTTGTATTTCGAAGTGATAAGAGTTGGACTGTATTTACCATATATGGATTAGGGCAATGTCACGTCAATTTCAAACATCCTTCGGCTTTGTCTAGGTAGAAATGTCTCATCCATTTGTCCTTGGCATCTGAACGGAATTTCCTTTCCGTGGTATTATTTATCCTTCAAAGTTTAATGTTATTTTAGAGTCACCTTGAGCACTCCAGAAGAAAACTGAATATTTTTTCGGAACAATCTAGTGTCATCAGAGTAGTTTTATAGTGTAATTTGTTACTTGCATGGGAATCTTTTTAAACCAATATCAAGGGAAAGTATTTTCTAAATCTGGAACCCAGTATTGATTTGACCTTCAATTAATTGCCTTATTTTTCTTCCAAGATAAACTTTTTTATAATATACATTTGAATGGAATCATGTGTGGGAACATCTGACACAAATGGTAATGTAACAATCAACCTAACCCAATCAAAGTTTGATTGTTTACGCAATTTCCCTTCAACTTGATTTTGATTATTCTAATCTGCCTAGCTGTATAAATAGATAAAAGCATGTGGGGAAGTAACACTGCAATAGACCAAACAATTGATGAACTTCCTGTCTAAGTAATTCTATCATGATCCTCAAATATCAGAAATACATTTAAAGAGAACAAGTTTATTGAAATTTGATATTTATAGATATTTACATATTTTTATTAAAATGTCATTTAACATTTTATAAAAGGTTATAAAATAATGGCAAATAATTTTGTTCATGACAGTGTAGAAACCTACTTATGTGCCTTTTACAGCACATGTGATATGCATTTGAAATACTGTACTTTGGAGCGCCACAGAGAGGCTGGAAGAAATTCACTAGCACAATGGTCAGAGGTCATCTCTCTGACTCTGTAAGCATCATTAGATTAAACTGATCTCATTTGTTTCCTCAGCTCTGATTGGTTCAATTGAATAGTGTTATTACATAAAATTCCAATTCAATTTAGAAATAAAAAGATTGTCATTTGATAAAACTAAAATAAAATTCACTATTAGATTATCGATTTTGATAAAAAAAATAAATTACGAATTGCAATCGACTAAAATAGATCATTTGATAAAATTGAAAAAAGAATTCTGTCACCTTCATATATTTTTTTGAGAGACATCTGTGTATTTATTTCAGGGTTTCCCGTGATTGACTTCTTAAGTATTAATCCTGGTTAAAACTTTGTGTAAGTAGGGATTACTAGTAATCTATATACACTATATACAGTGTACCATTCACAATACAATATCTATCATATGACCCTTAAACTGTGTTTAAATGAAGTATATCTCATCTTGATAATTCTTTAAATCCCTTTAGATTCCAATTTCTTAGGAACTGCAGGCTAAAGTGTTTATTTTCTCAAGATCTTTATTAAAGATTTGGATCTAAAAAAGATAACTTTATAATACAAGTGATTTGATACACAGAGTTGTAGCAGTGTGGAGATATTTAATGTTTGTAGACTAAGTCCTGTTTTTAATATCTCATTCATCATAACGCATCAAAAAATGTTTACCTGTTAATAATGTACCTGGAACAAACAAGTTTTACCTGTCTTTAGGTGTGACATCAAAGGTAAGTGTTGACTATCTACCTGTCCTTCAAACGTCCCTTCAACTCTTCCTGCCTGTGATGTTTGGGAGGGCCTCAGGTTCACTTATATCTAGAAGGTAGGATTATTACATATGATTCTCATTTTCAAGAATGAAGGGGGAATTAATCCAAACCCATAAACTGTTACATTTGTGAACTACTTTTTTTGTGTACAACATGTAGATATGTATGATACGGAACTAAAATTTTCCATTTGATTCATTCAGTGTTTCACTTTTATCTGAAAGTTACATAAACTATGAATAAAAAAAATGATGAGAATTTTCATCACAAAAAATCCTGTTGGTTGAAAAGTAAAAATTATTAAACTCCCATAATTAGTTAAAAAAGATATAATTTTCATGTTTTTCTACAAAAAATTAATGAGAAACCTAGTGTACAGTTGTCTTTGAATGTAACTCAGTGGAGCAGAGAAAAGTGGCCTTTATGTGCAGTTGCTCTTTATATAGAGGTTGATTCATAAATTCTGTGACCATTTCATGGCTACATTTTTTTTCAATAATTTAAGATAGATTATTCAGTAAGATGTTATATTAACCTGCTATATCTATAGTTTTGTGTTAGATGAAAAATACAGGAAAAATGATAGTATACATTTCAGTAAAAAAAACACAAATTTATAAATCCATGTCATTAATTTCTGTTTTAAACATCATTTCAGAATCTCATTAAAGTAATATTATTTTTTGAAATGTATAAACAGCAAATTAGTTCCAACTATCGCCTGGACTTGAGATCATAATGTGATTGGTTATCTGTTGGCACTTTCACTCTAGCTTGGATCTAATTTTCGTTATCATTCAAATCTTCTGTGAAATATTCCTGTTTGACATCTGTGTTTTCTGCTCTCTACTGCTCTAAAGTCAATATCTGATCGTATTACGTATTGCAAACTAAAGGCAAAAATCTTTGACCTTCACAGTTGGGATTTTCTGGGGTCGTTTAACCGGAGAGAGAATTTCCGATCACAGCCGTACATATTCCCTCGTTACAATGGATGTTCATTTGCGATTTACTGAACCATGATCAAGTTCGATTACGGCAGTAATCAGTTCGTTTTTGAGTGTATGATGAGTGCTTGTAGGACAAGTCTTAGGGAGCAATTTGCGAATAAACCTAATCTTATTGTCTGGACGTTGTCCAAGAAGTGAAAATGACATTTGGCTTAGCACCAGAGATGTTCTAATGATATTAGTGCTTTGTCTTGGTGAAAATTGACAAAAAAAGAAAAAGATATGTTGGCATAAATTTTGAGTTTTTGTGTCCAATTGAATAATCTGACAAGCATTTTTTTTGTAGGTTTGTCATTGTTGTAAACGTGCTTTAATCACCTCTAGTAATGCTTTTTGGATTATCTAAAAGTCTAAAAGGGAGACAAATAAAAAAAATAACATCTTTCAATCATTTCTAATTTCCATTGTCAGTCAAACCCTTTTGTTCTTTCTTAGAAAAATTGGCAGAACTTTGGAAATGTCTCTAAATTAGTCTGTTAAAAAAATAGTGGAAACTTCTGTTTTCATTCAGTTTCTTTCATTTTCTTAAATAATCTTTTTTTAAAACTTCGATAATTTGTCTTCATTACAAAACAAAGAAACTCGAGTAAAGCACAGAAGGTTTTTTTTTTGCCCTTGTACCATATTATTGAAGATTGTATTTCACTTTAAAATCCTTTATTGTCTCTTCCTAAAGGAACAAGCACATTTAGATATTGTAGATCTGATTTTTGAAAATGTGTTTTATTGTTGAACTGTGAAAAACCAAG
This sequence comes from Ylistrum balloti, assembly GCF_031769215.1. Classification (NCBI taxonomy): domain Eukaryota; kingdom Metazoa; phylum Mollusca; class Bivalvia; order Pectinida; family Pectinidae; genus Ylistrum; species Ylistrum balloti. The sequence goes on along the minus strand of NW_026782798.1, from coordinate 247,802 downwards.
CATCTATGAAAGGGAGAATTACATAATTAGCAACTGCCAGAGTATTTTTTTACTAAATTACTAAATTAAAAAAAAGAAGGCAACAATTTGAAATTAAGGTGTTCTTCATGTTCAGTCCTCAAAAATGAATGCAAGTATTCTGAAAACAAAATCAATGCATTGGCACACACTTTACTGTAACTACTTAACAAGGTATTCACGACAGAATAACTCGTTTTGACTGATTTGTAGACAAGAGATCAAGTGCCCTCTGACCTTATGTTTACAAATTTTTCTTGGGTGTTGTTATATATTGCAGAGTTTTTGTGCCTGCATGTCAAGCATCTTTGTGATCCCTGAGGGGCAGATAATTAAGATATTTTTGTCTACCTATTCAGACAGCCTTGTGGTGTAATATTATTTGAGAGAGAAGAATCTATATCACATGCTGGTATCCTTCCAAAAAGGACATGTTAATTTCTATTGTCAAAAATATATTCTTTGAATTGATGAGCTAGGATTTGTGTTTGCAAGTACTGAGGTATACCTAGATAAATATTAAGTTCATTAACAAACTGTACATAAAGTGCTTGGAGAATCTAAGTATGCATTGAAGTAAACATCTTTATTTGAATTTTGAAAGGAATTTTAAAAAAATTTTAGTAAATCAGAATATATTTGACACTTTCCAAAATTATTATTAAATAGGAATTATCTTTATCACTTTCCGTGTTAATGAGCTCACTGCATTAATTGTCTTTCTTTGAGACTCTGTGGACATAGTGAGTGCTGTAGCATTGGTCCAATGACTGCTGTGCACAGCATAAGGATCAGAGTTCAAATCCTCCTATATGTTGAACAGTAGAGATAGCTATTTGCAGTTCCACCCAATGGTTAGATGGTATCTGTTTGTGTAATTCTGTAATCCTGTCCATCATAGAGTTGTATATTGCATAGTTTGGGTACAAATTTACTAGGAAATAAACAGCACTTCATTAAAGCAAGCCCATGTACCATTCTACAGGCATTCCTGAATGTGCAGTATATGAAAACTAGGTTAGAAATTGTATTTCCTTCAGATAAATTTCAATGAATTTTATGAATATTCATGAAGATTTCACATATCTGATACTGGAGACATCAATTAGCTTGTCAACAACTGAAAAACAGATTGTCCCAGATCCCAATCTCATAATGTTTTCTCTTGAGGTTGAATCAGATAAGCTCTGAGATACCAAAAATCATAATTGATAATTCCACTTTCAGACTCTTCCAGAATGTAATATGTAATGAATATGAATGGTGGATAGGGGGTAAAGGTCACGATTTATGTAAATTTTACTACACCTTAATCATTTTCTCACTTTTGTTGACATGCAAATTGCATGATCACATATTATGATCGTGTTCTGTTAGATCCTGAATTAATGCTATTAATTTTGTTCCCAACATTCAAATGTAAATACCTCCAATAAACCTCATTAATTTCTCACATTATCAAAGAAAAAACGTTATTGCAATTTCTTTTTCTGTGACGATAACAAGACATGTTCAATTAATTATCTCGTATTTTGTTTCCTTGTCATGGTTCCATTGAAAATAACCACTGAAGTGTGAATGCTCTTTACAAAATTATAATGATTTACGCGGATATCTTATGGTCTGCTGCTGAATAAGTTGCAGACCTGAAAAATATTAAGAACTTATGAGCGCTGATGAAATACAGATTTTAAACCAATCCAACACCAAAAAAAAGTAATCAGTATTGCAGATTTTTTTCCTTCTTTTACATCTGTCTGACTACTAATTGTTATGAACACAAGGTCAAAATCTGTGTCACCTTTGACATAACCCGATAAAATAGGAGACAAATTAATATCCGGAAGATTAAAAAGGAAAGTCGTGAATCATTGAAAAACATCATTCTAGGAAACAGATTTGATTTTGGTCCAAAATCAGATAAGAGTTAGTAATTTTTGGTAATATGTCTGAGATTGGTTGCCATGGTAACTGTTCAATGGAGTGTGTAGGACTGGAAAATCTTGTGTTAGATTTGTCTTATGAATATTGATTTTAGGTAATATGTCTTCAGGACAATGTAATTTTAAGGATATTGTATGCTTATTAAGAAAATGGTATGAATAATGATTTATTCTGAAATTAAATTTTTGACCACAAAGGAGATTTTGTGAATCCTTCTAGTTTGAAGTCTGGATTAATTGGTTTGAGTATTTGTAAGAATTCTAGTTCCCCACTGTAACTTGTATTTGGGATATCATACATCAATTTCCATTTCACTTGATCTCACTGAATCTTTAGCATACAAAGTGTGAAATTCTCAACAATGTTCATAGAGAATAGAATTTTGTTTTTGGTTTGATCAAAATATTTTGTGATAATTACAACAATAAAAACATGGTGTCATGGTTGTTCTTGTGTCTAGCCTAAAATTATGCCACATCAGCAGATTTTTATAGCTGTCATTAAATTACTTCAATGACACGTATACCTTTGTGTGGCGACATTACTTCATGTTGTCAAGGAATGAAGATAATGTTACAAAGGTTTGATACCTATAATGTAGATATCACCAAGGTGTTCTCATAGAAAAATATAATTATTTGATAACAAAAAAGTATGATGCCAAATACTGGGAGCATGATATAGCAATCTGTTCCTAAAAATATCATTTCATCAGATTCAAAATGATTCATTAATAGAATATATTTGAGTAAGTAGCATTATATCATTAATCTGCTTAGTTCCTATTCTCATTAAAGTACATAACTGTTTTCTGAAATGATATCTTCATAGAAATTGATAATTAAGTGATGTGATAGGATAGTTATACAGAATTATCTTTTTTATGTCATTTTTAGAAATTGATTTAACGACGAGAAATTGATTAGTTTGTTCTCAGTGTTGGTAGGATCATGAAGTGGTACAAGTGTTCTTCACAGAGACAAAGACTACGTTACTAAAGGACGCGTGTAGCCAGCTGTCTGAAACGGACAATATTTCACAGGGAAAACACCAATTTAATTCTGAATTATAGCATCTGAAGTACTTTGAAGGAAGTTCTGTGACTTCATCATGGCCGACAGCATTGTTAGTACAATTATCTGAGGGTCAGTTCAATAAAAATGACCTCTCATGTCCAATTTGACCCCACTCCTGCATGAACCTAATAGCTGAACCATTCATCATAATTGTTGATAATGAGGAAAATAATGACCGGACCTTTGGTCCGACATAAAATCTGTCCCTTTAACAATGATTTACGTGATTGAATCACAAGAATTGCTACCCAAATGACCCGCAGTTATAAATGAATGGCTGAAGATTTTACTTGATGAAGCAATAGCGTTTTCTTGCCAATTCAGAAACATAGAACCCCTGCAGGGTAAACCAACGCCCACAGCAGACGACATGCTTTTCCACGTGTCATTAGAAAAATTAAATAGTGGCTGGTGAAATTTATTAATGGTCAATGGCTTGGGCCGTTTGACTCAACAATCGTAATTCAGTTGTCGTCAGATCATGTTATTGATGTAGTGAGAGACTCACTGGGCCCATCAAGTCAATATTTGTTCGGTAGATGTAGCATACCAAACAAATGAGACAAATATATATATATCATTGACATGTCACATGATCTTTTTCTGGTTTTGATTGTTGTTTACTTCTGGTGTAGAGATACTCTATTCAGTTTACTAGTCGTCCAACACCGTTTGGATTTCTTTGACATGATGACATCTGAAACACCACACAGTATATAGTCAATTTTGTGGTGGGTGCACCATCACTATAGAATGACAAAGCATGCACGGAAGATATTCATGTCATCGACAATAAAGCTATTCCTACAAAAATGACAAAAATTAGTTTTAAGGTAAAGAATATTATCTGAATTGTTCAGAGTTAGCTGCAAGGTCCTGTGAATACATGTACCTTACGATTTGATCTAGTCTACCTAGCAGTACGAACAGGAATGAATATACTGGGAAGTAAATCTAAGAAGGCTGGTGTACTTTTCAAAAATAAGAGATTGTAATTTAGAATATGATTGATTTGAAAATGTTTACATTTTCAAAGAAAGGTCAATAGGTGAGAATGAAATATACAATAAACTACCATGACAAATAAACACCTCCATGTTTGGGCGTAATGGCATTTGGCTATCCCTACTCGTAATCTGTGTAATGTGCCAATTCACTTGAGACATTTGGATTTGAAGATTTAACAATCCCTTTTTACAAAAGGTATTGGCAGTGATTAGTCAAAATATAAGTATATAGGAATGACTTAATTCCTATTTCATTCTCTTGGAATTTGCATAGTCATAATTTTTTCATATTTGACATATGTCAGAAGGTTTAGTGTTTATCATATTTGGTCAAATAAATGTTCTTCCATTTGTATTTTTTTCACTATTTGATGGAAAAATGAACAATTGAATTGCTTTTTGAACATTTTCTCCATTTAAATCTCGAGTATCAGGTTGGATTATGTCGAATTAAGATATTTTGAAACATGAATGTTTACATTTTAACATGGGAAATGTAAATTTTCTCGACGAAATAGAATAAAAAAAATAAAATGACAAAATGAAAAATTTTAAAAAAAATCACTTATAATATTTTACACCTTTCTGACTGATCAGTTCTTGTCGTGAAAGATTTGAGTGTTAATATTGAGGGTGTTTATTATGAAAACTGTGGTAACAAAATATGAATGGGAAAGACTGTGAAATCTTAAGATCGTCATATTTTACATTCATACTGGAGTCGGATTATCAGCCCACATAAAGAATACATTATAACTAAGCCAAAAATCTGTGTTTGGGAAAAAATGAAAATGCACTTTTAATTTTTGTTTGGTTGTAAACATTTACTTAAGTTTTGCATGTTTTGTGGTTTAGCATTACAAAATCCCCACGTCAAGTGCAGGTGTTAAAAGTATCATCAACTTGATAGCAAAATTCTACAAATTCTTCACAGGTATTTATTGAAAAGGAAAAATTATACCATAGGTATAACTTTTAAACTTCTAAATAGTTATTTAAAACTATAGTGATATAGCAATAATTTTTGATATGTGAAATAGACCAGTTCTATGAAAAATGTAATGAATATACAATCTTCAAACTAACAATGCTTTATTCTACTTAGCTTTATGTACGTAAGTAGTTATTTACTTACGTATGTAAGGTATATGTCAATAAGCAAGTTTGGCCATGACATCCGGAAACTCCTATCCTTACAATACGTCTTTTTTAAATGTTATTCAGTTTGCATCGCGAGGTGCTGAAAAGTTGACAAACCTTGTCAATGTTGAAATTTGACATGTATTGTGCCGGTTGACAGTGGCACGAGGTTATACACTGAGGTCAACTATTGTTAAAACATTTTGATAATACAAACAATAACTGTCTGTCCGCTGTCTAGGAAAACATCCATAAAAATAATAAAAAAAAAGTCCCAACCCGACTGTGTGAAACAGTTATAAATGTATATTTTTTAGAACAACAGGCATGAAAATTTTATATTTAGACGTATAAGCAAACTTTATGCCCATAAATGACCTTACTTTGGGTCATGATTGTCACATTAAATTCAGAAAAGGGCGTAATTCTCTTTGGGAGAGTGTGGTAGGGAACAAACAATTGGTATTGTTGAAGTTAAGGGTCAGAGATCTGCTTCTTGTTGTCGTCTTGTCATTAATGCCGTGTTGAGTTTGCGCCCCTCCTACACAGATAAAAGCATGGGGTCAACATGGTAAGTTAGATTTATACAAGATAATGTCATATTTAAAAGTATACTTTACTTTTTTGTAATTTTATACAATAATACCTTTTTTATGTAAATTTGTCAAATTTGTGCATAAGATATTAGAATGAGTCAAAACTTGACTTGAACAAACAGTGCAAACAGTAGATATCACTAGATAGCTAGCCTTTCTATGTACTGTTCTTTGTTTGGCTGTTAAGTGAGTCCATTTTAATATGCGTTTAGTAATTCATGGTTCGAGAAATGAATATTTGGGAGTTTTTGATACATTGTGTAATCAGTTAATGTGAAAATATAACTTGAGGTCTGCATGTGTATATCTCAGTAACTGAACTAAGTTTCTAAATAATTTTGTGTTTGCCATGAAATAAATAAAAATAGTTAAAAATGAAGATATGAATTAGTGATAGTGTTATGGTTCTATAAATATAAGGGTTCTGTCTGATATGTCCTGATCTTTTAGGACAGATGGTTTCTTAAGAAAATAAGTGGTTTAAAATTCCGTATAACATGGTTTCTTTATTGTAACTGGTATTTCAAGAAATATTTTCAAGTCTGTCATAGATATTTGATCCTTCAATACAGGTTGTCATTCATGACAAGTCTCGATACAGGTTGTCATTCACAACAAATCTCTCAATACAAGTTGTCATTCATGACAAGTCTCGCGATACAGGTTGTCATTCATGACAAGTCTCGTGATACAGGTTGTCATTCATGACAAGTCTCTCGATACAGGTTGTCATTCATGACAAGTCTCCCGATACAGGTTGTCATTCATGATAAGTCTCTCGATACAGGTTGTCATTCATGACAAGTCTCGCGATACAGGTTGTCATTCACAACAAGTCTCGATACAGGTTGTCATTCACAAGTCTTGATACAGGTTGTCATTCATGCCCAGTCTCTCAATACAGGTTGTCATTCATGATAAGTCTCTCGATACAGGTTGTCATTCACAACAAGTCTCGATGCAGGTTGTCATTCATGACAAGTCTCGTGATACAGGTTGTCATTCATGACAAGTCTCGCGATACAGGTTGTCATTCACAACAAGTCTCGATAGAGGTTGTCATTCATGACAAGTCTCTTGATACAGGTCGTCATTCATGACAAGTCTCTCAATACAGGTTGTCATTCATGACAAGTCTCGCGATACAGGTTGTCATTCATGCCCAGTCTCTCAATACAGGTTGTCATTCACAACAAATCTCTCAATACAGGTTGTCATTCACAACAAGTCTCTTGATACAGGTTGTCATTCATGACAAGTCTCTCAATACAGATCACCATTCATGATAAGTCTCACAGTACAGGTTGTCATTCAGAACATTTCTCTTAATACAGGTCACCATTTATGCCTGGTCTCTCATTACAGAGTGTAATTCATGACCTGTCTTTCAATACAGCTTGGTTGTTAATTGTGACAGGTCCTTCGATATAGCTAGGTTGTCATTTATGACTTGTCTCTTAATACAGCTTGGGTGTTATTCACGACCGGTTTCTCCATACAGCATGGTTGTAATTCATGACAGGTCTCAATACAGACAGTATTTTTCTATAGATCATGATCTTAGAACAGGTATTGTTTTATTATAAGTATGTCTAAAGAGGTTCTCATAATAAATCTATAAAAAAACATTTATTAAGAGATAGAGGGTCTCTCATAACACTCAGGGATACCCAAGGTATATTGATGGTCATTAAGACAGGTCTCAGCACAGGCTGTAGCTTTCTATATAAAAACTTGTTAAGTCAAAGCAAGTTCTTTTCACTCTTATCGAACATTTCGCAATCCATATGGAACTTAGTTCATTATGTTTGAAAAAAACCAAGTGTGGTGTGATGTAATGAGAAGTGCATCTGTTCTGAAAATAAAATTTCCTTAAAACAATACAAACTGTTAATACAAAATCAATAAACAGTGTTATTGTAATAGTTTGACTCAATAGTTAAATATACTGCTCTATCAATTATACTCAGTGTAAACGTTGTCATCAGATATACAATCGTCTCAGCTAACCATCCATTGTTGTGTTGAGTGTCGTGTTTCGTATCGTATTTCCTTGCGTCCTGTAGTTCTGTACAATGGAACATGACATTGTGTCACCCTGTGCTTCGTCAGTCACAACAAATTTTTCGGTCAAATAGAGATTCTCATTGTTGATATTGTCCAAATTTCATTAACGTTTTTGTTTAGCCATGTGTCGGAGCCCAATGTCAACCCAATACTATCTCACAAGCACTTGACAGAAAATTAGGGCATCAGCTACCCACACTAAATTGATCTTCTATTGAGGAGAGTTCCAATTTTGAATTGCATAAAAACCAATTAGAGTAAATATTATGATAATTATCAACTTTTAAACACATTTAAAGGGATTGATTAATTGTTAATATAGATTATAGTGATGACTAATGCCAAATATAATTACTCAGAAGTTTGTACAATAGAACTGCCTATTCTCTGAGAAATGCCAGATTTTGTACCCAGAAACACTTCTACAAGGATTTGAATGTTTAAAGAGTACTTCCACTTTTACATAATAATTACCCTTATTTTGTGTTCAAATATTAAATGTTAAATTGTTATAATTGCATCAGCATCTTCAAACAGCAATTTGATGTTAAAAAAATTAATTAAAATAATTAAAAAGAAATGATGGACTTTCTTGTAGTGAAGATTAAAATTGTATAATGTGTTAGCTTTCCTTTTGTTTTTGTTCTTATCTTTGGAAAAGTTAAGGTTTTACAAGAGTTTTGACTTTAATAAATATTGTTATAATGTACAAATTTCCTGTTGTTACGACTCAAGGTCCACAAAAATTAAAAACCATGAATACGTTTAATCCTTTTCTTATACAATAATTTTTTTCCTCATTCAGAAAGGTTGCACTGATGTATGAAAGAGAACTCTTATGATCTGTTTGCGACTTGTATGATAAATCTTGGCACTGAATTGCCCATTCTGATGAGTACAAAGATGCCTTTAGAGCAGTAAATATTGAAAAATACATTTTTATTTATGAGTTGCAAAACCAATTAAATGAGTTAGAAGTGTGTCTAGTTGGTCAGAAAATTCACTGATGCATATGTATGGGTGATCTCGGCTGTACACAAATGATTGACAGAAATTGACAACTGGTTGTCTATAGCCTATAAAACAACTTGGCAACAATGGCGTCTTTAGGTACAAACCCATTTGGGATCAGCAAATCAAAAGACGTTGACATTTGGAACAAAATTGTAACAAAAATGTCTGTCATACTCCGTGTGTAACATTGGGTCACACAGCATAATTTAATTACGGGTTAGTTCATTGTGGTTTATGTGTGTTTCGTTAGGATGTCCCAACACGACGTATGACGTATGTTTTGTCCGATAAAACTGTCAGTTGTAAGGGTATACTTTATGGTAGATTGTATTTGTCCACTGGGAGGCATATGTCAGTATATATATGTATATAAGCTTGTATCCTGGTTCTTGGTATCATAGCGGCATTCCAACGGTACAATTACGATTGTCGTGTCAGAAAATAACATCGTGATACTGATCTGTCAGCTTTCAAATTGCTCAATTCTACATCCCTTAACTTGACTATTGTTACACCTGTGACGTTCAATTGTTATTGAATGGGTCGGGTTATGTCCAGTAAACAATAACTTACTTGTTTACAGGTGTGAATTACGGGTGGGGGTTGTCTAGTGTTCCCTTTGGCCACTTGGGGTCAGGACAATTGTCTTTGTGGGAGCTCACCTCAAACTGGTTGACTCTCAGGGGTTGGGGAGGATCTTGTTACATACTTGTGTAAAAATGACAATTGTTTTGGGAGGGGGAGTACTCTGTGTCAGAAACTTAATATCTTCGCTAGAGGTTAGTATCAACTCTTTAGTGACGTAAACTCTTGGACAGGAAGTACGTGCTTGTTTCTCAATTAAAATGTAATTATGCTGAAAACATTGATCATTAAAGATAACATTAATTTTTGTTAAAAAATACCCTTAACCGGTAAATTGCAGTTTGTCATAACAAATTACGTTGCAATTTTCTCTTTTTCTCTTAAAGTTGAAAGACTACGTGTTGGTATACTTCAAACAGGCTACGATTGTTGAAGGTCATGTGAAGGTCGTAGGTGCAGCGTTTCGGTTGTTGAACACACATGCGTTAATGCACTCTAAAGTAAACACATTATGTTAATAAAACAACACACTTAAATCATACAGGTGCAAAAGTTAAGAAAAAAAGAGCTGTTTCATTGAGGAAACGATTTGACGGAATCAATACCCTTATATAAACTATTGAGAAAGATTGCTTGGAAGTGTACTTCAGCAGTAGATTTCTAAAGCATTGTTAGCACATCATCATTACTTTGAAATGAAAATAAACTTTTCAGTTTATCTTTAAATGTACAAAAAATTGTACAATGATATTTTCAAATCCTTGCTTCGATGCATATGTAAGATTTTTTCACCAAGAAATTTCTCTAATGTTAAAAATATTGTACAAAGTATTTTACCTGAATGGATTGTTAAGCTAAATATGATATTTCAGAATGGTTGACTTGTACTTGTAGCAAGTTTCTCAAGAGTTTTGATTTCCCAAAGTCACTCAGGAATTGCTGGTTTTGGGACAATAATTTTTTTTTTGAAATATCAAAGAATGATGAAAGTTTTAGAATTTAATGGAAAATGTATTTTTTCACCAAATACAACGTATCGAGAATCATCTTAAATTCTGGTTTTATTTCAAAATTCCCAAGAAACTGGTTAGAACATGTTTCTCCTCAATGCACTAGAGAAAAAAAACTAAAGTTCTTTAACTGCACTTGATCCCTCGCTTGTAGAATTAAAGGAATGTCATTTTCTGTTTTTTACTATCTGTTGACATCTTTCTGTCACAAAGTCGTTTTGACATGCAGTGATAATCAAGAATCACTTCCACAATTAGTATATGAAACTGTAAACAAGAGCTGGATTTTCTGAATGATGAAGTTAACAAAAAAAATTCAAACCTGAATTAAAATGAATGGGGAGTGAGGTGGTATGACAATAGTGTGTTGATTTCAATTTGTGACAGATGTATGGGAAACTGATCTTATTCAAGTGACACTTGGCTGTCAGATTTATAAGAATGATGTCTATTTACTTGTAATGTATATAGTGTTCTTTAATCCGACCACCATTTTACACTAGTGAGTATAAACGTAGTGCCAAACAAATTGGGTGAAAGTTGCCATAGTAATGTGATACTGACAACAAGGTGACACTTCATCGTCATAATTTAAAAAAAAAATAAAAACCTACTGAAAGTAAAGTTACGGATTGTCAATGGATTTCGCGAAGACCACCCACGCACACGCATAAAGTTCATAGGCAAATTCACTTCAATGTAGACTTTGAAGAGGGGAGCATTTTCTTTAACGTTCATGAAAAAAACATGACTGCACTTTCATGCTTATGTGAATTTCACTTCAAATCCAATGATTAATGGTGTGATTCTTACTTTGTTCATGAGTCTTGAACGAACAAGCTGTAAATGAATGCGTATCCCAACCCTGAGCTCAAATCCTTAGTTAAACATTAAACAGACACCGTTGGCCAGTTTTTCCAAGTGACTGATGAGTCTAAATTGGCTACTGTCATTGAAGTTTGGCAACATTTTAGGTAAAATGGTACGGTTAATTATGTTCTAATTACAATATTATGGAAGATCAAACACCTATATAGGTGTTTACAGGTATACCTGAGCAGGTAAAGTACAGGTATCTCGTTACCATACCTGATCTCGTTGATACCATTCTACACCTGTAGCTCTTTGTTATACACTAACATATATGATGACAAATCATGATTTTGCTTTTAAACTGATCAAAGATTTGAATCAATATATAAGAAACAGTAGCTAAATTCACTTCCCTGCAGGGAACGAATTCGCATAGGAGGATTGGGAAATTTCTGATTACTCTAGCTTCATGGCTTTCTCTGATTTTCTGTTAAAGATCATTCATTATTTTTTCACTATCAAACAAGAACTTGAAATAAACCTTAATTAGTATTTACTTTTTTCAGTGACTTTTAGCCTTGCTTTAATTACAGATTAATACTTAGAGAATACCAACTTATAGACTCTACCAACACATAAACTCTACCAACACATTGACTCTACCAACACATAGACACTACCAACATATAGACTCTACCAACACATAAACTCTACCAACATATAGACTCTATCAACACATAAACTCTACCAACACATTGACTCTACCAACACATGAACTCTACCAACACATTGACTCTACCAACACATAGACACTACCAACATATAAACTCTACCAACATATAGACTCTACCAACACATAAACTCTACCAACACATTGACTCTACCAACACATTGACTCTACCAACACATAAACTCTACCAACACATTGACTCTACCAACACATAGACACTACCAACATATAGACTCTACCAACACATAGACTCTACCAACATATAGACTCTACCAACACATAAACTCTACCAACACATTGACTCTACCAACACGCAAACTCTACCAACACATAAACTCTACCAACACATAGACTCTACCATAGACTCTACCATAAACTCTATCAACATATAGACTCTACCTACACACAAACTCTACCAACACATAAACTCTACCAACACATAGACTCTACCAACACATAGACTCTACCAACACATAGACTCTACCAACACATAAACTCTACCAACATATACCAACATATAGACACTACCAACACATAGACTACCAACATATAGACACTACCAACACATAGACTACCAACATATAGACACTACCAACATATAGACTCTACCAACACATAGACTCTACCAACACATAGACACTACCAACACATAGACTCTAACAACACTTAAACTCTACCAACATATAGACTCTACCTACACATAAACTCTCCCTTATAGTAGGGTGGTGGGCAGCCATTTATTCTGATAATGCAATACACGTGGATGGCTAATTACCGGACATGGGTTGTTGCCTACTTATATGTGGTCATAACCTATTTGTTCTTGCTCTCTATCACAATAAAAACTGACTAACAGTGGTATCAGTTGAATTTTGGTATGGCAGTATGATCTACAAGTGTGAAGAGGGATACTTGAGGACCAACCTATGTGTTAGGGGAGGTTAATGACAAGAACAGCACATGGTCCTGGGAAGGTTAATTAAATGAACAACTAAAGGTTTTTGGAAGTTCATGGCATATACAACGAATTGCCCAGAGATTGGAAAAAACTAATTATGTGATCATTAAGGACCATAAGAAACCAACACCATGTGATGACTTTAATCTTAGCACAATAGCAATTGTGGACAAATAAACGTAATGATGCATTCAAAATAATTTCCATATTAAGGACATCTAGAAACTGCAATAGCCATATTTTACCCAATATTTCTAGCGTGACATGTGCTAAAATAAGTTTATCGACAATATATGTCAGTTCACGGTATGATTTACTATCTTAGTGTAGCAGATTTTGAATAGCCCCAATCTCATAATAACTTCATGATTCAGCCAGGTATGCTAATTAGGCATTGTCTTCAGATATATTTTAATGTCAATCTGTCATTTGAATTTAAATATCTTGACGAAATATAGACTTATGGGGGTAATTCATGTACATGATGCATGTCATGGACACACGAAATGTCACTCAACAATGTATCTTGTTTCAAAAATACCACCTACACTTTCAACAGCTCTGACATACATAAACTGACATGGATGTTGTCTTCATTGCTCACTTTGAAAGTTGAATTCTCCTCAGGAGGTTATGGGCCTTGGTCTTCTGTAACAGGCGGAAGTCTTTTCTTTGATACATTGACAGATGACGGGCCACAGAGACAAGCAACATTGATGTGTGTAGTAATTGAAACTCTGTCCATGTTAAACAACCTGTTTTATGTAATTAGTATTCAATTGATTTATGTGCAGCAATGTTGCAGACATTCCAAGCATTGCTGTCATTAATTGTTGAACCCATCAGCTGTATCCTTGATACTCCTCCAAAAGTTGATGCTCTTGAGAATTCAGTCTTGGTCTTGAATCATTTTTTGTGATTTATCTTGAAAATCTGAAAAACTGGACAGTTTGAAATATATGTCGAAAAATTCTGCACAGTTTGTGTGTAAACCAGATACGTCCGACAAACAGGAGTCAGTTTTGGGAAACCGGCTTTTTTTGTTAAGTGTTGCTCAGGATAGGTGATTCTAACCATTAGTTGTAGTCTGTTATCAGTTTAATGTAGTTTTGTTGAATATAAAGAACTGGGTTTTTAAATTTTGAGGATGATTTTCTCGTTAATGATGCAAGTCAGTTCACAGATATAAAGTTAAGGCTTACAAATACATTTCCATATTTGGCATGAAAGCTTGTGCTTGTATAGGATATCACATATCAGTAGAATTCTGGAAAATGTTTAGAAAATGTTAGGAATTCCAGGGCTTAGTTTAAGCTGGGTCGTTAATGAACTGGGCTCTAGTTCAGATGTAATCTACACTTTAAAACCTTATAATTTCTCAGATTCTGTGTAATATTCTGACATCTTGTCCATTCCAAGAAAAATCTGCTATACTCTTCTGAAGGAAATTATCAAGGAAGACCTGTATTCTCTAATATTCTGTCTTGTTTTCAATATAGGCAGGTTCATGTGATGAATATGCTGATGTTACATGTCAGATAAGACAGGTTTTAGTAGTTATGTCTTTTTTCAACATCGTATATATCATCTCAAAACAAATTACATTACTGATAATTACTTCATGCACATATAATACACACCTGTTTACACCTGTGGATGTTATAGGATTCTTGAGAGATATTACCGTCAACTAAATACATCAATTGAGATAATCAGATTTTTTGTCGAGATTTTTCTCCGTAAGGTAAGTGTGTATGAGTATTATAACATCGAAGTGCCAATACACAAATGGTTTGGCCTCTTTGATCATCATTCATCCTCTCCCGTCATGATGGTCATGATCGCAGCCTTTTATGAGAAAAATGTAATTTTCTGTCAACAACAATTACACACAGGAGAGTTCCAATCATGATATTATCACATCAATTATCTCCGCCTTTGATGAGAAAAGACATTGACGTTTTTTTGATACTTATCTAAGTAATGAAAGTACGACAGTGTTTTACTTACATCATTCCCATGATACCTTGTATATAAACAGTCGTATACTGATCGTTAAATACGATGTACATTGTATATTAAATAAAAATGGCCCCACGACAGACACAATGTTGTAACATTGCTAGATTGTTATCTCCATGGTAACGTAAGTGTTATTGACTGAAAGTTTGCAAGTATATTGAGAGTCCGCTGAGATATATCTATAGGGTGACAAATCACTACAGGAAGTCTTGTAACCTTTTTATGCCAATGTTTTGCTCCGATTCATATCGCGGTTGGCAAGGACACTCTGGGGTCAATCTCTTAATTGTATGACAAATGATGCAATGAAAGCAAAATTGTAGGAGAAAAAATGTCTTCATGCTGTATTTATCGTTATATCGCTGGTTTTATTTTAATCATAGATGGGGCCATTTGAGTATTCTGCTTTGAGGAGACATGAAGACATGTTTATTTTCGTAACTTATTCCTTTCATGAATATTTGTTACGTTATTTAGACTATCAACTAACATTTATATACAAAGTGTCGTCTGCTCATCAGAGCATATTATTTAATTTTAAGAAATTGAAAAAGAAAATGTGTAATTTGAGTTTCTCATTTGTAATTTTTTGCTGTGAAGAAAGCGTCATTTGAAAGATAAAAATCTGCCCTAGTCTTATTTTGATCTTTGTCAGCTCTATAAGTTTGGAAGATCGTTATCCAGGCTTTGCCTACATACATTACCATACATTAAAGAAAATGTAGACATTTATTTGAATATGTGTACACAAGTTTATGTATGTATCTATTCACGGTTCAAGTCTTTTACGAAAAGTGACATTTTTTTTTCCGGCAATGAATGTTTATAAAAACCTGTAAAGGTCTGGGTCTCTACAAATTAGCTGCACTTTATGACAAAAATCTCCTGACTGTGTTCTCGGTCACCACCAGGATCTGACAGAGTTATAATTATAGTATGTAGATTTGATTGTCTACATGAAGGCTTTAATAAATCATTTTGGCTGTAATACAAACTGAATACTAGATGATGGCTATCAAGCTAGACATTTCTTGTAGAAGGAGAGAGAGGGGAAGGGGTAGGTGTTCCACTGGAATTCTACTTTGAATCTGTGAGTTGGTTTAGGGATTGTAAATTCTAGTACATGGTTTCTGACAAATTTCAAGTATCGAAAAATGAATGAAATAAACTATCATAATGTTATGGTTGCATCTGTTAAACATGTTAAATTTTCTATACTGATACCCTGTCATGGCAAACCTAAACCTTTTCCTAGACCCAACAGGATGTCAGATTAAGCAGGTTCTAGTATGTGTGGGCATATCCCTGTGTAATCTGACCTTAAATCATTCTAACATCCTGTATAAATCATGTTTAGTCCATTTCTAATTGTAATTACTGAAATATGTTTTTGATATGAGTATACTGATAACCTGTCTTGACTCGCCAATATCCTGTATTGAACAAGACGTCAGATTAGACAAGCTTCACAGTCCATTAATTTTCCTTTCTTTAAAAACTTATTAGAGTTAAGAGAGAACTGCTTTTGAATGATTTTCCCGGATATATCATTTCTTATATTACCGAGGAGAATCTTGATAAAAGTACATTTTGAAATTAAAGTTTCATGTTCAATTTACATCGGGAACCTAAATTAAAATTTGGACTTAGAGACTATTAGGTCACTGACATCTACTACTTAAGATTTCCTCTTCATAAGGAGTGAATGAATTGATTGGTCAAAAGAAATATACTCGTTCTGAACGATCTTAACAAGTCAGCTGTTTATATATTGTACTTGATGGAGATATGTTTCATGACCTGAATTATTTTTTTTTAAAAGCATGTTACTGATGACATCACTGTAGTTTTAATTGAATGTATTCATCGCTATTTCTATTGTTAAACAAAAAATTATACGGCATGTTTCAAAATTCTCTTCTGCTCTGATAAAAAAATCTGCTGAATGTACTTCTAATGAGCAGCAATTTAATTTTAAAATATTCTAATTAAAATTAATGTAAACAAAGTTAGATGGTGTTTTATGTTGTAAAGAAAATCATTTTGGTGATGAATGGGTTTGTTAATTTGAGATATGGATTAAATTCTCTTTATTTACGATTTACCAAGCGAGAGTTTAATGAAGTGTAGGTTGATAAATATGTAGCTAAATGTTTACGATGAAACGGCTCGTAAACAGTGATAGAGAAATGGTAATTGGTAAAAAAGTTGGATTAGTAGTACATGCTACCCAACAAATTGGACACTGGGACATCAATTACTGAACTAAGACCGAAATGCATTTATCATTTTTTGGCCCGAAGGATATCACAATAGAAGCTGTAGATTTGCTAGAAAATCTAATAGAGCTGACATTTGCGGTATTGCGAGAGTTCCTGCTGTGACGCAGATTAATTTTTTTCCTGTATTATTTCCATAATTTGTACTGAGATGGCTTCTTAAGAAAGTTAACACAGCATCTATGCTGCACTAGTTAGGTCATTAGCTGTATGGTGTAATATTTAGAATAAAAATGTCTAAGCTAATTATGATAATATGATTGGTGGAAAAACGGAGCATTTTTAACAAGCAGATGTCACCAAGATGGAGATACCAATGAAGGGGCTTTGTCAGGGATATTCCCTGTGCCCTTTGCTTTTTCTTTCTGATATTTCTCCCCCCATGAAAGTGGCAGATCCAGAGTTCCGCCTTGTTTGCACCCTGCAGTGTGTCAACATACACTGACAGAAAGATAGATGGAGAAAAGAAACACAAATCCTACTGAATCACAAGCTATTGAATAGATGGATACGATATAGAATTACACGTTAAATAGATTAGAAAGTCTAAATAGATCCTATTGGTAATTTCATTTCATGGTATGATTATCTTCAGATTAACTTCATCTTGCCTTTCGATGCTTGACCTTAATATTAATGTTGATGTGTGACACACTAATTTTAGATGACAAATTGTCTTGAATGGTAAACTGTATGTTGCTTGACTCTGTACAAACACAAATAATTTGGCATAAAATATTGTCATCTAAAATGGCACGTGGCTGGAGATTTGATGTTAAGACACAGAAACATTTATCTTGGGTACTCTGCCCTTTCTACAAACATTGCCATGATATCTCTTTCAGTATAATTGGCCAGTAACATTAGCATCAAGACCCGTCTGGCGTTGATTTGTATCAAATTGAGCGATTGTGTCTATTCCTATTTCACAAACTCATTTCAGGGCTATTTTCTCTTTCTGATTTTACAAATTGTGCAATTTAATGATCTGAAAAAAATCATATTTCAAATCATAGATGGAATGACAGAATCTCAATTAATTTGAACATTAATATGTCATATGACAAATTACATTGCACTTCATAAACATGATTATGTACAATTGTCATAACTTTATCTTACAAATTATCACATTATTTAACACATGATTTCCTGTCCTCAAGGCAATAAGAGTATAAATTGATAGACAATATTAAACTCCATATCATAATTTTACCATTTACAAAAGATGCAAAAAGAAAAAATGGAAGTCTTTGCACATGTTAATTAAATTACTTTCTTCATCAAAATGTCTCTGAAAAACTTCAAAATGTTTTGAAAGTGTCAAATTTTTAATTATTGCAGCTAAAATTTACCTGCGATTATACTTTTCTAAATTAAGATGAAGGGACAAAAACGTGTGGATATAAGCCTCGTAGGAAAAAGTACTACATTTTATTCCTACAAACTTCTATAATAGATATGGATGGTCTTGCTTTAGTTCACCTAATCTGTTTTGCTTTAACATCAGTTGCCACAAGGATTTTCTTTACTGCTGTGAAGGACACATACCCTGTGGCAGGTATTAATAATGACAAAGAGGCTGTGTATAGATTAGTTAAATCACAGCTACAGAAGGTTGAAGTCTCTTACAAATAAAAAAAATTGAGACCTTAGAAACACAAGGATTTTAAAGTTCAACAAAGTGTACTTTTCCTAAAATTAAGATAAATAAATATTTTTGTTTTTTATTTTTAATTAGTTGATGTGTTTTTTAAGATATAGAAGTGTATGTGTGTATGTGTGTGTGTGTGTGTGTGTGTGTGTGGAGGGAGGGAGGGAGAGATGAAGGAGAAATGGAAACAGATTAATTTATTTTTGCCAGACAAACTTAAAAGGCAAAATGACAAATGCATGTGTTTAAATATGTCTTTTTCACATTAATACTTGTGATTTAAAGGAGAAAAGGGTCAAACAAAAAATGGATGAATTTTGTCACAAGGATGTGAGATCGGAATTAATTTCAAGGATAAAATAAAGCGTGCAGACAGCGGTTGAAGATAGAAACCTTTTATGTTTCTGATTATTGTAATAATTCATGCGGGATTTTGCTTTCTTTTGTACAAAGCATCACATGCATTCCCTGTTCAGAGTGACCTCGGACAACAAAAGCTTGAACAATGAGATGCTAAGGAGTGCCCATTATAAGTGACTAAGATGGCCGCAAGTGTCCATTTATAAGCAGGTAGCTGATATTGGCTTATGCTGGACAAAGGAATGGAGAATCACAGCTGTTTTCATATAATGTTCTCTGTCCCCGATCAGAGTTAAATCTCTACTAATAATCAAAACCAGGGGTGGGGTTTTACACACTGTCCGTGGCAAAGGATTCTGGGTAATGTAATTCGCCATTTCCACATGGCGTGAACTTTGACAGAAGGCCGTCGGCGAATGCGGTCAAGGTTTGTGGGTTTTGTTTTTGCAAGCATGTCAGTGATTAATTGCCATGTTTGAATTTATTCTGAATTTCAATTGTAGCAAAAAAAAAAAAAAATTAAGCAATTGAAATGGAATGTCAGAATTAAGAAAACTTAAAAGTAAGTTACAGATAAACAGAAAATGGTTCATCCTAGTGACTTTTTCATAGAGTCCTAATTTTCTGTTATATTGATAGATCTAAGTACTATATGAAACATTCTGGTGCAAAAATATATCTTAAAAATATACTTTTTATTCTTATCCTATGTGTCTGCCTTGCCTTCTTCAGTTATATATGTAAAAAGTATCTTGAAACCATTAAACTAACTTTAACTGTCGTTGCTTTCAAGTTTCCTTCATTTTAAAAATGGAATTTCAACATTAAACACAATTTAAATCTTTTATGTATTTTATGTAAATTTCTTTTTACCCTTTTTGAAAGATTTTATTCAATTCTATGACATGAGAAAATTTTGTTTCATTTTTCCTGCTTAGAATTATCAAAGCTAACATCCCCCTTGGTTTAAGTGTCATTTTCAGTTTTCTTTAAGATTTGTTGGATTAAATTGTCTGCCTTATATCTAAACGCATAAAATTGAGTTTATAGTCTACAATAATAGTTGTGTCTATACACTAGGTACACTTAATATCAGGGGGCTGTATAAGTTATAGCATTCACAAATCTGTTGAGAGAGTCAGGAGTTAAGAGAAGGGAGGGAGAGGAGAGGGGGAGGGGGATAGAAGGGGGTAGGCAATGACAGGGTAAAACGAACAAAGGTTTTGAAAAGAATGAAATTGATGATAAAGCTTAATGCCTGCAAAAAGATGGGTATAAAATTTGTAAGAAACTGTTTGGATACTAAGAGGTGAAAAATGATCTGATACAATCCTAATTTACTTGGGGAATTTTATTAATGCTGTTGACCTTCTGAAGGTAGATATAAACATAACAAGTTTACCTACATACCAATTCATATTAAAAATCTTCAAAGAACTCGACAAGAATCAAGTGTTTCATGAACCAGGCCAAGCTATAAATTGAGGATAATATGTGTTTCATGTGACATTATGAATGCACAAGTTTCGGGTCATCTGTTAAAAGCTAGAAAGCCTATGGGAAGAGTTTCATTGGGCGTCTGTTTGTTGGGGAGGTGACACTACCACTAGACAGGTGAGATGAATACCAGGTAAGCTGTTGCTGACGATAACTGGGTTTTTTTTACCTTGCCAGGTGAGATGGCATGTAGGATTATTATTGTTACAGCGTAAGTTTTTGGCCAAGCTTCGGTGTGAGATTGTAATAATTGTTTTCAATCTATAAATGTCTGTTATATATAGTTGTATTGGGTACAAGAAAGGCACATCTTAAAAGTCAAAAATAGTTACTGATGATACTGAGTATAAACATGTAAGAATTTGCAGGTTAAATTGGAAAGACGATGATTTTGCTATTAAACAAAAAAATGAGGACATTTTGATTTTATCAATGCACATGTATTCAACATTCAAGTTTGTTTTCAGTTTTTGAAATAAACGTGGTGCATTGTAAATTACAGTTTCTTAAGTTTAGATTTTAGAAATTATTTTTATATGTACAAACTACTTTTAACCAATTATCAAAAATCTGTAAAACATCAGTTTTTATATCCGACACTTTCATTACCTTTAAACATATGGGCAAATGCTGTCATAATGTCACCAAAAGTTTCACAGCATGAAACAATTTTTCTGTAAATGATTTCAATTATGGGGTGAAAAAAAATGAAAATTTTGGATAATACTTGATAGTGAGATTAGATCTGTTAGCAGTGGGATAGAGACAGGTTTTAAGTCTGTCCGGTCAGCACCGCAACCATGGACACAACTCTACCACCCCAGAGAGGAAATAGGATGTTGTGTTTTCATTTCACTTTATCTGATGAAATGAAATTATATGAAATGTGAGCTATGTGGTGTCTGAGCTAGCCAGATCATGATAAAGGTGTTATTTATGCTCAGATGTCACACACAGATGATGCTCAGAATTTTTTTTCGTGACTTTAGAGGTCAATGTCCAGTCAGGCATCTTTGTTGTTTTCAGAAACCTTTGACAATACTTACTATATGAGACTCTCCCCAGTCTTGATGTTTTTGGGCCAAAATTTCAGTAGTCAAATCTTTTTACAAATCTCACTTTCAACCATATTAAGTATTTTTCCAATTTTGTCATTTTTTGGCTACAAGAATTCAATTTCCAATCAGATTTGAGCAATGTATTTTCATTTTATTTATTTTTCTGACCACTTAGTCTGCTTTGTTGTAATACCACAGCTGTGAGGCTGTGAGGGTAGAAGGAGGGAAGGAAGGTAAAAGGTGAAGAGAAAGGGATGAACATAAAAGGGAAGGAGGGGAGAAAGGTAAAAGGTGAAGAGAAGGGGATGAACATACAAGGGAAGGAGGGGAGAAAGGTAAAAGGTGAAGAGAAAGGGATGAACATAAAAGGGAAGGAGGGGAGAAAGGTAAAAGGTGAAGAGAAAGGGATGAACATAAAAGGGAAGGAGGGGAGAAAGGTAAAAGGTGAAGAGAAGGGGATGAACATACAAGGGAAGGAGGGGAGAAAGGTAAAAGGTGAAGAGAAAGGGATGAACATAAAAGGGAAGGAGGGGAGAAAGGTAAAAGGTGAAGAGAAGGGGATGAACATAAAAGGGAAGGAGGAGGGAAGGAAGGTTAAAGGGAAAGAAGAGGGAAGGGGATGAATATAAAAGGAAAGAAGGAGGGAAGGAAGGTTAAAGGGTGAGAAGAAGGAAGGGGATGAATATAAAAGGGAAGAAGGAGGGAAGGAAGGTTAAAGGGTGAGAAGAAGGAAGGGGATGAATATAAAAGGGAAGAAGGAGGGAATAAGGGTAAATGGTAAAGTGAAAGATAGATAGTATTTTGTTTTGCAATATTTAAGCCTTTTTTCAAAAGTATAACATAATACATGCCAGTTGGTCGACTATGACTGAACCCTCCTGAGACCTGATTAAAAGCTAGATGTTTGTTGTGTTTTTAGTGGCAGTTTGTTTGGAATGACTTGTCCATTTAGGGGGGGGGGTCATATATCTGTGATGTGGTTTCAGGATTTTGTGGAGGAAACAAAAGATTTCCAATGGTAATTAATGGAACAGGATTAAAGCGGGGAACAAAGAATCACAAAAATTGGATGTGAGCATAGGCCCTATAACTATAAATTCTGAAATGGACAAAACCTGATTGGGAAAGACTCCTTTAAACGAATACAATGACATTGATGTTGAATGACAGTGTTTGGCCTAAAGGCTCCAGATTCTATAACTACAGACCACAACTTGCTCTTTGAGACTTATATAAACACTAATGGTGTAACTATTGGGATGCATTCACATTGTATTATTTGTTAATTTTGAAATCTAATCAACTATGTTTTGGTTCAGTTGTTATGGAAATCTTGGTTGAAAAATTCAATTACTAGTATGTTGAAACAAAAATGAAAAGTTGTGTTGGGATTCAACAGTCCCATTGAAATTTTGAATGTTTAATTGAAATTGTTTTGGTGAAAAATCCCCAAAATTTGCATTTCTGGATTATTTCTCTGTTTGTTGGGTTTATCACTTCATGAACATAAGAATCTTATATTAGTAGATGGTGGCTACTTCACTGAACAATATATGGGAGGCCTTTCAAAGCAATTAGGGTTAAGTGTCTTGGCCAAGTACACAACCACACCAGCATAGACTGGTCTGTTTTTTGGCTTCTTAAGAAACTCACTCTGCCATGGGTAGGGACAATTGAACCACCATCTGAAATTATAGAGGCCAGTGCTCTGACTGAACTATACTAGCCCCCCCCCCTACCCCCCACTTTTTATTTTTCAGGAAATTCTGAAAAAAAAACTCCCAAAATTGCAAACAATTTGATCTAAAATTAAAGGAAAGGTTTTAATTTTGAAGTGAGATTGCATTATCAGTAACAACAAAAACTTCATTGTTTAGCACCACTTCAGCAACTAGACATTTTTGTGTTTATAAATAAACATTGTATATTAGTTGACCTTCACCTTGTCATACACTGTAATCATGTGATCTTGACCCAAACAAGTGACACCAGAATGGGGTCATTTGACACTTTTAGCAGGTAAAATGAAATTGTAGACTTTATATATCAATCAGATGACAAGAGGAAAATAATAGCACTCTTACATTTGAATAAAACTATGATTTTTATACAGTATTGTATAATATACTTCTCAGTAAGATTAACATACATAAATAACTATGGTGTCAACAACATGCCCTGGTGTAGGGTGTTACAAGTTAATAAAGTGTCAAGAAATCTGAATTTTTTATGGATAAGTAAACGAGGTTTTATGATTTTTACTAATGAATGTTTAGAATAAATTATGCCTGAGTTTTACATGTAAGTTGACAAGAAAAAGACATAAAATTACATACTTTAGAGCTTGTTGTAGCTAGGATACAAATCCTCTCAATCTAACATTAGTTATCCTTAAGTTTGTATAAAGTACTCCAAATATATTGATTGTTTTATTGAAACAAATTCGATATTTTTCATACTTGTATGAATTGCAACTCCTGTTTTTTCTCTTAAAACAAACTATTTCTATGAATCTGTATCTGATTTACATCTGTCTTTCTGTCCATCTGTCTCATATCACAATATGAAAAATATCGGTTTAATGTAAGGAAGATTTTCTTGTTCATTTAAACTGTTTTATCTGACATACATCTGAATACAAAATAGTTGTATGAATACAAAGGTTGTCAGAATACACAAGTCTCATTTTATAGTGATCCATTTGAAAAAGTATAACAATTTTGCCAGATTAGAGAGGATATAAGATTCTCAGACACTTTTCAGTACTTTTGTTAGCACAGTTTTTCATTAATTGAAATTTTTCTTTGTATATATGTATTAAAAATTACGTGGCATGTCAGGAAAATTTAACATAAATTGTATTCGCAGCTTATATGAGGCAGCCTTGTGTTGAGTGATTTGCTGTCTGTCTGAAAACATCAATAAAAATATTGGAGATTTCATCGGTTGGAATGCTTTCTCCCTTTTTCGATGATAGGAGGAGTACAAAAAAAATTTGTAATCATCATGTGCCGAAGTAATTACTCATGTTGTAATGGTGATTTGGAAACATCTTGACAAGTAATAGCGGTTTATTGTGACTTTACAAACGGGTAGGGGTTTAACCCGAAAGATGTTTAAGGCATTAGTGGGGCTCAGTAGGTGTTCCCTGAAAGGGGACACAGGGTGTTTATTTCCCTATGTATTAGGGAATGAGAACTCAGACCCTAAAAACCTGAGAGGGAATTTAGAGACTCGCATTATAATGGCAGACATTGATTAATCGAAAATGTTGAGAATATTTGAATTCTACTGACAGAAGATCCTGATACATTAGGCATTAGCTATCACTTTTTATAAATGACATTTTCTTTCTGACTAAAATTTCGTTAAAATCCTAAGTAGACTATTTTGGGATCATTAGAGATCTCCACTCACAAATTAACCCTTGTATAATTATAGGTTGTACTTCTAAATTCTCTAAAGCTAATTGATGAAACATTAATTTTTTTTCTTCTTTTTTTCTGTGATATTTGGTTTCAAGTATGTTTTGTATTCTTTAGAAATTTGTTCGAAAGCATATTAGAACTGTCGAATGTTATGATTCTGAAGGTAATGGTTTTGGCTCTTGGCATGATGGGTAAAAATCAAAAGGCAACTGGAATGGATACATATTTCTAATAGAATCGAAATATACATAAAATGTGGATATTTATTTTTCTTCAAATACGTAACTGATGTATAACAAATTCTGATTGGAGAATATGACCATCTTGTTCGATACAACTCTTTGCATTGATAGCTAATACGGAAATAAATCATCTATCAAATAAACTGTTTGAGGCTGGCCAGATAACTGCATGCGTGTTGTTTATGACATGTAAGACTCTATTATTCTTGTGTAAAACAAATGCTATGTGGTTTGATATCGCTTTGTTTTCCATAGTAATCTTAGTCCTAATGAAAGAAGCATCTCTTTGACCTAGATCATAGTTATCAGCTCAGGGAAGATGAAAGACTTGTAAAGAATGGATATATGTGTGTAGTTAGGGCGTACTTGTCTATATAGGTATGATAACACTTCAGGCCTTAGGTAAGTAAATGATATACATCTATTTATTCTCTGATTATAAAATGTAATTTGTTGACCAACAATTAATGTTTTCTTTGTTCTATGGCACACAGAAGGGTAGATTAGATTTCAAATGAAGTTGGTTAAGTGGTTCGATGAGGACTTCAGACAGACACTCCATAACATCAGACAGACTGCAAACAAAACCTCTGATGTAACGCGAAATGTCTAATGTCTTAGTCCTGTGAACGTTTGACATTCAAGATTAAACAATTAGGGTCGGGTGTTTTTATCAAATCTCCTCAAGTTGACCTGAACAGTAAGATAATAGTTCAATATGGTATATATCAGCAAAGAAAATCCAGTTAGGACCAGAATCTGTGTTTCATGATGGCTTTGATGTATCATAGTATATACACAAGGTGGTGTTGTGTTAGAATGAAGATTCACAGATATCATAAATATAGATGTTGAAAGAGTTTGAAGTTGTAGGTCTCTGAGTGGGAATCAAGTTACAAAGAAATAATTTCACAATACAGAGACACTTTGTAGTGACCTATATAATACAATATCTACATATTGTTGATATCCCCCTCCCCATCCTCCCTCCCCCTCAATCAATGCGGTCTTTTCTTGTCCCTACACTATTCTATCTATTTTCTGTATCATTGATATCTCCTTTTACTGATGGCTTTTATTTTCCTTTTGAAGAATTAGTTTACTTATAAAAGACAATGGATTGTGGTAAACAAGACAATATTGAAAGTTTGATTGATTTAAAAAAACACTCTGCTTTAAATCTGAAATAAAGTAAACTGTTTGGACAGAAAAACTTCCTCACATGTACTTTTCAAAATCAGTTTCTTCAAAGAATTATAAAGAATAACTCATTTCATTGTCTCAAAAAGTAATGGAAATTTCTAATTTTGGCATTAAATTATAAATTAGCAGGATTTCATTATGATGTTGAACAATTAATTAGCACATTTAAATTTTCTAATTCATTTTTGATAAATTAATCAGTTTTAAGTATTAAAGTACATGGATACATCTGGAGGGGATGGTTTTACTAAGTGATGTACAGCATGGAACAATCGCCCTGGTGAAAACTTGGACATAAACAGTAACAAGGAACACAACACAAACAGATTTATGAGACAAATCGCTGAATTGCTCGAATGGAAAATATTGTTTTGAATTGGCGATGCAGATGGGTTTTGACGTTAAAGGTGCTAAACCAAGCCTCTGGGCTACAATGTTAGGATAGGTGACGGTATGGTTTTGACCAAAAAAACGTGATAGAACGAATATGACCCAACCAATTATACCGAGATGGCAGATTGTAGATTTCTTTTAATTATCGGAACTGAGGTGTGAAACCGGCAAGTAATCATTGCGACAAATTAAAGTACATTGAAGAAAATGAAATTACTGATGAAGATATTCATTAATGACTCCCAGCTTGAAGATTAACAGAGGAAAATGGTCGTATACAAAAAATAGATTGCTGGTATTGTGGCTTTTTGGTCCAATGTTGATGAGAAAGGCTAGGCGTAATGATCTACTATGATAAATGTTCGCTGATGTGAATTTAAGCCGTAGGATTTTCCTTTGTTACAGTAAATGGCTGATTGTACTCAAGTCCGGGGATAACAAATCTGTAATGTTTCCTAATAACAGTCAGTAGCCAAATCGGCTATCTAAGATTCGTAATTTGATCAATTTCCTTCAAACTTGTGAAATGACTGCATTTGATATTGACACCATATAAAAAGCAGTTGTACTTTAATGGGTTTCGATGCACTCTATTAGAAAATTATATGATTAAGAAAATTCATTAAAATTTCTTGCCACATTTTGATTTGGAAAAAAAAAAGAAAAAAATACGCAAAAATACTTCTGCCAATTAAATTTCGCAAAGCTCAGCAGATTTGGCAATTTGGCACAGTCAAAGTTTACCGAAATTGCAATGTCTTATATTATATTGTTTAACTTTTTTTGTACGTGTAACCGATTGCATTGATCCTTCTGTCAGATATACACAATGTATTTAAAGCAATGAATGCATTTTGGGTGCAATTTTGAATGATGTGTTTGGAGACCCTTGTAACCTTAAAGTACGTTGTATACCTGAACTAAACACTTATCAGTGCCCAGACTTCGCCCTATGTCTGTGTGATTGTCTGTCTTATCTGACTCCACCGGGTGTTGTCTATTGCAAAACAATTGATGTAGATATATCATTTCAACACTGTTTCACAATATCATTTACCCCTTATTAGTTTTAAATACATGCTATTATTGTTAACTAAGCCCACGGTGCATATCCCTTCTAAATAAAACTTCTTGTTTAAATGGATTCTGTCAAGTTCCTTAATAACCCCAAAAAATGATGCCATGTAAAGATTTTCCAGTCCACTCCCCATGTGCTATAGCCTGTATCCATGTACGAGGTATATATAGATATATATAGACTTTGACATTTTTAAAATCTGAAACCAGTGTATGTATGATTAGAAAAAAAGGTTCAGACATTCCAAACTACAGGGACTTGATCGGGGAGATCAGTGAAATAGATTACCCCACACAATACCGTAATTACGTAAGTTAGTTAACAGAGTCGCTTCATAACTTCATGGATCATAGGATTTATCAGCTCATAATGTCCATCAGATAATTAGTTCAAACATGTTAACGATGTTTTTTGTTTAATTGTGGAATTTCATTAAGGGGTTGGATGTTTGATGAAAACAATGCTGTGACAGTCAATTCATATGTTTTAAAAGATCAAATTTTTAAAAATATTTATTTACATGGGTAACAATTAAATCAAATATGAACACTACGTTAATTAAATTATAAAACAATACAATAGTTTGATCTATCAGGACTTAAGTGGGTGATATTGTGAATTATTTCAAAATAGATTTACAATGAATGTATTTTCTATAGCATTTGAAGAACTTGTCAGATAGGAATTAAATAAAAAATAATTAAAAGAATGTTGAAATAGTCATTGTCATTATCTTTTGAAATGCTTCAGAATTTAGTGCAGTTATGAGAGATGAGTTTTTATTCATGATATATATGTGGCTTTAATGACAATTTAAACCATACTGGTAAATACATACATGTAAAATCCCCATAAAAACAAGCAGGTCCTTACAGATTTGACACCTTGCTGTTTGGAATATAAACAGTGCTTTTCCCTCCAAAACAAACATTGTCAAAACCAGAATGTCAGTTTTTATTTTTTATACCGTGATATATAATGGGCCCAAGTATATATTTCTTCATAATGAATACAGGTGACATTTCTCAGGTGAGACAGTGACACCTCACTTGACAAGATGTCTGTTAAATCAGGGTGTCAGAAAGACAAATTACCTACATGAAAAAGACTTTGGCCATATAGTACAAATTTCAATATTTTTTCCCATATTCTTCTTCTTAATTCACATAATAAGAAATAACTGAAACTAAATTTTGTTTTGGAACTACCTTGATGTGATTTACAATCAAAATTCACCTAATTGTATAAACTTGATTAATATCAAATTTTGAGTTTTGATATTTTATTGGCGAATTCATTACGCACTATTGTGAGTTAATGCCCTTGATCAGTGATGTACTCACCCCTAATGTTACAACAACACTCATTTCCCTTTACCAGTTAATATTTCCATTAGTCAATTATACCAGTCCTCTTTAAAATGCCAGATCCTTACCTGACAGATGGCAAGTAGCAAGTATTACTTCAATCATATGTAATATATTCAAATATTTGAAATGAAGGTGCGAGGTTACACTTTTAAATTTTTTTCGTTTCTTTTGTAATTTCAGAATGACAAAGATGGTTACACAGAGACAGTTAGTGTAAAGACTGCGGTACACATGTTTGGTGGGGAGGCAAAAATCCGAAAGTTACCAACACCGTCTCCAGAAAGATCCCAAAAATCTGCTACAGTGAAAGAGCTTCGAGCCATTAAAGAAGGATCAGATTGGGTCAAACGAGGGGGGCCATCACTCCACAACGGTGAGGATATTTGTATGGATTACTCAGCCCCCCAGGATCACGATATCATGGATTATCCCATTCGTGGAACATTCTCGCCACTTACTGACGGAGGCCAGGTTAAGTTTACAGATGAATCTGCGACAGAGTTGTCGTTTGTTTTTGGTCGGCCTGCATCTCCAGTCAGTGATCGGAGTATGCAAAGGTGTATGTCTCCACCAAGTGCGAGGAATCAACAAAGATGTCTGTCGCCTGAAAGTGATCGCAACCCCCAAAGGTGTAAATCTCCTCCGCACGAAAGAGGTCTACAAAGGTGCATGTCGCCACCTAGTGGGAAATATCAACAAAGGTGTTTATCACCTGAAAGTGATAATGATCCCCAAAGGTGTAAATCTCCTCCCAAAGACAGGGGCCCACAAAGGGGAATGTCACCCTTAAGTGATCGTGGCCCCTCCCGTTGTCGCTCACCTCCGTCTCAGGAGAGACGTGCCTTGTCCCCATCTTCAGATGTGACCCCAGCCAAACGTCCAAGTGGAGTCTATGAGAATTCATTTGTGTGTTCAACCCCACCGTCGGGTAAAGGAGTCAGCTCTAAATATGCCCCAGGGATATATGACAGGGTTGTGGTTCACCTACCCCCAACGGGGCGAGGGGAGAGGTCAGGTCCCCGCGGAGGAGGGTACTGTCAACATTGTAATAACTGTCTGATCCACTTTAAGCGCCAAGCCTTCCGTTTGCTCTGCCCAGAGGGAAATCGAATCAGCCCTGTTATCAAGGTAAGTCAGGAAAATACTTTTGAACATTACGACAAGATTAGAAACGCAGCCTTACTTATTGATTTCAGCTAAAGGCTGTGGCCATTCAGAAACTTAAGACAAACTTAGGACACATTTGTTGACATAATTACAAACTTGGAAATTCAGGAAAACATTCAAAATTATGGAAAAAAATTGATGATATTTTTGTCAGTCAATTTCACAGTAATAAGAAGATTAAATGATTTTCCATCTGAAAGGTTTCCATGTACTTTAGGAAGCTGTATAGACAATTCTGGCTTCAGGTGTACAAACAGACGTGACTCTAAGTTGTACCTATGTACTCAGGTAACTTGTAATTAACGACTGTTGGATATACAGGTATTAGTATTCAGCTGTTCTTATTGTCACACAAGGTCACCTGAGGGGATCAGTCACTTTCTTGGCATTTTCTTCGTCGTCTTCCATATTTCTGATAGATGAACAGCTGTACTTCCTAATAGTACTGTCATTATTACTAACGTTGACATATTGTGTATAGTTTTCTTACTAGCCGTGGACTTTGTTGTACAGAGTAGTTTTATTGTCCATTGTAGGTGGTATATTATCATAATTGTCGTTTTCTTGTTTTATTACATTTTGCAGGTGTGCCTATTTTATCAGTTACTAGATTTATCTTGCAATAAGCCCATGTTTAGTAATAAGCCCCTGTCTGGTAATAAGCCCACACACATTTGCAGTTTCAGCAAAAATTAAACCAGCCTTCTATGAATTAAGGCTGGGTCATGGGTAATTGACTGCCTTTGCTTGTCCCTTAATTAGCACAATGGAGTCTCATTTCAGGGGAGACCACTTGAAGTAATCATTGTTCTTTCTGGTTCAAATTTAGAACACTCTAAGAGGCTTATTCATTTTTCATGAAATGGTCCTGTCGTTTCTTAAAATAGCATTCAAGGCTGTGATACTTTTCAATATTTCAAACTCTTTGTGTCTTAAACGATCTTCCGGAGTTTCACAAAATGTTAGTCAATCTAGATTTGTCAAAACTACTTGTACTTCAAAATATACTCTCTGGTCTTTGCTCTTCTTTGAGTAGACATCTCTTGAAAAAGGAGGGGTCAGTATTGAGTTTGAACCCTATCCCTGAGGTCTTAAGCCAGACATATGATAGGGAATGAACTGACCTGCTGACTATTTGTCTGTTCTGTACGTGTCTTCAGGGAATTAAATTATACATCAGTGCAATGATGTTTTTGAACTGTATGTGTGGTTTGTCTCTCTTTCTAAGCTTTTGAATAGCTCTGAAGACTGGTAAAAAATGGACTGTACCTTACTTTGAACCCAAGATTAAAAAATGAATTGACAGCTTGCACTGTCAAAGGTTTTCTATCGTAGGTTGAGATTTTCATTCACAGATAGTTTCAAGGTGTTGAAATTGACGATGTGTACTGATATATCTTTGTGACTGTTAGATTTCATCTTATGAAACCTAACAATCACAATGACACAAGTTTACTTACTTCAATTTCAGTATATTTACTTTAACAGGAACAAAGCATTAACTGATTTGACTGTGAGTTCATATATATACATCAAGAAATTTTGTGCTCATGCAGATGATGTCTTGTCATACTTGCTATTTTGTTACTTTTACAATGTCATTGTGTTGGTTTTAGCTGTACAGCAAAGTTTGACATCCTACACAGATAAAATTAACTTTGTGAATATCTCGAAAATACATCTCAATGATCATCTCAATGTGAAGCTCTGATTAAGATACTGTTCAAACAGATATAGATTCTTAATACACCATTGATGAACTTCTAAATTGTACTTATAAACTTCATTTTCTGCTTCGGCTCATTTGCCAAACCCTAGAGTAATAAAGGCAATACAATGATTGGTGATTGGGAAAAACTACCCAATCAAAGATCAATGGATGCTCTGCAATAGCTATGTATACTTTAAAGCAGTTTAAAGACTACCAGGCCTTGGGCTATCACGACAGACATTGTAAACAGGCAGTAATTTGTGAAAGAAGTGTTTGATGGGGATGAAAATGACTACACGATTATGCTACCTCTTATAGTTTAGTTTCCTTGGTGAGTAATATTAGGTCTGTATCAGCTAATTTATAGACAGTGTTGCCATACTTTTGAGTCCTTTTTAATCAATGGGTAAGAAATCACTTTAAACATCTTTTATGAACATTTTTCTTCACAAATTTCATTCATAAAATCATGCCTTTTGTGTAGTAAATTGCAGTTTCAAGAGCCTCGTGATCCTTTCGTTTTGTCCAAGCCGAATTTTTTCATAGGCTGACAGACATCAAATAGGGCCGTTATCGTATACTAGTCAATTTACGATGAATAGAAAAAACGAATTTTTACGTACAGAATTTGAAAAAGCAATTCACAAGGCAACCATGAATGTTCACGGTTCACGACTTTTATACTTATAACTCATATGAAAGTGAAGGAGTGTTGGCAAGGAAATTCTTTTGGATGACGTGTTCACGGTCGTCAGAAACACTGAAGCATGGCATTTTATATATATTAATAAAATGGTATCTATCAAAATCTGCTTGACTAATTTGTTTTGAAGTCAATTATGTTCAACATTTCAAAACGATGAATGAAAAGCAGTTTTGGGGCAACTGTCGTTAATAGTTATGCATGTTGTTGAATCGCATTGAAAGTCGTATCAGTCATGAACGTGTCATGGGAGGATTCGGTACTTGGGATGGCGAGAAAATGAGTGATGGTTCGGATCGTTGGTGAGCGAGTGCTTGTCATCTTTATACCTACATAGGATATATACTTGTTTGTGGTTTTTGACAAGATGCAGAAATATTGTGTTGACAGGCCAGACTTTTAAAAGTAAACAGTACAAAGAAGAGAAAATTTCTGTGGTTACAAATTAAAAGGTATCAAATTGCTAGTGATACTTTTTCGTTAGCTGTATTATATAAATGACATACTACGTATATAGGTTTGAGTGGCAATAAATCTGACACTAAAAGAACATGTTTGGTTAATTGGTACACTTGAAACATTGTGGTAAGAAAGGAAGCCATAAAGATTCATCAAATATATAAAGTAATCTGTGGTTTTACAGCTTAACGTGTTTTAATATAATTACTGCTAACATTTGGTGTTTCTCTTCATATTTGTTAGGCAGAACTGCTTTCATCTATACATAGAAAATGTTAATATAGCAGAGCTTTGAAAATTGTTATTAAACAGTACACATTGCACTGGTATTTCTATTGTGAAACCTTTCAGATTTTCTCTTTTCAAAAAAATATATAGGAGTGCTCAAGCCTTAATGAACTACATGAGGATGGAAAATACTACACTTTGTAATTAAAAAATTTGTTTTCAGTCCAAATTGACACCTTTTAAAAATTATTTTAAGATCTCGTAACTAACCTTGTCAAGAAAATTTGGATATCTTTAGATGTCCCCAAAACATTCTGTTTAAATCGATCTGAATAGTAGGTTCTTTGCTTTCATTGGATTTAAAGAAGGAAAAAAATGATTGAACTCATCTTCTGTGTCTCTACCATCCCAATACCCAGTATTATGGTCCTGAAAACTCGTGTCATGTGGTGGGACCACAGTCTTCACCGTCCCAATACCCAGTATTATGGTCCTGAAAACTCGTGTCATGTGGTGGGACCACAGTCTTCACCGTCCCAATACCCAGTATTATGGTCCTGAAAACTCGTGTCATGTGGTGGGACCACAGTCTTCACCGTCCCAATACCCAGTATTATGGTCCTAAAAACTCATGTCATGTGGTGGGACCACAGTCTTCACCGTCCCAATACCCAGTATTATGGTCCTAAAAACTCATGTCATGTGGTGGGACCACAGTCTTCACCGTCCCAATACTCAGTATTATGGTCCTGAAAACTCGTGTCATGTGGTGGGACCACAGTCTTCACCGTCCCAATACCCAGCATTATGGTCCTGAAAACTCGTGTCATGTGGTGGGACCAAAGTCTTCACTGTCCTACTACCCAGTAATATGGGGTGTGACACTAACTGTCTTCACTGTCCTAATACCCAGTAATATAGGATGTGACCCTAGCTGTCTTCACTGTCCTAATATCCAGTAATATAGGGTGTGAATACCCAGTAATATTGCTGTCTTGTCTTCACCATACCTAATATGTGACACTAGCTGTCTTCACCATATTACATGGTGTGTGACATGACACTAACTGTCTTCACTGTCCTAATACCCAGTAATATAGGATGTGACCCTAGCTGTCTTCACTGTCCTAATATCCAGTAATATAGGGTGTGACACTAACTGTCTTCACCGTCCTAATACCCAGTAATATTGCATGTGACACTAGCTGTCTTCACGTTCCTAATACCCAATTATATGGAGTGTGACACTAGCTGTCTTCACCATCTCAACCCCCATTACATGGTGTGTGACATTAGCTGTCTACACCATCCTAATACCCAGTTATATGGTGTGTGACACTAGCTGTCTTCACCATCCCAACCCCTAGTTATATGGTGTGTGACACTAGATATCTACACCGTCCCAATCCCCAGTTATATGGTGTGTGACACTAGCTGTCTTCACCATCCTAATACCCGGTTATATGGTGTGTGACACTATCTGTCTTCACCGTCCTAATACCCAGTAATATGGGGTGTGACTCTGAGGAGCTTATAGGCCAAATACAATGAAGGTGTTTCTAGTTTGTACTTTAACTATTAATACCTGTTCCTGATGAGTGTCATCCCATTATGTTGGACAGGTGTTGTGTTTATATTGTTGGTCCTGTACCTGGCACCGACCACCTCTGTAGGCTAAATGATCACCCTCTCCCAATACAATCTCTACTGCATTATCATTATACCCACCCGAAACACTTTTATGTTATTTAGAATTTTATTTACTGGAAATTGGTTTTAAACAATTACTGGACACACATGTTCGTTCAAGTATTGTTATGCTTTTTAATTTTAGCCCTTGTGTATAAAGATCTCTTTGATAAATAGCAAGATCTTGGTTCGTTAACATTTTCAAAATTAGATTTTAATAAGAAAGGGCCTGCAGGTAAACGGTTATCTACCACTTAATTTTCGGGCGATCTGTCCATTGAAATTGACAAAGATCCATCCTTGGCTTTAGTGATAATCACATTCAGGCATGTTTTCGCATGGCGATTTATACCCAGGGCACCTGTGCTTGGCGTAAAGATGTCTGTTATTATGCCTTAGTGATAATCCTTGCCCCAAAACATACGCCCAAACAATAGCGGGGTGTCCACTTATTTCTATAAAAGGTGACCACAAGGTCAGACCTTGTTCCATGTCCAGACATGCATCAGTCAAATTGAAAAAATTGAAAACTTGTTTCAGGATGCATTTTAACATTTGTTTTTTTTTGTCGCTGAAAAAGCACTTATCTTGATTTACAATCTATTTGTTTTTATATTTTGCTGAAGCTGTTGAATAGTAAAGAAGTTTTATGTAAAACATGAGTGGGTTAGTGGGACATCTGGATTTTTGGCAACTGAATTAACGAGGCTTGACTATGCCCTGAAACTGTATGATTTACAAATATGAACATTTGAAGTATATAAGCCAAATATGTGTACTTTTAATTTTAAAAAACACACACACACCCACAGACACATAGAAATGATCTTTGATGTATTAAAAAAAAGGATGTAAAATCATATAGAGTGTTTTGAAATATGACATCCTTTGGATGTGAAATCTGACACCTATTCAATGATATGAAATATGACATCACTTGTTCATGAAATGTGACTTCTTCATGTACACTTCTTTCAAGTTCTTATGAATATTTCTTTACAAGCAGCATCCATTCTCCTCCAACATTCGAGAAAAAAGAAAAAACATCTGTATTAGTTTTATATAAGCATTACTATGTGTTTGATGGATTGAAGCATGTCAAGTTTAACAACATAGTGAAACTTATCAAAAGATTATGAAATATTATCTGTAAATAATATCATTGATGTCAAACTGATGCAATGCTGGTAAATTTGATTTTTAAACACCTTAGGAGGAAACAGATACTGTGTGACGATATTATAGTTTGTAGTGAGTCTATTTCCCATGAGATATGGTATCTTAGCGAGATCGAAAGACAGTGTGTTAAGCCCACGTTTATAGGGTATTCTATATCCAAATTACATTTTAATTGAATCTATCATAAAAACCTTATGGAATTATTCATGAGAATATGTTTACCTTGTTTGATGGGACCAGGTGAAAGTATTGTCCAAACATAACCTTTGACCTTTTTCATTTGGCCTATCATACAGACTCATCTTGAAATAAGGCACCTGGTAGAAAATAGGAATTTATTTTAATATCTCTGTCACCACATGTTGATTGTGGCTATTGTTTACTCAACCATAAACTGACCGGTATAAATCTTGTAGGTGGACAGCATGCATTGTTGGGGAGACTGCATGTATGGTCAAGCTGTTCAACGCTTAAGGCTTGACCACAGTCATGAACAAGAAAAGTCTGGTCATTAAATCAGAAAGCTTTGTCCAAGGTGACACATGGGCTCCTCCCTAGAGGGAGACAAACTGCTTGGCTGATACATATACTCCAGTTATGGTCATGAAATGACCAGTTTCTTTCTCCAGGGGTGTTGTTTGGCAAACCCTTGAAATCAATTACCAGATTACAAATTTTCCTTCTTACAATGCCTTTCACTGATAAACAGAAGAAATTTTTTTTTCAAAAACAAAATGATTTGTTTCAGAAAATTCTGGTCATTTATTCCCAGACAAATAAATATATTTAATCCGTTTTATGCAAATAAATGTTTCCAACTGTATTAAAGAAGTGCCCCATAATGCCCCAGGATTTCCACTGAACAGATATAAACACAACTGTACAGAGTGGTCTAATTATATTAGGTAGACATTAAGAACAAGGATTTTCTTCTAGACTTAAGTGTTGGATTACTTGCCCTATGCC
This sequence comes from Ylistrum balloti, assembly GCF_031769215.1. NCBI lineage: Eukaryota > Metazoa > Mollusca > Bivalvia > Pectinida > Pectinidae > Ylistrum > Ylistrum balloti. The sequence goes on along the minus strand of NW_026782798.1, from coordinate 210,158 downwards.
ACATGATATGTTGCTGACAGTCCCTAGGCCTTGTTAAGCCTTTCCTTGGATTACATTTTGCTTACAGACAGCCAGAACTAGACAATTCTCAAACATAAAGCCCAAAATGGTACTCAGGGTTTTATGTGAAACCTGTTTTACCTGAATCCTTGTAATTTACCAACCTGTTAAAAAAATAATATGTCTATGAGACTTTGGTTCAAGTTTACTATGGTAGAATGTGCATTTGCCAAATCTGAAAGCGATGTTCATCAGCAACTATACAGATCTGACCAAATTTATTCTTGATTTAATCTTACCTTTATTTGGCAAGAAGCTGTGTTTGGATATAAGCCCATCTGCCATATCTGTTTTGGTTCAAAGAAATTTCCAAATATGGTCAATTAATGATATTTTTATGGTAATATACCTCTGGCTTTGAGTAGTAATGTATTGGCCTCTGGTGATTGCCTGGTGGTGCAGGATCAGCATACTTCAATGTAATTCCTGTCTTTTGCAACATATGAGAATTTGAAGTAACTATATCTCTTTATCCTGAACCTACATATTCTCTAACTTGTTCTTAAAGGATTCTAGAGTAATCAAAACCCCTGCCTTACTTAGCTGAATCAGACTTCAGTATCAGATCATTGTTGAGAATTTACTTATATCAAATGACAAGATACATGTATATCATTTAGATTGAAAAAGAAGATAAAAAGACTTATCAATAAAAATATGGCTTTCTTGATAAACAGTGTTACTGTTAATGAATATTTATTGCATTTGACCCGTTAATTAGAGTGATCAAAGTTCAAAACTGCTGGTCAAAAGACTGGCCACGAGATGATGATATTGTACTATCAGTGTTGTACAACATGACAAAACACCATTCAAAGTGATTAAAACACAGAGGCAGAAGTTCTCATTTAAAAACCAAAAATTTTTCAAATTGCATTTGCATATTTTATTAAAGGGAATGTTGAAATTTCAAAAATAGATATGTTAAGATTTAATTAGTGGTAATTTTCTTCATGAAATATGAAAGAATTAATCAGGGCTAGAAGACAGAAAGTACTAATTTTACCTGGTACTTGGATGTCATGTACGTGACAAATTCTTAAATAGATCCATAATTTGTCATTAGTTCGTCATTCAATATATGTTGATATGTGTTAATTTATATGTTGAAGACATTTTTTTGTCATTGTTGCAGTAAAAGTAGCTACAATAGATATATTTAGTCGCAGTTGTAGGTGACAAATTGTCAAATTATGTAACCGTTAATTATCGTTGTTATTACTATGCTGTTGTACTATTGCCGATGAGGCAATTTACAACTAATGCAGGTGTTTCATTGGCAGGAGTTCTATTTGAGACAATTAAGCGAGGAGTTTTGGTGGAGTGTTCATTTTCAACAGTCTATAGTAGAATTGTGCATTAAGTTTATAGTTGTTGTAAGAGTTTAATTAATTTGCATTAGTTTTATGATAAGATTAACCAGAACAGCAAATTATTAATGGTTATTTGTATATGATTGCATATGAATTTCAACATTAATTTATGAATAAGCTGCAATAGGTGGAAATCTCAGGTTAAGATCTGAAGTCTTGGCTTGATGCAACCTACCAATGGCAGTTCATGGTCTCAAGAACCTGAGAAACATACTGGTCTGTGCTGTCATGATTGTGTCCATGGGCAAGACATCTGGATGTGGATGTGACGGGCCTTTTGTATGGTGTTCACTGAAGTTGTCACCACCTACATCAGGAAGACCCTGCCTCAAGATGATCCTGTCTGTCCATGAAGTAATAAACCAACAAAAAATCAAGATTATTAGTAAATAATTTAGTGAAGAACACCGAAGTGTTTGTTGAACTGGTCAGCTGGATAAACTGGCATTGATTTATTTATCTTTAAAATCATGGTGTCAGTTCTGTGAATTTTCATATTTTGATGATTTTTCAAGCTTTTCTCAATGCCAGAGAAGTAGTCAGCTAAGGATTTATAGCAATTTCTATACAATTTTTCATAGATTATGAAAAACATCTGTATATCCGACTTTTTACTGACTTTGCAAAAAATGTCTGCACACTGTGGAAATAGATACCAGCTCCATTCACAGATATTGAAACTGTTTAGTTTAGCTTGTGATATATGCAGCATATCTGAGATACACAATATGTCGGGGTCACATATTTCCTTCCCTGTCGTTATGTGGAACTATTTACCTGCCCGCACATGCCATCTCTTTAGACAATGTAAAAGCAAAACGTAGCATTCTTCCATCACACATAGCAATCATTCCGAGCTATGCTCTAGGGGCTGTAGTAACTATGTACCAAAGTCATGCACCTCGTAATGTTGTATCAGATCTGTCAGTGTGCATCCACAACAACACTCCGAGTTTTGTAGCGATAAAAGAATAAACAAATAAAAGGATAAACGGAAGACTGCTGTTACCATAGCAGGAGGTAATTCACAACAAACGCACAGTGCACGCTGGGGCACATTTCTGCTTTCATGGTTAATTTTTGTCAATTGCTGCAATCAGTGACATCTGATATCACAATTCATTCCCTATCTTACGCATGTAAAACGCATGCCAATGCATGCCAGAGAGAGGCTGCATTACCACAGCGGTGTTTTCTTCACGCTCTCGGCAGTTCTCATGCAATCCTCAGCAATTATACACTAACGGCTTAAACTACTAATATGTTTACTGAAAACCAGTGATACAGTGAAAAATATCAAGCTTCAACAGTATTTCTGATAAAAAAATTTAATCGAATTTGGCAGTACACTCACAAATTTATTTTCTGGTTTTAAAGTTAATGAATAAAGCAAATGTTTTTCTGGTCATACCTTCATAAAATTGAATTTGACGGAGCATTTGGCTGTTCTACATATAAGTTTATTAAGGCAAAACTGATTGTCTGCTCTGAAATTAGGTGCCAATTATTTAACACTGATGTACAGTAGCTAAGATTTGGCTTGATTGAGGATATAATGTTACCTTCACCTCAAACATGGTTTGTGTTGAGTGATCTCCTTTGATTTTGTTCATGTCCATTTTCAAATTAGGATCAATGTGTTAGTAATTGGTAAGAGAAAATGATCAAGAATACCAATTTAAGAAAAGTCCAATACAATTTTTTTGCCATAGTATGATTGAGTTAGAAAAGATAAATATATTTTTTCCATTGTTAAGTGGAAAGGTCTTGTAAGGAAGGGATTGTTCAGTGGAATGGTCTTGTAAGGAGGGTTAGTGGAATGGTCTTGTATGGAGGGGAGTGGAATGGTCTTGTAAGGAGGGGAGTGGAATGGTCTTGTAAGGAGGGGATTGTTCAGTGGAATGGTCTTGTAAGGAGGGGAGTGGAATGGTCTTGTAAGGAGGAGAGTGGAATGGTCTTGTAAGGAGGGGGTTATTAACTGTTTTGGTCTTTTGAGACATGTTATTCTGTACAATGGAGGGTGGTCTCTTTAAGAAGAAATTGGTAACTGGGGTGGTCTGTTAGTAAAGATTGTTCTGTGAGGTGGTTGCTTCATTTGCGAGGCCCACAGATGACCCTTGTAAAAGAGGGTAAGTGATTAGAGGTAGTCTCTTCAGATAAGATTGTTTTAAATGTTGGTGATCTCATAAGAAATTATTGTTAAATATGAAAGAGGATTTACATATTTGTTTAATGTAGTAACTGAAAATGAACTTTATTATTTGTAAAAGAATGACAATAACTTCAGTCAGGTGATATATGTCACTTAAGTTTTTTTAATCTTAAGTGTCTGGTGATACAAAGTATTATGAAATTTGCAACAAATCTTATACAGCTTGGTAATGTAATGTTTTGAAAATGTCAAAAGTCAAAGCTTTTTATATAGGATTGGGCTATAAATGATGTAATAACTTTGTTAGAAAATACTAAATGATAAGAAATGTTGATAAAGATTTAGAAAGGTCGTCACCGTTAAGGCCTAATGTTACTTCTAATTGTGAGGTAAAAAGTCTATGTTTCTCCATGATTATATAGTAACACGAAGTTAGCTGACTTTTATTTCATTACAAGATCCGTTTTAAGTAGGATTTATTGGAAAATGATATTACACTGTGAGATGTGTATCTAAATGCAGGTGCATAGTGGCTTGTCATTGTGTTGCAAATTCTTATATGGTATTCGTAAAAATTAAATCTTTGGATGTTATTTCTTCTTATATCTTGGCCAATCGATCTACCACATGTAAACTTGATATCACTTGTTTCTTATATCTTTGCTTCAATTACATGTTACATTTGGTGACTTTTTATTTTTAAAATATATACATCTCATGATCTGTTAATATGATCCGAATGCTTGCTCCGAGACGTTGGTTGCCATTTTGATTTGTAACACATTCTGGAAGTTGTGATTTTAAAAGCACTTCAATATCACTCAATTTTCCGTAATTGTGGAACTCGTATCCTTCACATTATAACAAATTAAATTTGTCATCGTTAAAGAATCCCTAACCAATCGTACTTAGATCGATATTGTTACTCTGCAAAAATTAATGTTCAAACTCAGGAAGTATTGCTACATTGAATACCACAAACATCAGCGTCCTTGGGATATCAAATTTGTATTCAGTAGCGTACACGACCATGCTAACAACATTAATCAAATCCTTTTTAGCTTGTGTCCAATATCGCATAATATTAATTGTCCAGAAAAGTCCATTTGTATCGGGCAATCTGATTGGATATACGTCATTGACAACTGTTGCTCTCCTTTGAACTGCAACACATCAAGTTCCTTCACGGGACAGAAATATGATTATAACTGCGCATTTCGGTGACTCACTATATTTGTCTTACTATTAAGGGAGGCCTGTTGCATGTGAAGAACACGGAAGCAATCATAGAAAATTTTATTTCCACAGCCAGTCTTCTACAAGGAATCGACACTTAACAGAACAAGTTGTGGCTCCAATACCAAGGCTGATGGCTTAAGCTTACACAGGGTTCCAGCCGATACTGGCATGCAAGCCACATATGGCTTTTTGAAGAGTAGTTGTATAATTTATGATGTGGTCATTTCAACCATTATGAGAATCGAATCATTGCTTTGGAATTGTAGCCATCGATTAGTGCTCCAGATTTCCTTTTATCTGTGAAAATCTCCTTGGTGTATTAGATACAGAGGTACTAGCTTTTGTAGTGTTTGCACTTCTGAATACACCACTCTCCTAGCAACCTTTTCAAAGTCTCCTAGGTGTTTTTGTAATTCAGTCAGTTCTAATAAAATGGGCAACGACAGCTGTTTAGTCAACACATTTTTCTAATGCGCTTTGGAAAGAAATACTTGAAACTTTTTTTCTTTTTTTTTTTTTTGATCCTATGGCATTTAATTGAAATACATTGAAATTGCATTAGCCTCTATAGAAAACTATCGTTAACATTAGATGATCACAAAACCATGGGTAATTTACACAACAGATTTTGTTTGTTTTGTTCTGTTCTTGTGAATGCTGGCGTATCAAGTTAATCAACTTTGAAAATCTTTCAACAATTTTGATAGATGTAATTCTACATTAAAATATATGTTATGCTAGACACAGGTCTGCAAACTTAAATTTTAAGTTTGATTTCAGATACCTAGGTTTGAAAGCTGGATTGTAGGACACTGAATCATAATTTCAGACAAAGGTCTGAAAAATTAATTTCAGGACAGGTTTAAAGTTTGATATCAGAAACCTAGGTTTGAAAACATATACTTATTTAACACTGAAATCATAATTTCAGAGGAAGGTGAAGAAACTTAATTTCAGGACAGACTTCAAATTTCATATCAGATACTTACATTTGATAGCTTAATTGTAGGATACTATAATTATAACTTTAGACAAATGTCTGAAAACTTTATTTAAGGACATGGCTAAAGTTTGATATCAGGCATCTAGCTTTGATAGCTTAATATCAGGGTACTGAAATCATAATTTTCTGATACAGGTCTGAAAGCTTGATTTTAGGCATTGGTCTAAAAACTAACGAAAACTCTGTTGACCTGCTTTATACCTCATGCTTTTCTTGCGTATAAAGAATTTTTTTTTTTTTTTTGCTTTATTTTTCAAATTTTTTAAACAAAATACTAATTACATCAACTCCAGGCTATGCATTCCATTTGCCTTTTTGAGGTGGGAATTAACAGACAGCAACTAGCCGTTTAGGAGATTCCTGTACAGTAATGTTCATGGGGACCCCTATACTACACTTGACAGAGTGTCCCCCTTCATAAACAAGAGTCCCCTCCCCACCAATACTTTTGACCTTGGTGACTAGACAATCCCCCTCCCCATCTGCCATCAGAAGTCCCCCACTAAAAGACCAGGTACTGATTGATGTCAATGGCCTTGGACCAATATGACCCGAATTTTGGCAGAGGTGGTCGCATTCTTTTCCTCCATCAAAGTTGAAATTGCATTGCAGAATAATTACATTTCCTTGGGGCCTGTTATTCATCACTTAAATGAAATTAAACCCTATTCTTTTCCTTCATTTAAAGCTTGCTTCTTTTAAATTCAATGACAATCGCCCATGTATGGTAATAAGATTTCCACACCCGACCATCCATCAGGGTCGGCTGTGTGTTTGTCACCAATTGGAGTGAGGTGTAACTGTAACAGCTCCTCATTATATTAGTGTAGAAAATGTATTATGACGTTTCTTGTCAGCCTCCGTATCTCTGACGTCTTAAGATTAAAAACCATGCTTTCTTTCACATTTTCTACTTTACTATTTGTGGCCTTCACCTCAAAAATAGTACCTGTCTAAATATGTACCTGTTTGAAAGAATTTTTACTTCAAAGATGCTTTGGTTTTAACATTACCTGTCCTAAACACAGAATTCTTATAAACAATATACATCCATTTTGAACACTTTCAGTTGGAGCTTTCATTAAGATTTTGCAGTTCAATTTTTGAGAATATTTGAAATTGCAGATTTTGAATAGAATAACTGCCTGTCAAATCTTTATCACCAATATAAACATAATTTTACTAGAATTAACAGAAGTTCAGTTAAATCTTCCTCATAGAATTAATTATTTCAGTAATGTACAATTTTTTGCCATACAAAAGTTCTGCAAAGCATTTGTAATTGTTGAAATATGAATATGTAAATGTTACAATAGAGTTGGAGTCAAAAAACGAAAAAAAAAAACCCATCAGTTGGGTACAGAATTAAAAGAAGGAGATAATGTGACAAAGGGACTTGATGGAAGTATCTAATAGTCGCGAGAGGATCCCATTAGGTCGTAAAAGACCTTGGATATTGTAACAGGATACATATTTTATCCAATGAATTTTATGTGTAACCATTTCCTAATTTCTACATTGTACCAATAACCTTCTAGCCAAGAGTATTTTCTTGAAAATGCGACAAATTGATTTTTTTTCTTCGTCTGAGATTCATTTATCTCAGAATTATGTCCCTTTGTTGTTTAAGGTCCCATTCCACCATCATTGAAATAAAAGGAAAAAAATATAATATATTTCGTCGCATTACCCCCATAAAGTATAATTGGACTTCCCAAGTCAAAGGATAAATGCTTCCATCTTGTTTAATGAGGGAGAAATGACATTGAATAATTAATATTATAGTCGTTTCTTCCATGTTTCCCTGTAATTTCCTAGATAACATCATTAGATGATGACCTATCGAATGACAACGTTAGAACCTGCTTTTCTTCAGCTGACCTTGTGAAATTCTCCCCTATATGATGCAGAGCGATTATTTTCGACCATGTCACTATCTCATTAGCTAATGTCTGCCCATGTCAAATGATAATGCCTCTTTACTGAAGTTCCATTAACTTGAACATGAAAACTGGTGAATCAATTTCCGAAAGCTTTTTATTTTGTACAAAGTTTCAGGTTTTTTTGCTCAAATATGGCCAATAAAAAATCAATTTTCCACCTAACATACCCTCATAAAGTTATTGAAATAATTTAAAAGTTTCATTTGATGTCATCTCATCACAAATGCTTATTGTCCTCAGATTTGTGTATGTGAACTCCGTCATCTGTAATCACCCTGAAAGCTTTCAAAATTAATTATTCTTTAGGAAGTCCTTTGGTAATAACTCAATTCCAAACATGGAACCTGTACAAGTCAATTTTCAGCTTCTCTGATAATCCATTTTAGGGTTCTTTTATATCTATTTTGTTGGAAATCCTTGCATCCTGAGGATAACGGACAAAGTTTCCCTTTAGCAGCGGCTGTACAAATTGTAGGCTTGTTTATTTAATGATTATGTGGCGGGTTGACTGGTTTTCCGTCTGTGTCTTTATTGCATAATGTTTGTCTGTGTCATCTGCAGTGTTTGTGTTTATTTACATTGGCGATTGACTCAAAGAAAATAGCAAGAAAAATGAATTTGGACAAATCCTCAGAAACCATTGTGGGTTAGGGTTTGGTGACATCAGCGACCTGGTACTAATAGATTGCACAATACTTCTGAGGCTGACCTGCCAATCAAAGCTCCTGACAACAGTCCCCGTGGGACCCAGAAGGATCACCAACAACTCACAATGCAAAAGAGAGGCCATCAGTCCAGTGATCCACAAGGAAAAATTAGAGATCAGAAAATTGGAACCTTTAACAATGGAAGGGGTATGAGACCTGGTCTGGCTTGAGGGACAGGAGCATTTAAGGAGTCTTGTTTTTTTTTTTTAGGCCTAATGGACTCCGGATATTGATGGTCTACCTTCAATGGTGCATAAGAAAATAATGAGTTTTTTCTCAGAATTTGGTGAAAAGTTTGGTCTGTCTTTATCCATTGTTTCTGTTTGATTGAGCACTGGAGACGAGTCCGTAATCTAATGGCCTGTTTCTCACCTTCTGGTCAAAATGGCTCCCACCATTACTGGAATTCCAGTGCACATGGCTTGATCGTCTTGACGATTGACCATCTGGTCACCAATACTTATCCATATAATCTGTGATGTTTTTTTACTTAAGTTTAATGTACCGGAATGTTTGTGGCTGTACAAAAGGAATCACATTGTCAACTCTGCCTGTCGGTTACTTTCCAAGTACATTTACACCAACGTGTACTTAAACACAAAAGAGCTCCACCTCTTAGCAGCATGACTAATGCAACGTACTTCCCATCCATATACAATTTTATCATATTGATTTGATTTCAGCCAAGGGGCGATATGTTGTAACTGTTGCCAATGTTATGGTGTTAGCATACATTCAAAATTTACATAGAAGATTATTACGGAGACTTCTATCAATTTTCTATCTCTAGCAGTGTAATGGTTAGGGATGTATCATGTGAAAGTGACATCCTGGAATAGTGTGCTTTTCTATTCCTTATATTAAGCTATCCAGCAATTTGTCCATTCTGAACCCTAAGTATCAAGACATGTTTTCAAAATCAAACACCATACTTTTAACCCCATCCTTGTCAAAAATACTTTTGAATAATCCCTTTTTATTTTGACATCCTGTCTAATCTGTCTTAGCTGTGTGTCTGACAGGATGTCAGATTGGACAGGTTTCATAATACTTAGGTATTCATTGCTGTAATAGTTCCCTTTAACTTAGATTAATGAAATGCAAAACCAGGGACTCCAATAATTGTCAAATATGTCCCATAGCCAGACATGTATGAATTTTGATTTTAAAAAATGTCGAAATGATTTTAGATATTGTTAATTCTCTGTGTTTGAGTGTTCCTCTCGAATTCAGTGCTACTACTATGTACTGTCTCTGACTTGTCAGTGTGTTGTCCAAATTGTGCACCCCTTTCTCTGCTTCATTAATCCTTCCCCTGAGTTACAACCCCTCCCCACCCCCTCTACACACACCCCTCCTCAAAGGACACTAACAGGTAAACATGAAAATATGTGATAAGGTTATCATACCTCCCCAAACACTCATTAACATAATAATTATCATTAGATAGTGAAGGTGTTTCACATCTATCAAACTTAAAAAGCATTGTTAGCTTTTAAAGACACTTTGAAACGTTAAAATAAAAGAAAACAAACAAGTTATTATCAAATGCTTCCTGCAAATAATTTTTTGGCCAAAGATCTTGTTATGGTGATAAAATTAGGTTCTATAGGAAAATTTTCTCAGGAATTCTATTATAACATGGATAGAAACTTTACATTTCAGTTTTGTTGTTAGCTTGAAAGCTTGATATACTTTTGTAACTGTTAGTATTAAGGGAAGGTCCTGTATTTTTCTTTTTTTTTCTGAATCACCTGACTCTCCCAGTGTGGTCTTGTGTCTGGCAGTCCGAACCCAGATAAGATGTGAAAGTTATCAACACCTCAGCGAACCACAAAATTAACATACATGTCCCCTACTGCCTCCAAATGGCATTTCACCACCCTGCTAAATTAGCATTAATTCCTGTGTACAGTACAATTTTAACAGTGTTACTTAGCTTGAGCTAACATTCCAAGATTAAAAGCAAAATTAATATTAATTCAGAGAATGACCTCCTTCACATGAAATATTACTTGACTTGTGTATGTGGCAACTTATCTGTTACAGAAACAGAACCTAACATTGATTAAGAAAAACAGTAAAATATTACTTAGCATGGATATTAAGCTAATCAAATCTGTCATATAAGTCTGTATCAGGATGTGCCCCCTCCTGAAGTTGATTAGCCCCTCTCCTGGTATCAGCGCCATCTAGTGGTAATTAACAGAATCACACAGCTGATGGTCCCAAGCCACTATTCCCTTCCCCTTACTCTGACAACACATCAAAATGATTTCAGACAAAAATTACAAGGCCTCCATATTTTTGTGCAAGATCAGATTTTGATTGCTGCAGTGGTTGATTTGTGGTTAAATGAAACAATCATTAGATGAATTACCCTTATAATGTAAACAGCACCCTCCTGTAAATCAAAATATACTCACAGGTTTTCTCTTTCTCTTTAGCTTCTACAGAGAGCTAATGAACCCCATGGTTCTCTGCTAAATTAGATTTGATTGGATGGTAACAGATTTGTGTAGGGTGTTGACTTAGTGGTGTACAGCTGTTTATTACTTTAATAAGTTTCTCCCTCCTCCTCTGCCTCCTCCTCCTCCTCCTCCTCCTCTTTCTCCCCTTTCTGTTCTTCCTCCTTCTCTATTCTGATCTTCTGAAAAATCAACTCTATCTCCCATTGCTCCAACAGCTAGTGGAATTGAGGTCCTCTGTATAAATATTTCATTTGTCTGTAAAAGAAAATAACTTAACACCTCCCCCTTCTTTTTTTCATTTTTTAATAAAATTAACAGTTGTAACTGCATGGTTCATGTAGTTGTGGCATATTTCGATATTTTGGAGTTGATAGGTTCAAATCCCAGTCTTGTTTAATTGTATTTTCATTCTTGATCCTGTTGTTACTTTTATTATCAAACTTAATGTAATAATCAACACCAGCCTGACCTTTATTTTCAATTGGTTAATGCTTAAACAATGTAAAAAATCCTCACACTCATTTTTCTTGGAATCAAATTCTCAGAGTTGATCAAGAAATATTTTGGCTAATTTTCAATCTTTTTATCAATATTGATTTTCTTTAAATCTAATCTCACTGCAAAACACATGTTGCTGCTGGGAATCCATGATAATTAGAAACATAGAGATATTATTGATAAACTACAGAGGCTTTACCATTCGTGGTGGAATCTTCTGATGTTAGCTCCAAGTCCCAAACATGCTTGTCACTTATAAAGTAGTTAGGACCGATTCAAACATATCCCAGATCCCCTCCGAGTCATCTAAATGTTGGATGCCTTTCTAAAACACTTGAGTTAGTGGCTGGTTAATTGTAGCTACTCAATTGATCCACAGGTACTGGACATTCTCAGACCTCTGGTCAGTCTAGCGTGATCGGGCAGTCGGTCAGTGGTTTGATGATGGTCAGTGAATTAATTCTATTTATGTCCTTGGACTATGAAGTCTTAAGAGATAGCTATTGATCTGATCAGCTGACCTCTTTTATAGTGCGGTGATCATTTTGAATGTAATGCACATGCAAACTGACGCGCTCACCAGAATATCAAATATAGTCAAATCTTGTTTATCAAATCATCACTTATGCCATTATTCCACTATCCAGCTGACGTTTTTTGACAGATTTTCATTTTTCTGTGAATTCGTAGTCAAATAACAAGCGGGTTCACTAAAGCCCATGCACTTTTACCATTCAGTGACAACAAGCCTTAAATAAAAAAAAAATTGACGGCTAGCTTAAAAAGTTTCCAATGAAGATGAATTAGTTTTGCATCATAGAAATTAGTTTATGAAACTCAGCATTGTATCCAAATTAATTAGATTTATGATCTCCAATAACAATTTGTTGGTTGGTTTTTGAAGGAAAATAAATCTTTCAAAATTTTGACTCAAATCAAATCTGCTTCATTAATTTTTACCTAAATATCCCAATATTTTGTAAATAAGATGGATGACGAAGCTAGGTATAGTTAAGACATTAACTACAGACTAACACTACTAATTAGAATGAAAGATAATTAATTATACAAATTCACACCACAACAATATCAGGGTTAAACAAACTAGTATGTCGGTAAACGAGACAGAAGCTATTACATAAAACACAAAGAGTTAAAATTAGCCTTCGGATGGCTTTAAGTAGAGAAGTTCAACAAGATTTTCCTGTGACACGTCTCATGTATTTGTATTTAAATAAAGTGGCTGCTATGTTTAGGTTGGTGTGAGATATGATACTACATACACTTGAGTCTATAAAACCGGGTATTTACACCATTACTCAGGGGATATTCTACTTCTCTTAACAACTAATTTCCTCTCAATATGTCAGCTCATTTCTAACCCCAATCATATTATTTTACATGCCATCCTGTTTTTCTGTGAATGTCATATTGTAGTTATTTCACTGCGATGAAAATCTAAAGTGCAGGTTGTTTTCATGATGCGGTGTCAATCAGAAGTCTGTATCATTTGAAATATATTGTATTTGTTGGAGACAGCAATGGATGATGTAAATTTTAGACAACGCTGTCTTACCTTACCACTTGATGTCACCTCTTATATACTGGTAAGTTTGACTTTGATATATGTGTATGTTAAATTTTAAAAACGTATTATATCCCTTAGTTATCAGGGAACATCGATACTGTGTTGCTCGGTCTAACTCATTCAAATTGACATAACAATTCAATTAATCACCATTTGTTGATGTCAGCAATAAAATGTGATTGATACCAACATAAATTTCTGAATCAATTTCAGTGTAGATTTCTGTGTAAATTTCTGTAAGCTTGCATTTTACTGTTTTCTCTTTAAAACATATTCTTTGTGCATATCACTGACAACTCTGCAAAACCTTCTCTTTTCTGTTCTAGTGAAAGAGGCAAAAAGATACATATTTTGTACTCACAGATAATCAGCTACAGAGTTACTTTCAAGTGTAAAATCTTCATGAAAATCAATGTGTTTTGAGGACTTTAAAAGATATGGACCTAAGACCCCAAACAGAAAACATTTTATAAATGGTAGCTCTAATTTGTATTGTACTTTCTACATTTATAGTTCAAAATGTGGAATTGATTTCTTTCAAAATCATGAATTTTGTACAAGTTTGAAATATTTTTTGGCTCTAGATAAAAATTGTCATCACAATCTCAACAAATGTCACAATTCTAAGCATTGTGTAGCATTTTCACTTCCTCAAAATGATAAAAACTATTCAATTAAGACACTGTCACACAGGCTGCCTTTTCCTTTTCTGTATAAAGGCTCCTGTATTGATGGATGGGGCACCCTTACTTGATAGTAGTACATGGGAGACAGAACGGTGATTGATGGTAATTACTGCATGGGGCCAAGTACTAGTGCCCTCTGGTGAATTATCTTCCAAACAACAACAACAACAACAGTACCCTTCCCCTCCAGGTTGTATAACCCTGCCTCAGTTTGCCCAGTTCTCTGATTGTGCCTAGTCATCAGAAATGCCTAGTCCTCACAAAAGTGCCCTCATCATTGCTTGCACACATGCCTGCATAGCAACATTACACTAGCTATTTAATGTCTAAATTTGACTGATTGTAAACCAGACAGTTAATGTACTAGAGTAGAGCAGTATCTAATGCGTATTATGGTATATAGCAGTGTCCACTTCCAACTTGACCCGTATGCTCCATTACCTTTCACTTTCCTTCCTAGTAACAGTTCCTATCATTGTCAATATATTACACTGTAGTGTTAGGCCTATAGGTGCTATTTGAGATGAATCTGATGATTAAAGCTGCCAACTCCCACCTCACTCCCCCACTCGACCCAATCGCCAGCTGTTCAGGAGGTCACACTATCCCCCCTTCTATATCGTACACACACATCTCCTTGGAGTAGATAACCCCCAGAGTGGTGCCTTTGTCGCCTAGTCAGGGGTATCATGTTCCCCCAAATGCCCCCTCCTCCCACATATCTCCCATCAGTGTCACTCACCTTCCCATTTTATCACCGAATCATTGTGTTAAACCCGAAATCGTCACAAACAACTAAAACCTTTCTGTATGAAACTGACCCTCATGTTCATACAAAGTCTTGTCTGTATCCTGTAACACGTTTGGTATCTGTTTAAACCCAACTACTGGAACACAAACTGACCACGTTAGAAATGCACTGCTTTAGTGTCTTAGCTACTTAGGAGTAAATTTGTTGGAAAATTAGCCATGGTCCACTGACTTTGACTACAAGAGAAGCTGGATTGGTTTACCCAAGCTGTGTTATCGGGAGGGGGTCATTATGTGGTGTCTCGTTCCTAATGATCTCTGGAGTCCCAGCACAGGCGGTGTGTATAATGGTGTTGCCTTGCTGAAAGACACTAGTGTCCTCTGGACCCACTGAGGCCAAAGCTATGTGAGGCCGGTATTCACCTTTAGTAATAAATCCATATACTGGAGAGAGAAAAAAAGAATTTTGTTAGGAAGTAAAACCACCCAGGCTGGTACTGGAGGTGACATCCAAGTCTTAGTGAGGTTTGATCAGTGAATTGTGTGATTTCTTTATTGTGTTTGTGTGCTGTCGCTGCAATAATTGGATTGTATCTGCTAGCTATGTACAAAAGGCATCTTAATGGTATGGATCATTGGAGGTAAAGCGCACAGTTCAACACTATAGGAAAAAAGTGGATTTTTATTGTGTGTGTGGTTCATAAAAAACAGGAATTACGAAAGTATATGTATGCGCATGGCTGTTTTTGGAGATATTGGAAAGGAAATGGAATGATGAAGAAATTCTTTAAAATCTTACATTCTGCAGTTTTACTATTGGTCCATAAAATGTGTTGATGAGATTGATTTATCAGCTTTCTTGTGGACATCATTGACCTTCATAAAGGTCAGAGTTCTTGTAAGTATTTCATGTTTACAGTTGTTCCTTGATATGAGAGTAGAAAATATTTTCTCGTCCAAATATATTTTCGCTGTCATTAATAATACATATATATATTACTCATGGATGCATTGTTTTTAAAACACATTAATATTTAATACTGAAGATGAATATAATTATGTCAATTTTTTGTTAAGATAAAATCATTTGTCATCAGAAAATCTAACATCCTATTGTAGTGATAAATCAGCTGCCATACTTGACTACCAGACACGTTTGTAGATCTAGATAATTAAAGAGGTGTGAAAACACATAAAAATGTAATTATTTGTATCATAATTCTGTGGAACATGATACGAAATCTATAGTCTCCATTCTACGATTTGTGCATTGCTCATAGTTCGTTTTTACATAACCACTAGGTGTGAAAACTTTACCATGAAAAATTAATTTGGCATTCGTAAGTTGGAGATGAGTCGTCATGTCTGACCTAAATATTGGAAATATGATATTTGTATGATATGCTTACCAATTTCTGTTTTCCTTTTAAGTTTTCTGTAATGTGTTATTGACATGTTAACTGTGGCAGAAATGAAACCCAGGAGTATACCACAGAAGTGTAACAAAATACAATGTGGTAGCGACATATAACGATAACAGAAGTTTGAAATTCAAAACTTTTTTTTATTGAAATATGTGATTCATGAATTTCCATATTCATTATGAAATGCCCTGTTTGGCTACAGAACAACTGATTAAATGATTAATTCGGTGGCGTTTACAGTGTGTAGCCACAGAGTGGCTCATCTTGAGGCTAGCCATCGGGCTGAAATTGGGACGGGACACAACAGGACCAAATTAAAATGGATTACACATCTTAATTAAATTATAGTTAAAGATATTCAATTATGTAGGGATAGAGACATGGCTATATTGGAAATAACTGACTTTGTGCCTTTACATATTAATCTGATGTCCAAAACTTGTTCCATCTGTTCCTCTTGGAATTTCTAATCTGCTAGTATTCCGATTTTTTTTTTTTTTTCAATCTCATTTGTAAAATTTGCAGCTTCTCTATGAATTCTTGAAATACTGATGTTCTTTTAATGGTATTTTTACAACACTGGGTTTCTTTTTTAAATAGACTCCCATGATTTTTCCTTAATAATTTTGATTCACTACAATATGTACCAAAGTAGCAATGAAGAATTGCTTTCAATTATTGGAGTAGTGTATGCACAAATTCTGGTAAATGGAATAATTTTTCATCATTTAGTTGCAGAGGTATAGAAATTTTCGTAAATCATTAAAGAAGGGGAGACAACTAGATTTTAAAGTGTGATAGCCATGATGACGGAATCAATGAAGATGTGTTAATGTTTTGTCAATCTTTGTCAAAAACACATTAAGTGGTCTCTAACCTCTGTGATATAGATATGGCAATAGCTGTCTTGTATCACCAAACTGTCACTACAAAACATCGAGGGCTGTTCTTTAACCTGTAATGTAAATATTTTATCAGAGTAAAAGATACTTGGTTTGAAATTTATTGGAAATTATTTCTACTTTGACATGAATTAGGCAATTAAAAGATCACTGTTATCAGTTTCCTGTCATTGAGTTAGGCAATTGAGGATATCTGTTGTCTTAGAGTTAGGCAATTGAAATAGAACTCTTATCAGGGAATATTTTCTTAGAGATTATGTGTGGTGGCACTTTACATAGGAAACAGATAACAAACTGCTAAAATATTTCAAAATTACACAAAATGACACTCAATTTGTTTCTGTTCCATTCCTCTTGGTGATAAGGTTTAACTTTCAGCAGGTGAAAAATTTGGAGCTCATTTAAAGATTATCATCAATGCTGACATGATCCAGATGAGTAAGTGACTTGATAATATGCTAATTAAGTATTGTAACCTAATGTCAATCAAATCAGCTCTTTTCAGACAGATGCAAAAATTTGAAATGGTTTCATTTACATCAGATAAGTATGCTTTTTCATTGAAAAATGTTATGTAAATCTAGCTGTTGGCCATCTAAGTCTTACAAGTTGTGATATTAGAAAGGAAAAATAATAGAAATGATTGTGGTCACATTAGACAAGTTTGTTTGTAATGGTCTTACAAGACAGACGGTCACATTAGACAAGTTTGTTTGTAATGGTCTTACAAGACAGACGGTCACATTAGACAAGTTTGTTTGTAATGGTCTTACAAGACAGACGGTCACATTAGACAAGTTTGTTTGTAATGGTCTTACAAGACAGACGGTCACATTAGACAAGTTTGTTTATAATGGTCTTACAAGACAGACGGTCACATTAGACAAGTTTGTTTATAATGGTCTTACAAGACAGACGGTCACATCAGACAAGTTTGTTTGTAATTGTCTTACAACAAGTGGTCACATAAAAAAAATTGTAATCATTGTGGTCATAAAAGACAGGTTTGTAGTGGTATTCTATGACAAGTGGTCACATTTGACAGGTTTGTAGTGGTGTACTATGACAAGTGGTCACATTTGACAGGTTTGTAGTGGTATTCTATGACAAGTGGTCACATTTGACAGGTTTGTAGTGGTGTACTATGACAAGTGGTCACATTTGACAGGTTTGTAGTGGTATTCTATGACAAGTGGTCACATTTGACAGGTTTGTAGTGGTATTCTATGACAAGTGGTCACATTTGACAGGTTTGTAGTGGTATTCTATGACAAGTGGTCACATTTGACAGGTTTGTAGTGGTGTACTATGACAAGTGGTCACATTTGACAGGTTTGTAGTGGTATTCTATGACAAGTGGTCACATTTGACAGGTTTGTAGTGGTATTCTATGACTAGTGGTCACATTAGACAAGTTTATCTGTAGTGGTCCTACAAAACAAGTGGTCACTTAAGACTGTTTTGTGAATGATCTTTTTACAGGGGTGGTCTGACTTGACAGGGTTGTAGAGGTCAGACATGACAGGTTACTGTGACCTTTGATGAGACTCATCTCATTGGAATGGTTTATCCCTATAGTATTCTATCTACTAAAGGAGGTGTGAAATCCTTTATCTGTTTATACAGCTAGATAAACTGTAGTGTTGGGAAGGTTTTATCAAAGAGAGATAGTCGACCATGGCCATGGCGGTATACCTACAATAGAAAGGGCATCTCCTATCAGTAGGCATACAGTGGGGTGTTGGCACTATCAAATCTATGTGTATGGGGTGTTGAAGTATGATTCTGATCACATTACTCTCTCATCCCCACCCTCTCTCCTTCACCTCCTCCAACTCCTTCCCATTTAGTTATTCTTCTTTATATCCCTCTTCTTCTCTGCTTCCCTCCCTTACCCCCTTTTCTCTTCGTCCCCCTCAGGCTTGGCAAACTAGGAATATCTTTCATTATCATACTGGTGATGACTTGACCTGATCTCTTAGCCATAAATATATCAAGTCTCATTTGTCCCCTTATCTCTCTAAGGAGTTGAGAAGCTTCCCTCAAGCTAGAACATAACACACACACAAGCAGCACATCACACAGGGTGTCTATCTCATCGTCACTGCCCAGGGTCTCTGCATTCTGGAAGTGATTTCAGAGATTACTGAGAAAAAGATGCCACACATTTCCACATGATGTGCATTATGTAGACTTCTATTGTCAGTGTAATACCAAAATGTCTCTGTAACAAGCAGAGGTGTTCAGAATGTTTGTAGTAATCGGTGGATGTGATCACCATGATATCTCCTGGCTGATGTGGTTATAATGTTTGATATATTAGTGGTTACTTTGGTCATTATGCTGTTTTCTCAATTACAAGAGGTTGGGGAGAAAGAGGTGACCTTCCAACACAGGTGCTTCCAGCATTTGTTTTCTTAACTCACTCACTTAGAGAGCTCTACAGATGGGAGATGAACAGAAATGAACAGAAATGAACAGACTCCTGAGACAAATATTAAAAGTACAGATGGTATAGACATTATGTATACTTTTAGAAGACAGTGAATCAGTTTGTACTAAGGTCCCTGATCCAAGGTCATTAATTAAGACAGAGACGTGATCCAACAAACCGTTTACTTGTTAGATGAACCTGTCAGTACAGAAATAACATTACGTTCCACATTGTCTTTTTTTACTGTAATTTCAATTATAGATCTCTGTGTTTGGCTAAATGTAACTTCCTGAATGATTACTGATGCGTTTAATTGTTGTTTATAAATGAACTTTGAAGAACTTATTCTACATTACCAGGCTGTGTAAAGATAAAAGTTTGTGTGCACTGCTGTATTTATTGAGGTATTTTGTACATATGATAGCTTTTCTCATTAACGAAGCATAATGGCTGAAAAAGATATAAATTTCTGAAATCTTTTTACCTGTTTGAACTGAGGATAATGAATCAAAATACCATATTGCAGTACTTTGTAACCTAAAAATATATCATTTTGATTTTACATCTGTGAATATATTCATCAATAACTAATATGTTTTGAATGTAAAACTTTGGTCACTCAGCTAATTATTTATATAAATGAGTCAAGTTAGATTCTGGCTTCAGTTAAACTTGACAAATCATTGGTGATATTCAGACATTGTTTTACAACATTACACACATTTCCAGACATGGTAGATTGTTACCCTGAGGAGGTGACCACTGAACCTTTGAGGAGATGACCACTAGAGCTGACCGACGTGGTCATAAAAACCTTCAAGGATTATGTCTTTTTCCAAGACAATAAAAACTCTTCAAACCAGCCCACAATCTTACATTGCATCCCCGAAACATCTCACTTCTCCCCCTCCCCTTTTTTTTCTCATTCATCCGTTGGAGGGATTTTCTCTTCTCCCAAGAGAGAATTTACAGTAGAAATTGATTGTTACAGAGTTTACTAGGCAATAGATCTGTTACAATCTTTTCCGGCAGTGATTCAGCCGGGCCTGGCCAATCGCCTGTCACATGCTGGAACTTTACACAAATTCTGATCCTTCACTGAGAAAACGTTGCAGCAGAAAGCATAAACTTGATCAGTTGGCAGAGCCTGCAGTAATAAAAAGAATTACCAATAAAATCAACTTGTTTTTATTTATGACCAGATTTATGAAAGGCCGCAGTATAAGGAAATTACGACCTGATTTATGTGCCGAATTCATCACCAATGAATAAGCAACGTCCTTCATAAAATTCAATCACACGGTGGAAAGATTCATATTAAGAGCAAGCTATCCTCTGCTTGTACAGGAAAAAGTAATTACTGCATTCGTACAAGTGTCGGAGATATATTGAATTTTTAACAAAATTTATGTACATCTAAAGAAATTTGCAATCGGTATGATATATGCATTTGGTCTTTCATATTTTAATTAGATGGCATGTCATACATATCATAAAAGAAATTTTATTACAAATTTCTCACATAACATTTTCTTGGTATGTATGAAATTTTCATGCATGGATGCTAATGATTTTTCATCTCGCAATTGAATATCAGATAGAATGTTTGGAATATCATCCATTTCATTCAATAGTGTAATTGATTTCATCCCTAAACAGTCAGACTGTGTGAGTTTGAAATCTAACAACCATCTGCATTTCATTGAGAATGTGTGTCTATGACATGAGAAATGTCCATGACCTAGTTTCAGGGAATACCATTAGAGATTTAACTGTAAGGATTAAATCATATAGTTGGAGAGAACTGGTCTTACAATCAAACTTTTATTTACTATATATAGAAATACCATTTCTTGAAGCCAAAATAACTGATAATGATGATTAAAAAGAATTAGATATTTTTGAGATTTGAGACAGATGAAAGTATTCTGAGATGCAATCTCTTCTGCTGTGAAGAACAATCTCCAATGTAGTTGAAAACAGATTGCTTGTGGAAAATATCTGTATGGGGAAATGATCTTTAAAATTAATGATAAAGAACTAAATTGATCACATTTACAATGATCCATGTTTCCAATATTGTTGGATTTACCACCTGTGAAGACAGGTGATTCCATTTAACATTGCTCTCAAATTGGAGGTGATCCCTTTTTACCAAGAATTAAGTCTGATTTTAGTTATAGAAAGCATTATACAATAGATTACTACACATTTACAATATTCATGTTTTGGAGGCATTTGTTTCTGTTAATATTTTTGATGGTAATGTTTTAAAAGATCACAATAAGGAAGGATTGGCTGATGTTCCTTTTGTAAAAGTGATGCATTTAAGACAGATTGATTGAGGAACACTTTCGACAGGTACTTTAATGATCTATCGTGATACATGTTCTTTCTACAAAAATTTATATCAATCCAGTATGAAAGCTATCTGAAGGGATGACCTAGACACTGATCATTGTACTCTGGTCAGATAGAAATCAAGACCACAATGACTGGACAAATGTTCATTTCTAAAGTGTATGAACATAGGAGTCACGAAGAGATTTTGAAGATGAACATGTCAGAGCTGTAGACATGTACATGTCATCTTTGCTTTAAACTGGTCAGATGGTCCCTTTCACCTGGACATGCTTTACAGGCACTGGTCAAGGGTGCCTTCCTTTTCATATGTCTATTGAAGTTAACTAGACAAGCTGATGGGATGGACACCCTTTCACTTGGATAGACACAACAACAATTGAATTAAAGTGGAAAAGGGGCTGCCTTTCAATATCTAACTTGGCATTACAAGTAGGGTCACTACTTTTACATGGTCAAGCATTAAGAAAAAACTTGTCAACAGAAAAGGGGTTGGGTTCTTTCTTTCTTAGACACTGGTCAGCAAAATTCCAGTTGGGAAGACAGAGCTTCATTGGTCAGATGATAGACCTGTCATTACTTTAAGCTGGGTGGTCAAAACTGACCATACCAGTTAACCACAGGGGTCTATTGAGGGCCAAATTGGCCACAGTTAGGACAAGAATAAGGGTAATTGGTCAAAATTGGTCTCCCTAGGTGCAGATTATTCCTTTTGTAAAGAAGATGATTTTCAGCAGACACTTTTTTTTTATTTATCATTTTGACATATGATGACTTCTAAGTTAGAAGTTTGACCTGGATTTTCTGGAACTTGTTTAACTGAGAGATGTTAAGATCTGTGGGTTTCAGCTATTGTCAATTCCTAAATGACTGTCTTGTTTACATTGCAATTGGTTTGTGTTTTAAAAATCATAGTTTATTAAATATTCCAGAAAGTCGAAATCTTAATGAAGAATTCACTTACTGTGAATTTGACCTACTACTTCAGATGCTGTCGAGACAAAAGTTCTGACAAATTATGTTTGTCTTTTGTAAAAACATCAGTCAAGGAGAGAGGACAATAGGTGGTAAAGGTGATGGGAGAGATAAAGATTAGGTGGTGGGGGGGGGAATTGGGCTTATATCTTTTAATTTTAATCAATAAAAGCTTTTGCCGATGGGACCAAGCATTGGTGAGAGTGTGGTTGTGCCCAGTAAGAGTTTGAAGTCCCTGTTAAGGTTGGTTTTCTTTCAATTTGTGACCTTAATAACATCCATGTATCTTTTGTTTACCTGACATTCTACTTTCTACCTCTGGGTCACCATGGTAAATCAATGGTTTGGCTGTGTGCCTGACAAGGACTGACCTCTCACCTGACAGACTGTGACTAGAATAAGCAAGGGGAGGTAATTACTCAAATTGGATATGTAAACCCTCATTACTACATGTAAATGTTGATACCTGCCGGAATCTTGCTCTGGGCCAAAGCCAAAATAATGCTGAGGTATCCACGCAATTAATTGGATAAATTCCTGCATGTAAACACACACTTGGGAGGTTGAAGGTGGAATGTACATCACTATTACTCAGACACTAGAGTTATTTTCTAGTCAAATTCTCATAAACAAGGGGACAAAATTAGGGTATGGGGTCACCTTAACCTGCAGGTTACGTGATAGAGATGTTCAATATAATGCAGACATTATGTCAGGATAAAGGTTGTCTCTATGGCCACGGTGGTAACAGAGCAATGTATGTTCTGTATCGGGAGCCCACCTGTTCTTAGAGATGTCATGAGGGACGCAATTCACAAAAAGAGACACGTTTCTCTCCTGACTGTCTGTCTATCCAGAGAATCCTGTCCAGAGAGACCACTTGTCAAAATAATCCTTCTTTTCTGTAAGACAACCTGTCATGAGAGACAACATGTTAAAAAATTTGACATGTCCTGTGAGACCATGTATAGAACAAGACCACCTGTTTTTAGAGACCATGTATCCAAAGAGACCACCTGTCCTGAGAGACCATGTATCCAAAGAGATAACCTGTCCTTTGAGACCAGGTATCCAAAGAGACCACCTGTTCTGAGAGACCATGTATCCATAGAGATAACCTGTCCTTTGAGACCAGGTATCAAAAGAGACCACCTGTTCTGAGAGAGAATATGCTTTGTTAAACTTACTATATACAGAAAACCTCCAGTCCTGAGAAATCATGTGCCCTGTTAGAGACCAACTGTCCCATTAGAGAACCTGTAAGGAGAGACCACCTGTAAAGATAAACCACCTGTAATAAGAGAGACCACCTAATATCAACACAGTTTTCCTTACAGAATTTAATATATTTGGTCTCTTGATACAGGGTCTTCCTATCGATGCTGATTCAGCAGATTTTTTACCTACAGGGGATTTACCAATCTACAGTTTACAACTTTCATTGACAGTTCACAAATTCCATGTAACTCTAGAATCAGAATGAAGGTTAGATCTCAGAGGAGACAGATAGCCAACTTCAAAATAAACTCTCACCATCAATTAGCATCTCTTTAAGATTTTTTTTTGTTCTGGGAAAGAACAGTTCTGTATATCAGTCAGAATTTCTTGCCACCTTTACCGAAAATGTCAAGTTGGTTTTCCCTCATTCCCTCATCCCTGTGTGTAGAATTCCAGATGAACCTTAACGATAACAAGCAAGTAATTGGCTTTCTATCTGGGATTTTGTCTGGCCGATACAAGTGTCTTCTACCCCAACATGGAACAGACATGATATGCTTACAAATTAGTCTTGTAAAGACAAAAATAAACACTTGAATTATTGTTTTTGCTTGAAAGCATCACACACAAATTGATGGAGAAAATGTTGAAGTAGGTTCCGTGTAGATCTGGTTATCAGAACACCATGTAGGCAGGGTTATCTACATATATAACATGCAGAGTTGGAGATTCTTATTGACAGGTTTCTCAATTTGTCTTCGCTGCTCTTCATTTATTTTTGTAGGGCCTGAATAAGCTGATATCGAGGTAAATTAAGACTTATCAGGTCAGAGTAACCAGCTCTTGGGCTTCTACATATATGCATATTTAAGACATATAGGTTATCATTCACACATGTTTTAGGGTCTTTTTATTTTATTTCACAGAGCGCTGTCACTATTTTAACCTACAGGATTATACTTGAGATAACTTAGTTGGTTACTTTTAATTAACAGTAGAAATGAAGTATAACCTAGTTAAAGGGGTCATGTTAGTTCATTTGGTAATCATAACCTCAGTTAGGTGTATGATTCAACACTCCTTATCTGTGATGACTCGTTTTCTTCTGGAAGCTCAGAAACTGACAAATCTGCTGTCGTGGTCATGACCTACCTTGGGCAAGATACTTTACCCTAATTGCTGTGGATTGCATGTGACGGCCCTCCCTTTCGTTGATCAGTGAGGTAGTCACCAGCTGCAACAGGAGCCTCTGCCTCAAAATAACTTAGTGGTGGGCAGGGCGATACACCCAGCAAAGAAATTTGAAAAATAGTTGCTGAAATGTTAAAGTTATATAAATCATTAATGCTTTCAAGATAACATTAGACAAAACACCATGCTGTGACCCTTCTCATAGAGGTCACCTTCAAATAGCAAATACCTCTATCAAGAGGCCACTACCATTTATTAGAAACATTTACATAGAGATCACCACCATGTCAGAATGTTTTTTTCTTTTTCCAAGACAGATATATTTATGTAGAAATGATGAAAAATACTTTCTTAACATTCTAGAGAAAACATGTTCAGACACACCACAGAAACATATGCTTGAATCCCATGCAGCCCCTTTTACAGAGTATTTACCTATTTCAAAATTTATGTTTGTACCTTTTGTTCCTGAAAAGTGGCAGTTTAAATTACCAAAGGTTCTAATAAGTTATTAAAACCTTGATATATTTACACAATTCTGATATCACAACTATTGATCTTTGATGGTCAGACATGTGACAATTCCGGAAACGTCGATAAGAAATAATGTAAGGCAACTAGAGATTTGCTGAGCAAATATTGATATAGTAATCACAAGACAATGGCACTCAATGAAACATAATTTACACTCTCTGTTGTATTTACATTCTATTCACATCGAGCGAAAATCTGCAGACTCCTCGGAAACAGAATGACTAGTTAGCAACTTTTAAGGGAGAATAAATCAACATTTCTCATTACTGTGAAAATCAATGTGGAAAAGAAAATTACCTTTAATCATGAAATTGATTGTAAAACGACCATTACCTACAACAGATGCTGCTGCTGCTGCGGTAAGGCATTCAGGTCAACGATTTCTCTTCTGTTACCTGAACGATCTACTCACCTGTCAACGTAAATAAGGTGCAAACTAATTTAACTTTCCCCGGTTTCTGTTATAATTGTGAATTATCAGGGATTTTTTAGGGAAATCTTACTGATAAAAAGCCTCAGACATTTTTTTCTCTTGATGGGAGAGTTAACAAGAATTGTGGGGCTTCACAGTCGGGAGTCTCTTCTCTTCTGCACGCAGACAGCCTGGAGCATCGTCCCGGCTAATTAACAATGCGGTAATTCACAGCTTTTTTGCATAGGCTTAGAAACAACTTCACATAAAAAACTGCTCTAGCAGAACTGCTCACTACACGCATGTAAATTTTCCGATTTCAGAAGTCGTCTGAGGCAATTATTTATCGTAAGCTTCAAGGTCATCTTACAAGGTCATTGTAACAGATTATACTTAGAGTCCTTTGTAAGGAAATGATTACAGAAAATATTTGGAATTATTATCCTTATTTGATTTCCCGATAGGGGAAAAATATTATTATACTAAATGTTATCTTGTTGATGAAACATAGTGAAAAAATATTTTCTTCTAGATAGATCTATGTATATGAAAGTGTATCATCCACAACACTACACAGGTTACAATCACTTTCACTCTGGTAACCCCTGTAATTTTGTGGATGAAAGGATGTTGACTACAAACCTTTCCGCTATGCATATTGTTTATTATGGCATTGAGTCCAATTGGAAGGCATCGTTTTTTAAAATTAGAACAAATTTGATAACTCATCTTACTGGATGTAAAACTTTTAATAACTCAATTTTTATGAGTACTTTTTGAATAAGAAACCTGTAACTTAGCAAAAACCAAAATTACTTTTATTTTATACTCCTTACTTAACTTTAAATTTTCCTTTGTCGTTAATCCAGAAAATTTATAATTTGCATATTTTCTTTGATAGAAAATTTCCTGTAGGGAAAATTCAGAGTGAAAACATCATGTGACAACAAGTCAACAGTTTTGATTTAGTTATAAATGTTAATTGAAGGTGTATTCTCTTAAAGTTGTGTGTGTGATCCCTATCATGAACCTGAAATAGAGTAGAAAATTGAAAGAGCTAGCAACTTGATATCACTAGAGAGCAAAGCTATATTACAGAGCAGATAGCAGAGCAGACGGCCACAGTGTATTATTCTCTGCAGTTGACGATATCTTCAGCCACTGGGTCTGCAGTAGTTATGGTGAACTATACCTGCAACTCAGTGAAAAAGATAATTAATTCTTACATTGTTTTCCCTTTTTTTCAATTTGTCTTCATCTGTTTTCTTCTAATAAATTCTAAAATAATTCTGATGTATTTGGCAGCAGGGGAAAACCTAGTGGCCATAGGACAAAAATTTGCCAAACATAAAAAAAAATCTTCAATTTGATGCCAAATAAGCTGGTGTCCCTAGAGGGCGAGGTTGAATCACAGATGACGTACAACAATAGCAGGCATTGACAATGGCGACCGTTATTGTCACTTAATGAATCGCGGCCGTAATCCCGTTAAATTTTCTTCATAATGAGAATGCAACCGCACCAAGCTCAGGTCATACCATAGAAACAAAACTTTGGTCATAACACAGTTGGACGCAATCAGAGATTTGATAGCCTGGGGATGAAGTTCTGATGGACGACGGATCTTATGCATCAGCAGTTTAGAGGTGGGGGGTAATGAATGACAATTTTCACAGTTAAATATGATGAGGCGACGCCATAGATACTGCTAGCTGCATCTCATTTTGAGAGTTTGGACTGGTCTAATACACACAAAAAAGGTGACCTTGTGTCACGAAATAAGTATTGAAATGAGCTTTTGGGAATAGGTTGATATCCATGCCATTTAATGGTTCTTGGCCGCTTTAGATTTGTATAATGCTAATCCTACCAAATCAAAATTCCTAGTTAAACAAGCTACCCTCAAACATAGTCATTTCGACAGATCTTGTGGTGCCAATTAAATGAGGGGAAAAAGGAAAATGTCTTTTGTCTAAGATCCACTATTTCCGATGATAATGAATTGAATAGCTAATGAATCAGCTGTCTCTTGGCATACGAATTGGTCATGGAACAGTGTCCAGGTTTGAAGACTATTGACTTTTAACTTATCTGCAGGTATGGGAAATGTATTATTACCAAGCATTTCTTTTTTCTCCAGTATTTTTTATGGAGGATAGAATCATGAAATGTATTTTTGTATACATTAATAGTTTTTTGCAGTATGGAGTAAATGTCCTTAGGTATGCTATATACCTAAAGGATTACAGCTGGGTCGTTAAGGTGACGGGGCACCTGTGATTACCGGATCAAGTGTGATTAAGTCCTGCAGCATAACAATTGACTACTATGATATCCTGTCCCAGACAGAGAACCATTTTCTGATCTGCTAACAGTGTCAAAGACTGCAAGGGATTTATTTCAACGTTTATGGATTATCTGCTTTTTGATGTCATTTTAAAACCATTTTAAAGCATATTTATTTCCTAACTGCATTTTGCATCCGATTTTCATAACCTTAATTGTCTCGTCTGCAACACATTTTATTGCCTGCACTTCTGCCTTAAGTTAGGGTTTCTAGGGTGACAATTGTGATAGACGTTCGTTCATCATCTCATAAAGATTCTGTTTGTAGTTTGAGCACAATCAAAATAAAATCATTTGGAGTAGAAATCACAAAATCATAGTAATTTTCAGGAGATTTTAAATGACAAGCGAATACAATAGATAACAACAAGGTTGTGAAGAATATTTTTCTGTTTGTACAAGTCTTGTTGACAGTGTAGAGTCATGTAATCATCTTCTCAATAATGGGGATTATTAAGTAACATATTGAAAGGAGACTCAAGATTGCTAACGTAAACCTAATCTATTAGTATCTCCCGTGTGGATTGCTGGATGTTTATTTCGTCATTATGACATCTCAAGCTGACTAATTGAAAGAGGACACCCTTAATTAAGTTACATCTAACACCAGGAAGCAGGTGAGAAGTGTCCCTCCATCAAAGCCAAGGTAGATTTTACGGACAATGTCCATTCGTCAATATTACTTGTCCATAGGGCTGATCCATTGTGGCCTAACTGTTACCCTGACACCCCCTAAGGGTCAGACAGACAACGTGTTTGTGCCCTATTGTACACACCTATGTAGGGCCCTCCCAAAGCTTTTGTCCAGTTTTACTAAGCGTCCCTCCTACTGGTTTTACGCTATTGTGATCAGTTTTTGGTTATTCAGCAACTTGTTTGTCTACACTGGTCAGTTTTAAGTGGCAGTCACCTGTGTACCCTAATTTAACTGTTTTGTCGCCCCAGGAATGAATTTATTTATTCAACACCACCCGGTTTCAATAGGTGAAAAGATAGTCATTTAAATGGCATAAACTTTTGATTGGCACCCGGAAATTTATCACATGCCAATTCTGTTATGTTTGAGACTGTAATCATTGATTTTAATTCGGACATGAGTCAAGATATCAAGGTCTGATAGCGTTGTCCAGATATTACTGGACTTAGCGTTCTCCTGGGAAATATACAAGGCCAGAATTTATAGCAGGTCAGTTGACAAATTTTCTAAGGATATCTGCAGGAAGGATTATAAACAGTGCTGTTTAAATCTTGCTGGACATCTCCTAATAAGGTAAACCCTATATTTGAAATACTATAACTTTCAGATAAATGTATACAGGAAGTTCTAGCTTACTGTATATTACTTTGAAGCTTTGACCTTTGGTATGTAAGAGGCAGGAGCTTTTAGTTCATTGGAAGTTTTTTAATTTGACTACAATTGTTGACAGCACATCAAGTATTTTAGCCCATTAATGACCCACTCTGATGTGAATGTCAGCCCTTAAGATCTAAACCATAGGAAGCTTGAAGTGTTTTTTTGAACAGTGTATGTTATGAAACACTGACATAGTAATGCATTACATGGTCTTTGACAATTTGTCTGTGCAATATGTTGTAATCATGTTCTTGACAATAGTCTTCAACGTCTCACATTTATAACTATTTTATCAGAAACTAACTTACACAAATTGACATTAAATTGTTTTATTGCCATTATGATTTAGCACTAACAGCAAAAAAATGATGTCTTAATTATGAACAGAAGTATACCCTTCTGGTTCTCTCATATCGCATAGCACTTTGAACTTCTAATACACCTGTTCACACCTAAATTGGTTGTTTGATACAGGGATGACATGTGTAATGCATTTATCCTCTTGTCAGATTTCCTATGAAATATACTTCCCTTTGTCCTGTTACATGTGAAATGTACATTACCTTTGTCAGATTACACCTAGAATGTATATTGCCTTTGTCAGATGCTGCTCTTCAGATCTTGTTTGTCTGCTGGTGTTTACACATTCATACAAGCCAGACAGGCTGTGATCTTATACCAATTCAAAACATTAACACTTGATCTGACCTTCCTAAGTTTAGCTCCCTAATTCTATTTTGGCAAGGTCAGTGACAATGAAATCATTTCCACCTTTGATCTAGAATAGTGATATTTGATGGTCATATTTGTCTATTTTTATTACTTTTATTATATTCTCCACCACGATTCTGTACCTTGTTACTGGCTTGTACAGTAATATGATAAGGTTGAAATGTTTGAAATTTCATTGTTTTGAAATGAAATGTGAATAATGCATTCTTTTCCAAACAAAAAAAAACATCTTTCTGTTTTTAAGTCTGTCAACTGTCTAAAACAACCATGAAAACTTTTTGAAATACAAGGACATGTTTGCATATAATTCAAAATTGATGTATGGGAGTTAATTCAAATCATTGTATGATGTCACCTGTCTTTCATAAGATACTTCCCAACATATAACCTATAAACTACCTATTTTGTACAGCTGTGTGGATTAGGCTGTCAGGTTAATAAGTGTATTGTATTGTACAGGGACATATAAGAGTCGACTGAGTGCATTGTGAACTCGGCAAGTATTTCAGACATGCTTTAAAAAATATGTAATTGTTCAATGAAAAAAAAATGGACTGTGACTGAGTGCATATAAGTGGAATATAGGTAAATACTTGTCTGTATCAAGTTACGTACCTGGGGTGAAAAAGTTGTGTTAGGAGTCAGTGGGTGTGACATTGATACCTTCTAATATATATCAGTATATGGTGCTTCACCTTGACATAGTTTTTGGTCGATATCATGATCAAAATTGAATTATCTGGAATAGAACCAGAAATTCCATTGTATGATTTGTAATGAAATGATCAATTATTATCTAGAAGTCATATTGTCTGATATGATAAAATGAAATTAAAAACATGGATGCCTTTATGATTCAATAAAAGAAAAAATATTTCATTACCCTATGAAATAGATGTTAGGTTCTAATCATGCCTGTTATCATTGCAGATATTGAAATTATTATATTCAATTCCAGAAACAGATGCATCATACCAAATTTAGGATAATTGCGAAGATATTCAGTACATCATTGATCGCCTTGAGCTTGCCGTTATGATTTGTCTGCTTAAAATTTACTGGTATATAATTGAAGATTTGTTTGAAATATCTCCACCCATATGCTTGCCTGTGGGGTTTTCATATTGTAGTGACAAGAGAAAACATAGGAACTACTCTGCCCTACTCAAATACTTAAAATAGTTCAGGAAAAATAATTACAAAGATTTGTTTTTTTTTTTAGATTTGTGAGCAATTTACAGAAATTTGCAAATTTTATACTTCATTGATACAGAAACTTTCTGCTTACAATTCATAATTGATTGAAAGTTTATGATGTCATATTTGCATGACAAATGCATTGAGATTCTAATGTGTGTGGTAACCAACAGAGGTTCAATTGTTCACAAGAAGAAGTTCCAATGTTCATAGAAACAGGAGGTTTAAATGTGTACTGTAAGACTGTAACCAGAGGTTCCGTTGTGTATGGTAACCAAAGGTTACTATGTGTATGGTAACCAGAAGTTCCAACTAGCATGGTAACCAGACATTTCAATGTGATTAACAGGAAGTTTTGATATACATGATATGATTTCAATGTATGTTTTAACGAGAATTTTCAAAGTATGCTTATAACCAGAAGTTCCAATGTAGTGAATGTATGTGTGTCTAATGTGTGAGTTTCTTATCTATACAGATTGTATAGAGATTCAAAATTTATAAGGTTTCAAAGTGCAGACACTGAAGTGTCCTGACTACAGAGGTCTGACTTACACAAGTATACAAACGATGAAAATTCTTCAAACGAAATTCCTTTGTATAGAATACTGATGATGATTCTATTGACCAAATGTGTGCCTTTAAAATGACAACAAACAGGAATGTCTTTCATTGGCATCTGTTCGTTGTTTTAATATTGACTTAAAGGCTTTATAATGTTTAGATTAGAAAAGTGTCCAGCCAATTTCTGAATGAAATCAAACACAGCAACAACTGGGTGTGAAATGTAAGTAAATTACTGGACAAAGTAAGTAATATATCTTATTTAAATAGCATTTTGGCCATTTCATAGATCTTTTAAGGTGGCATACCACCAACAAACATACTATTGTTATTTCTAAAAATGGGAGAGTTCGCAGCTGATGGTACATGAATTTAACCACCTACGAGTTTGGTTCAAAACTGTTAAAGGTAAATAAAATTCCTTTCAGAGGTCAGAAGCATTCCTTTCTATTAATAATGGCAGTAAACTAAGGCCCAGCAGTTTTGTTTTTCTGAGGAAATCATTGTTTTTCTATACCTAGTACATGTTGTTTTTGTTGTTATGCAAAAGTCAATGTACATACATGAACTTAACAGGTGCTCGAGTATAATCTCTTTGAATCGTTATTGATGTGAAATTGATCTGACTTTATCTTGATTGACGTTAAAGTTGCTACTGTGTTAAACAAACGTGGAAATTATACAAATGTTAAATACCGTTACATCTGTGAGGGTGAAACGTTTTAGTAAAATTGACAAAAGTAAAAGTACATGTGTTATAATTACTTCAGATTTTGATAGCTACAAAGTTCTGATTGTCTCGCATGTTTTTCTCTATATTTAGATATTAAAAGACTCATTTTTTAAAATAAATGTTTCCATTTTTCCCTGCTTGAAAAGCTAATTGCACAGTTGTTAGTTTCTCACAGGGAAGAAAAAACAACAGAGCTCTTCCTGTGTGGCTTAGATGCTCAAGGTCAGAACTGAAACTCTTGGAAATAAAACATTTCAATTTTTTTGTTGAATCAATTTTCTGGTGGGAAGTTTTTGATATCGACCTTGTCTCCATTTTAGGTTTTTTCAAAAGGATTGTCAGCTTCATAAGTTGCAAATTGAATCAAACTCTCACTTTTTTTTTCTCAAGTTTAACCAGAATTATGTAGGTATTTATATGACTTTTCCAGAAATGATTTTGAGTCCTAATCCATTTGATTAAAGTTGATATCTTGAAATGATTGAAAAATTTAAGTTGATAGGCCGCAAACCTAGCAGTGCTTAGAGTTGTTTCAATAATTTTAAAACTTCATCAGAATTAAAAACAATTTAAGGTACATATTATCTACTGATTAGGTCAAATGAGTTGTGTAATGTTTTATGGTAGACTTAAACAAAATTTCATCATCAGAAGATTATTTTTTACTGTACAGAGGGTAGTACTTTCCAATATCTTTTTTCTACAATGTTCAAACTGTTGAGTCACTATTCGTTTTATTAGATCAACTTTTATCAAAGATGTAAAATATTGAATTAAGGAAACAGTGGGGAAGAAAGATCATCTCATACAATTTTATTGATATAATTATAGAAAAAACATCTTCAAAGGAACAAACATATATTGATTTACGATAGAAACCTTTGGTATAAATTCAAAATTGCGCCAAATGAAAAATCAATAGGAGCAAAGTTTACTAGTGTAAAAGAAATTTATAGATAATGAATGAAGTCATTTCTTTTAAATTTACTGATATTTTACAGTACATTTACAATGCTTTATAAGGATATGTATTATTTACAGTCATTTTTGTGTGACTTTGATGTCAAAAAAAATCATCTTTGATTTACAAATAATCACTTTCTTTTGACATATTAATTTGAAACTGGCTGTAAGTTAATAGCCATATTATTACAGCTGAAATTATCTTCATCATTATTTTCTAAATTTGAATTGACAATTCTTCTTGTGAAAGGATTTCTTTGGTGTTGCATTAAGACATGTTTATGTCATTAAAATCAAGTTTGTCGAAAAAACGATAGAGATGCAAAGTAGTCATGAATCAGTAATGTTGGAGCATAAAAAACATTATTAAAAAATTTTGTAAAAAAATGTTCATGAAATCAATTCAAACCCTATGGGTGCTTATGTTAGAAATTGTAATTCAATTATATGCTGGAGTTGCCCGATCGCTATCTACCTATCTAGGACCTCATTGTACCCAGTTTGGTTTCTAAAGGAAGACATCCCTTTTGTGATGTTGTCAATAGATAATTAACTTTTCCGTTAAATTTTTATTGACAGGTTTTTTAGTAAGTGTAGAAAAGTTTTGTGATAAATGAGTTATTTCAACCGGCCATCTAGAATTACACATGCCTACAATTGATCTACAAACTGTGACAGAATTATTTAAATTGATCCAAGCATGTAGAATTTGAACACGCAATGTCGATGAAAGTGGGTTAGTTATATATGTCTGCTCAAGGTTAGAGGCTACTTTCTGTCCATAGTACAGAGACTATTTAGAGAATTATTTGTACTTTTAGATTCAAACATTTTTAAAGACTATCAAGATGAAATAAAGTATAGTAGAATGTTTCCAGATCATCTAAACTATAGCAAATTTATACTCGTCTAGACACTAAGTACTTTTAGCCTTAACACAGACAAATCCTAACGACCAGTATCATTATCATCGTTTTCATCAAAGTAAAGATGTCGTTTTAATTCATTTGAGGCCAAATACCAGAGAATTATAGAAAACACCTGTCTCATTTGAGGAAATTAGCCTGTCCATGAGTTTTAGAATGAGGAGGTCAAACATATGTAAAATGTTCTTCATTACTATCATAGAGTGAGACCACCTGTCTAATTAGTGATAATTAGGTAATGCTTATTATCACAAATACTATCTGATCAGGGTCGATGTCTGCTTTCTCTTTTTTCAATATAGCCCATTGATAAAAACGTTGATAGGACCCAGAATTTGATTAGATAAGCAGCGCATTAATTACATCATTTGATTGGACTGTGCTAATTTCTATGGCAACTGTTCAAAGCAAGCAAGAGGGCTGAGGTTTGGGAGGTAGTAGAAGATTTTCCAATATTTCTCAATAAACACGTCAAATTTCTGACATATATGCTTAGTTTGCACTTTCGTGTTTTTTATTTTCCTTTTTAAAGACATGGTATGAATTTTATAAATTCTGGTTGCTATCGCAGTTGACCTTCAGAAAGGATTTTTGCAGATTGTTTGTACAGAGATGGCCTCTAAGTGAAAGTTTACCTGTGTTTGTCACTGGTAAGAGGACATTGTTTTCTAAAAGGTATATGGTACATTTGCCTGGGACACTGTTTGACTTTGCCAGGTTTTTCTAGAATTGGACTTAATTTGAAATCAATGTTTGAATCATTCTGTCCATTTACCTGGTACAAGTCACTAGTGATATAGATATATCATATGGATAGCTAGCTGTGGAGATACCTAGTGACGTCTTGTTGGCATATCTTCGCACTTTACATCATCATGCAACTCTTTCTAACCTTTGACAAAAGATAACACAAATGTTCATAATTTCATTGGTTATGAAATAATGATATACTTTAAAATGTAAGAAAAATCATGTGAATATTTTTTCAGAACCAGTAATAAATTGTTTGCAACATGATAAAATGTCATGTTATAATAACTAATTAGAAAAAGAATTGCAACCAGCTGTACATTGTCCTATTTTAGTATCACAAGTTTTACTTTAATGAAATAAACTTCTGATTTATTTGTCTATATATGTATAAAAATGCAGGTGCCTCGTCAGATGTATTATTTGACTCCGACATG
The DNA here is from genome assembly GCF_031769215.1 of Ylistrum balloti. Taxonomy (NCBI): domain Eukaryota; kingdom Metazoa; phylum Mollusca; class Bivalvia; order Pectinida; family Pectinidae; genus Ylistrum; species Ylistrum balloti. Next base: position 174,235 of record NW_026782798.1, on the reverse strand, counting down.
GTTTTTATTTAATGATCTGTGTAGCAGGTTGTATATATATATCCACAAGGTAATGAACCTTGATTTATAAAAGTGTGTGTTTTCTTGATATATTAGATAAAATGGTGTGGTGTCATCAGAAATCTGTTTTGGGGTTTGGATTTATTGTCAATACCCTGGTGAACACTTTGAGGTTATGTCATTATTTGGACTTCGTATAAGATTTACATGTTAGGCTTTTTCCTTAGTTGATAGAAATTCACATTTCTCTGCCAGTTCTATTTTTTCAATTGTACACACATTTCTTACTGTGAAAGAGTTTAGGCCCCTTGGCATCCTAGATTCTTTCACTTCATCAGTATTATTGTGTGTCATAGAATTGATTACGGAGCAGAATTAGAAAAAAGCAATGAAGATGTGTAAAGAATGTGAAATATGGTCTTGAAATGCACTAATTCTTGACTATAATAAACCTTTATATCTATCTGAATGCAGGATTCTCTGGTCTAAATTCCTACTTCCTAATGTTTGTTTTGTTATGATAAGCTGAGATTTAAAATGGAAATTCATTCTTAACAGAGACAGGATATAAGTTTTTAATGTATAACTGTTCTTGTAGAGATGATAATGTTCTTTTGTATATATAAATTGTGACGGATCACATAATAGAGACATTCATAATAGACAACTCATTTACGGATGAGAAATCTACATATGTTTCCGAGGGAAGAGCATCAATTTCATGAGGGAATGATGAAGTGAAATTGTGACAAATTGTATATATAATTCAATTCACTAGAAGCCATCAACAACCATTGAGTGTTTATAGTGCCTGCATGGTGGTAGCTCTTGGCCCTGTGCTGGCGTTGTCATGGCGTCAATCGTCTGACACCCATCCTTCCTTCCGACTTGACATGCACAAGTCAAATCAGTTTCATTGACATTTTATAGGCGTAGCTGTGATGTCATGAAGATCTGACATGGAGATATGTTTTCAAACAAAATTAATTGGTAATTGAATTATTCAAATGAGCAAGCATATTTGATAGCATAAAGAAAAAGGTATAAAAAAAATAGGTCAAGGTCTTTGTTGTCAAAGGTTTTTGGTTTGTTTGCAGTTTTACTACTAGGCCATCGTTGCCTATGTTTAAGGAAGATTTTCATATTCAGATGTCTATTACGTCATCAGTTTTATATCCAGTGTAAACTGTACACTCTATTTGAAACAACAGGAATGTAGCAAGATGACCAAACATGTAAATCTATAATTTTATCCCAAATACAAGCAGGAGAATTGTTCACTTCAGCTTTTGAGTGTGAAAACAAGGTGACTTGTTAAAAAAAGTCACTTCACATTTCTGTTAATACCAGCAAACAACAATTAGTATAGATTTTTCATGTTTCACAGAGTTAACACTTGCTTGCTAATGGATAATTTTGGGATCAGGTTGCTGATTCTGCAGAATTGGTTTTTGGGGTTTTTTTTTTCATTCATTTCTTCTTTTTTTTTATTCCAAACCTTTAAATCACAGTTAGGAGATTGTTTGAATGTTAAAATAGAATTGATAATAGTTATTACTAGAAGTGACATCGCTTAAACTATACAACTCTTAATTATTGACAACAGCTAGGGTATAAACAGTATTTATTGATATGGAACCATCTTTCTGAACTATTAACAGAAATTTCCGTTGAATTACAAATATATAAATGTTTGATATAAAGGCATAGCAGCGAAACTGTTGTGTCATCAGTTTTATCTGGAAAGGCAACTGACATTTCAAACCACATTCTGATCCTCCTGAGGGACTTTGTTATTGGAACTATGAAATGATAAATTTTCATCATCTATAAAACACGGTTATATCTGTTCCTAGTAATGTGATATTTAGTAGTTATTGACTAGAAAAACATCTAGAATTGACTGATGGGTTACGATTTCTTGAAACTTGAATTATGTTGTTGTCTCAAAATCAGAGTAGGCTCGTATTTCACTTGAAACTTAAAAATACCAAATTCTTGATGTAACGTTCTTTATATTTCATGTGATAACTCCACGTTATTTTCATACATTTAAGTTGTGGCATTTATTGTGTTTTATGGCAAAATTATGGATATTTGGCATGTGATTGAATATTCAAATGACTGCAATAGGTTAATAAGCTAATCTACATAATTAATTGTTATCTGAATGACATATCTCATTCTGTTCATGTTTTCAATGTAATTTTAGCTTTTATAGCCGATAACTGACCTTTTCAAATGTTCATTATAACTGCTGTTTTCAATATGAAAACTTGTTTATGCAGAAGTCAGCTAAATCAACCGACCAGACATCGAATAATTTTGTTCTGTTGTATATTTGGTCACTTGATGATCAAACAAGAGGAAGAACCACCATGAGCAAGCAGAACACATTTTCCACATAACATAAAGAAATATTATCAAGTGTAGTCACATTATTCTTAAGAGAGACTTTGTTCTTTCATTTTTCAGGCTCCTAAAGATTTTGAAAGAATTGCCGAAAAACTTCAAGTGCCTGAAAACTCTCAGAGATTTCTGAAAAGTGCCCAGTGTGATGTTTGTAATACGACTGTGTCAGGTCTAAAGCGTGAAGCTATTGCTATGGTACAGACTATCCAACATGCCCAGTCCGATGGTAGTGTGACCACCAACAATCCTGCCCAGGTGGGCTCCGTAAACTTCCGTCCTCAGCAACGAACAGGTTCTGCCTCAGCAAACCCCCATGCAAGGTAAGTTTGGACTTGTCTACTTTTGTAAAAAATTGCCTTTCAACTTTGTTTTTGACTTATTTACTAACATTGATTTAAACAATACTCTTGGAGATGCTTTTAATTGTAGAAAATTTCCATTCAATCTCTGATTTTACAGAAACCCCAATATTTGTGTCTATCACTTAATTGAGTCACACTGTCATTTTGACTGCCTCTCTAAAACCTATTCATGTTGGCTTTTTCAAGTCAAAAGAGCAGAACCCTGTTTCAGGTATCAGCTTTGACTAATTCTTTATGTTGAGGATGACAATAGTTCTACTTCTATGTAAATGTTGGATTGCCAGTCTGTTCAATGGCTGTTCGCAATCTTAAGCATTCAAAGGTTTCTTGCCATAACCACAAAAATTGAATTCTTTAAATCCATATAAGGTAACAGGTACAAAATACTAGAACATGCTGTAGCATTGAGTAATAAAACGTAAACAAAATTGTAAAAACCAGGTTTGACTCCAAAACATTAAATACATTCGTGAGATCCTGTTTCTTCGGATTTACTATAGACACACTTCAATTTCACATCTTTCGCCTTTTAATTGCTGTTCATTTTGACAAAAGACACGATAATGATGGGAGAAAACTACTTGAGCTGTGAAAGGGAGGCACTTTTCTTAATCAATAACACTTTGAATATTTATACTCCTTTTAAGAGATCGCGACATAAATGATCTAGTTTGCTTAATGTAGGCAAAAAGGCGTGGAGCTATTCCGGCAATAAATACCGATTTTTGCGACAGGAGAAGCCACATATCCTTGTGTATTTGTTAGTTACAGCCGATCTGTCGCGGTATAACACTTCATTACGATTGGTTAAGTCAAATATCGGAAAACTTTTCTGAAGTTAATCACCAGTTGGTCTTGTATTTGGATAGAATAGTGCAAAAACACAAACAGCAAAATGAGTCGGTGTCTTAATCTTGTAGTGTCAGAAAGAAACAATATGATAGATCAGAGCACTCAAGTAGCCTCATCAAAAATTCATGTTTCAATTCAGAAGTCAGATCAGTTGATCATTAAGTTTAAGTCTTTTGCACCTGATCAAGATGTGTCACTGTCAGTCTTATGTTGCTCTTCCTTCGACTGCAGAAGATGTAAAACACTTGATGATACAGTAGTAGAATGCACTGTAAGAGATTTTGTCGCTGACTCCAGCTTTTTTTTTCCAGCCTTGTCATATTTCCACTGTTTGATTCTAGGAATTACTGGAATCATGCTGCCGGAATTTGATACTGATCTGTAAATGGTATTTTAAATGATCAAGTTAAAAGCTGAAATCGCGGTAACTATTTGCTCATTAGCATCCTCAAGTGTTCCTCTTTTTTGATGGATTCACACTTGTTGAATGAGCATGGCTTTTACAATTTATTGATGGAAGGAATTTCATGCATAACAGAGTCAAGTCACAGTTATGAAGCAAGGAACTTGGGTATAAGAACCAGACACACTTTAAGCATTTTATTGATTTGAATGTCACATAAAAAAGTGACCCAAATTCACGAAAATGTGTCAAATCCTTTTAAATCAGAAATTTTTAATATGCCTTTGACAAGAAATATATATTGATTTTCAAACAAACCATTCTGCTTGAAATAACAATTAGGAATAAAAGAGAACTTGTAATTGTATCATATGATGTTCATGAAAGAGACAGACTAAGTAGGATTTTTTAAAAATATTTCAAGCTATTTATTGATATTTCCTGCTTTTTATAAGCTTTTTATCCCATTCCTTCTTTATATGGCTTCAATATTGCTCAAAGGAGTTTTCTTGATACATAACCTATCTTGTCGTCCTTCAAACAGATAGCATTGCATAGGGAAAAAATGCTGTCAAAAATTATTTACCAACCAGAAATTATTGATTACACAGTGTACAAATGGATCTGTTTAGAAAGGAGAGCTCATTGAGGTACACCTAATTACATTCTCTTTAATACGCTAGTAGTTCAGGGAATTGTGCCGATACCCTGACATATAGACCTGATGTACTGCCCGCTAATCTGCATACTAAACCCTGTCTTCTTCGACACGTTCATCAATGTATATTTATAACCACTTCTATCGGTAAGTCTCATGAGAGTGCTTGAGAATTTCTTTCGTGTTTGCACAAAATGGCTTTTTCAAGCTGTTTTGGCTCATGAATCTTGGACCCAAATAGGTGTAGTGTGTTTAGTCATACATATTCCATAGTCTTTTAGGTATCGTGTGATGGTATTACTCACGCAACTGTAACATACATATATATATACTCTGTAAGAATGATGTCATACTCACCGTCTTCTCTTGTTACGCATTCTGGCTGGGATTTATTTAGAAGTACTTGTCATTACAATAAAGTTGGAAAATTGATATACAGTATAATAAAAAAGGGGTCTTAATGCTTTTCTTTAAATAGGGAGGAATATCGGACATGCGTAATGGGATTTTCCAATTTGGCTTGCTGATGGTGTAGGGAATTTTGATAGAATAAAAATATGTAGATTACCGCACGATCTTTGACATTTACAATTCAATCTAACAAGGCCATCTGACCTTGTTCAGGTTCTGGATAATAATATCAAACAAGGATTTCAGATTCAGTTGATAAAACAGAATTGGATGATTTAATGTTTAATACATCTCTCGGTATTCTGCCGTTTCGCTGACTGACAGAATATTTAGAGATGAAATTTCCCGGTAAATAAATGTAGAAGAAACCAACATTCATTGATTTTTGAATAGAGTTATTTCCAGCCTGAATGAAAGAGTCAGTGGAGTCAAGGTCACTGAAAAGCTTCTTGACAATATTTTAGCTACTTAGATTTAAACAGTGTACATTTTAGAATTTAATCTTAGAAAAGGTTGTTGACTTTTGAATACTTATTTTGATTTTAAAAAAAGCTGTTGACTTACAAATTGTGATTTTGGTTCAGAAGAAACAGTTTGATATTGCCTTATAAAAGCCTTCAGATGTAAATGGAACCAGGGATTTATGATAGTGTAGTCATAAAATTTTACTGTGCTTTTGAGAATTATAACTTATGGAGGATTTTCATGAAAAGAATACAGTACATGAAATTATGTATTTTGACCTTTTGAGATAGCACTATCTTTTGCCGCCACAGACTATCGACGACTAGGGACCTTGAGTGCTCTGCGATCACCGATTCTAATGCACATGTGTCAGAGTTAGAGTATACATATACTGACAATGACTTTTAGAAATACGGTGACATTTCAGGTGATGAGCAAAGGCTAAAAATGACCTTGGGTTAAATCGGTATGATAAATGTCATCCATTTTATGATGTTGTAGTATTGCATTTTTGTATAAATTTGCATTGAATAATTTATCACCGCCTTTTTCCTTCATCAGAAGTGGAATAGAAAAATATAGAGCATTTGATCAGAATAATCCAAATGGGATTATAACAAAGGTTCTGGCTTCAGAGGACAGCATAATGCTTCTCATACCTTTTTCACTTGATGGATTCTTCCTGATCAATAGCTTTGGACAATCCAAAGTACCTGATAGGTAAGGATCGAAATATTGGTATCACAGCAAAATGTTTTTAGCATGCTCACCTTAGTAACTGATGATTTTCCTAGAGTACTTTAACAAATAGCGAGACAATACACAGTTTAAATACATGTATTTCCATTCAATGTCTCAATTTGAGATGATGTTCATGGATATAAAATTATCGCAAAGCAATGTATTACTCTTTTGAAAGTGTTGATGAAATTTTCTCTGTGGGTGAAATGTTCATATAGAAATGGTTCACAAACAATGGAATCGTGTTTCCATTTTTAAATTGCAATTGCCTCTGAACTTTCATGAACAAAATTCTGAGGACAGGTATTTGGCAGTCTCTCATGTGCAGTAGCACTGTAATCTCAAGTATATGTTACTGTCTGCTTTCGATTAAATAGCTGACAAACTATTGTCTACTTGAAGATTTACGATTGAGTTTAAATAAAATTATACCTAATTGACATTATAGCATTACACACTATTGTAGATTGTCAACATCACTTGAAAGAAGTAATTTTATCTTAATGAATACAAATATTTTAGCTCTTGTACGATATTCAATGTGTCCCTTGTATAATGATCTTGTGTAGATAAACTACGCGGAAAAAAATGGATACTAATTAACCAAATGTTTGAATAGGGTGAGAAAAATAGACTGAAAACAGTGTAATATATCCAGTTTATAGCTCTCAGAGTGTTTGCCTTACGTCAATGCTGAACATTGCAGCACTGTGCAGACGACACTTTAACATGTTGAGTGTATTTGACAAACAAGACGAGTCAGCTCTGACACAAACGCTATTATAACATCGACAAAGAACAATAAATCTCGCACATTTCACTTCTAGAATGGAAAAATCATACATAAATCTCAAGCACTAAGCCAAAATTGTTTGAAGTCGAGAAATAATCAGTTTCACAAGTACCTGTCAACGTCTCAAAGCTCAAAACATGTGCAAGAAAGAGAGATTCGGTAGATTTTTTTTCCGAACCAAGAGCTTAGGTCTACATTGAAGGGCAGCTTGGTACAATCATTATGTGTGGAATCGTGGGTAATTTGTCATCTTTGATCTATTGAGTTGCATATAAAAAACTTGTATAAATAGCTAACAGACTCAATGCAATATGTATTAATTGTATGCTGTGGAACCAAGGTGAAATATGTGACCTTGAATGACCTTGAAAATTGACAGTGTAAGAAAGAACTTGTGAGGCAGTGAGTGCTTCTCAGATATATATCTCTATGTACTAGTACAGTTTTTGTTTGACATAATGTAGCAGATATCTTTCACTTTTGATACTTGGAAAGGCTTACAGTTCAAATCATGTATTTTGTTATTAAAACTAGGTAAGAGCAATGGAAAAAATCAATTACTTTTACGATGACAAAAATAAATTATATTAAAAATATTTTTGTATATTATGTCCCTTTCATAACTTATCAAATTTTTACCTGTGTAAAAGCCAAACTCTGATTTCAAACAAGGTAGTTTCCTGAACTGTAGTTGTCAGGTGTGATTAACTGATGAACTTTGTTGCTGTGAATTATGAAACTTCATCTAGATTATTTGTGCTTACAAATATATGTTGTTTGAATGTACAGTTCAAACTTCATATCATCAGTCATTACACTAAAAAGTAGCAAAATTCAATATCAACTTTTTCAGTTTTCTTTCACTATTCTTTAATAATGTTCTTTTCTTTCATAAGTCATTATTACATTCCATTGTATACTGCAAGATTAAAACATTCTACTATATCAAATGCTAATGACATTTACCGTAATTGAATATATATGTGTTGAGGGGAGTTAAATCCTTGGTGTTTATTTAGACTGTGACACTAGAGTCTGACAATGTCGTTATTATCTGTTTAATTTCTCATTACCAATTAAACTTCTGGTAATTACTAATGTCATCCAGTATAAATATTCTACTTAAATAAAAGCCACATCCGATGACTTTAAGATTAGATCCTATTCGCGGAAGTGAACAGACTAGGTTTAATTCTATGTTAAGTACCATTCATTTTAAAACAATTTTGAGGCTATCTGAGCTATCAGGATTCGAGGGGGACCTTATCTTATAAGTCAAGCAGTGCAAAATTTATGAATTACGCAAGATATCTAACGGCCTCTGTTATGAATGCATATTTGAAGATGAAATTCGAAACGAACCACAAAAGGCGACCGTTCTTTGAAACAGTGTTCATTTTATTGTCAATAGTTTTTGCTAGTTTTATTATGTAAAACTTTACGGAACATTTTCACACGTAAAACTATAAACTTTTACAAGGATAAGGTGTTGTTCTCCCCGCAGTTTTGAGTGAAAGCAAGGCTGTTTCAAGGTTTAATATTTATCATAAACTTGTGGTTCTTGGTGACTTAAAAGGGTTTTTTGGGGGGGACCCAGCATGGGCATCAGGCAGAAAAAACCTTATTATCATCTCTGTCTAGCTTAGTGTTATTAAGATAATACGGTTTATTGTCAATTTGTAAAGTAACTCTCAGCTCACCTCTAAAATTTGCCCTTTTTAACTGTGATTTTATATATGTTTAAAGATATGATAAGATGTTGTGGGAATATTTTTTTAGAAATGATGGTGACTTATGTATTAATAAGAAACATTGAAAGTGTCTGGGGTGGTAGCCTATGTGAGCTTACCATTCTCTACGATTATCATCAAATTTAACATTGAATAGATTTCCTTGCTAAATTCTTTATTCCTTTATCGGAAGATCTTTAAACATAAAAGCCTAGCTAAATAATTCATGGACTTGTTGCTATTGGTTGTTGTAGCTATTTGTATGGAGATTTTTTTCACTAGCAAATGACATTTTTTGTAGTCTAAGAAATGTTTTCAAGGAGGGTTGGTGAAAATGTGAAAATACCATCGAGGTCATTGACACAAACAACTTTAGAATGTTAAAGTCTCTGTTACTGCCTGGAAAAAGATCATACCAGATAAAAATTTTATGTTTCCAACTGAAAAATTAATAAATCAGAGATATTAAAATATGGTGCAGTTTACATCAATAATCTTTAAACCTTCCAAAATTAACAGTCTATCACAAAATGTGATCTCTCATTAAAAGGAATTATTTTGACAAGTTTAATTTAGTGATAGAACAAAGAAAATCTATCTGTCTCAGAAATTTTTATGTGTACAAAATACTGTCTTGTTTTGAAAGACTTTATACAGGTACAAAGTAAGCATTGTGCTACCAGAGAGATGTCAACTTTTAAACAAATCAATCAAATTTGAAGTAGGTATAATTCATTATAATATAATGTACTATCAATTTACACTGGAAACAGACTTCATTGTACATAAACAGCTGATATATTGGATGAGAAGCTCCTAAAACAAAGCTGAAATAAAAATGATGAATGTGTCTGTTTAAAAAAAAAGTAGTCAAAAGGATGAAATTATTAGTTTGTTTGGTGTTCTTAGACAAGTGAGAGCGTCTTGAAATTGTCATTATAACTGGAAGAATACCAAAAAACTGTTACTGAAGAAATAGTTATTAAAAATATTTACAGTTAAATTAATTCATATTTTATTCAAAGTAATTCCTACTTTAGATCCTTTTTTCTACAGCTCAAGCTGTTTACACTGTAACTTATGCATGAAGCAATCTTTTTATTTCAGGGATTTTCTGAGTGAATTATTCTCAATGTTATAAGCTAAAGGTTGTGTTGTGAGTGATTACTCGGTTTGTTGTCCACTAAACCACATCTGAGAAGTGTTTTTTATCACATATATTGTTAAAAACAACGCAATTAGTCTCGGATATCAGAAAACCCAGCCAATATTCAGTCACGGGAGATTTGGAGCTTAATAACCTTCTTCCTATACTCTTTCAAATCTTGCGGCTTGAAGACAATCAGAATGTGATTCAATTGTCTGCAATCAGTGATGGAACGATTGTAGTGGTATATCTATAGGATGCATCAGCTTTTCTCAAATCAGGTGTTTCACAAGTGCTACTCAAAATTTGTTTTATAGTTTCGTAAGTGACAATTACTAGAGTTGCCCTTTTTTTCAAAATCAAAGATCTTTTTGATAACATCGGGTGTGGATGGGATCCCGTATTCATATTGAACTCTTAGGAATGGTAGTGTAAGAAAATCGTGCTTTATTTGACAGTAGATACTTAAGATCGGGCAGTAAAGAATTTGATTATCAGGCTCCTGGATCTGGAAGTGTCCATTTTGCGTTATAAAGTGAATTGACGGTGACTGTGTAGCATACATGATTTGGACAGTGATATTCGTATGACCTGAATTTGCCCTGTGATGTTTGATTCATTGTTCTATTTGACAACACACTAGAGATTTTAAAGAGTTCATTAGCTGTATAAATTGTAACGTGGAATATGTATTTTTCAACGGAAAACCGTGAAGATCAAACGTAAGTAGATATGTGTGAAATGTTTTGACCTCGGAAAAATCCATTTGTTGAGCTTGCACTGTTGTGCTTAGCTAGAGAATTCTTTAATTTCGCTCATCAACACCAGTAAACTTCACTAAGTTTTATATAACAAACTATCCAAGATTGTTTTTTTTTTCCAATAGGATATGTACATGATTCATGTTTACAGTGATGTCTATTACACCATTGAAATATACACTGAATGACACCTTGGATGTATATTGCATAGATCAAATTTAATCCAAGTACTGTTAGCTTGACAAAATTTTTCAGGAGATAATTTGTTGTTGCTATTTTGTTTACTGTTTTCTTTAACATCCACAAACACTTTAACAAAACATAATAGCACAGTTACAGTACAACACAACAAGGAAATTTACCTTATATTATCATTTTGTATGCTATGTTGCAAGATGACAAGTTGTATTAGGTGAAGGTTTACAACATTGGATTTGAAAATAATTAATAGAACATGAAAACTTCATGGATTAAATTTCTTGTCATTCTTTAGTTAGTATACACAAATTATGGCCTTGGGTTGGTTTAATTCTGGGTATTTTCTTTCTAATAGAGACGTAATTGAGATTGACATCTGTCTTCAATTTTTGTGTTGCTTTTTTGTAATAAATACACCATGGTACCTTTCGATAGGTGACACAATAAAAATGTTCTATTATAATGTTCACTGTGATAGAAATCTTAGAAATAAAATGTCTCTTTGTAGACATGTAACATCTTTAATGACCATTTTCTGTTGTTTGCTTTAAGAATTGCTGAAAAGTATTGTTCAATAATCATTAATATTCTATAGGTTTCGAACAAACATAGATTAGGCTCTATCGGAACACACACACAGTGACAAAGGTACATTCTTGATCTCATCATGTGGAATTGTCTAATATTTGAATAGTATTACAGGGTCTTTTGATCTTGTATAGCATACCTGTAGCCGACTTTATCGGGATAAAACATGATTATTACCTCCTCTGTATATTTTCAATTCCCCAAAGTCATCCCTAGCACATACAGGAAAACTATATTAGCACACCTGCAATGACAAATTAACAAAACTTTTTTTTTTTCCAAAATAAATCTATGAACAAAGGAGCACAATGTTCTGGGGAGATAGAGGTAAAAAAAATCTGAAATATTTAACTCTAATTATTTATTTTAACGTTTCATGAAATAGAAACAGCTTGTTTCCCTCTGTTATTTATGATAGCATAAATCTAAGGAAAAGAAATAGCTCGAAGATCAAAGCGAAATATTGGGAGAAGTTGAATCGGACACCAAGAGGTCACTATTGTGTAATTTGTGCGACTCTTGGTATTCATGATGGCCTTCTAGCGATGGGAGGATGATACTGTTTGAGCGCTATCTTCTTCGAATCTCTTCAACAAACGAATTTGTAAAAAGTCACCTTTGTACATTTGCACAATAAATCATGACAAAAATTTGCTTAATTCACACTGACTATGACTTTGTGTTCTTTAATGCTATTTTCTGCTTTGTTAAGTGTACAGTTGGATTTTTTTCATGCAATTATCAACAAAAAATGGATATTTGAAAATAGAATCTTAATAGCATGCTTTAAATTTTGATTGATTTCCAGCCTGTATAATTACATCATGGATGGTAAGCTTGGTTCACAATGAGTTTAATCATTGTGCTGTGGAAAATTAACAAAATTTTTTAAATTCTCAGAATTAAATTTGAAGAAATAAGAATATCTGCTGATTATAAACTTTCATATTTTGCACATGTTCAAAGATTTCAATAAAAATAAAATGCTTAGGTTATATAATTTTCATAACTGGCTTTTCAGAGTCTGGGTCAAAATTCTTAATAAATAATTTCTTTCTGTGTCTTTCAATAGCATTAAAAGAGTGTATACTTTAGAGCGTTTGTTGTAATATGCATATCAAAACTGCTGCAATGTTTCTAAAATACTCTTAAGTATAATTTTTAAGACTATGCAGTGAATTATGATCAAGTTATGTATCTTTGTGTTCTGTAGTTTTCCTATTGGATAGAGGCCTTAGCGGCCTTCGGTGGTTCACGTCAACCATGTCATGAAGATCATGACCAATCACTTTTTCAAAATTCTTCATTGGCTATTTGGTGGACATGCCCTCTTTGTCTGTAGTGATCTGCCTCTCCACTTAACATATCACGTTAACCCTGCACTTGGGATCCCACTATTTCCATCTATCACAAATATACAGCAACATTTTGACACTTCAACATCTCTAACTCTACGGATACCAAAACAACGTACCTCATCCCCCCAACCACCCAACAAGAATACTTACTCCCCTGAACATATGCTATTGTCATGTAAAACCTTTGTAGCAATATTATATATTCAGAGTTTTTTTGCGTGATTACTTACCCCACACCTTGTTTAAAATGCAAAATAATGTGCATGTAATTTAGATCGCTATTTCCCAGGTGTGTGAGGTTGGTTATACCTACATGTCAGGTAAACGTGTCTGTGTCTTTTCAGCAGCTCGTTTACTCCGATTAGGACAAGTTCAAAGATCATTTATCAGAAAATCAACTCTCCTCTGATATTGCTCTAACAATCTTGCAGAAAAATGGAAATCGCATATTAACTAAAAATGTATTGATACTTCACAAAGGTGTTTGGTGTTAACACTGTGTGGGCTTGTATAATAATTAAAGTTGGTAAATGGGAAAGTTTTATTGATAAAAGATCATAGGCAGTTACAACATTTAGATTGTTCAATTTCAAATTATTTTTTTTTTTGAAATTCAAAAGGAGATTAAAATTGTTTGATGTCAATGTTGTATGATTGAAGTCATTTATAGGGTAAAACATACAGCTAGGTGTTGATATGAAAACAAGGCGTTTGTCCCTGTTGATGTTTTGGATCAGACCAGGTGTAATTTTGCAGGTAATCTCCTTAAAGGTAATGCTAAACTTATATACCTGGCTTTATAGTGTATTGCGCATATGCCACACACCAATGATAAACGTCAATCGGCCTCTACGCCTCACATCTGTTAACATGTGCACTAGATCAAAATAATTGATGCTTTTAAAGAAAATTTAGGCCTCAATTGGAGTTAAATTGAGGAATGGTTGTATGAAATCAATTTTTTGTGGTGTATTTTTTTTTTTTTTTTCGCTGATTTCCGGTGTGTTTTGTTCGATGAACACCTGTGCATAAGAAGTCAATACTGGATTTACTATATAAAAAAAGTGGCCTTAAGTGTGTATAAAAATATCTACACATATAAGACTGTCTCACGCTGTCAGAAGTTTTGGAGTGATGCCGACAGATCACAGATTGGATACTTGCTCATTCAAAAATTACATTGGATTTTTCACAGCATGTCGTGCTTGGATTCTGGGCATATGACAGGGTAAGATGCTAGGCTTAAACTTATTCTTGAAAGCCAATTTTATGATCTGAAGAGGTTCATTCAGTTTGGAGATGTAAGTTTTAAATTTGCTCAGCATTAAATGATTATAACTAAATCTGTAGGTGGTATTTTTAAAACATTTTATTTACTGAAGGTTGATACAGAAAATGTGGTGATTTAGGTTAGTAAACTTCTATCTTCACCTGTCTATAAGTGTATATGAAAGGTTCTTCAAGAATTTTAACATTAAAACTCAAGTCCTTTACATACATTTTGTAATCATACAATATTTTCCTGTAACAGAACTATCAAATTTAGAAATATTAATATTTGCAAACTAGAATATGAAGTATTGCTGGTTTATCTTTCTGTTTTATTTTTTTTTAACGAGATTCCATACAAATTTAAAAAATGCAGTTATAACAGATTCTCATGAAATAGTTTGTGCTGAAACAGTGAGTACTAGTAGAAATGATTCTAATGAATTAGGTCAGGAATGTCGTTGAGTGTGATGTTTTTGTTTTTGCTTAAATCGTTTGGCCTATGTGATGTCAGTTATATGATTATTTTCATGTTATACCTGTATACTGAGGTGTCAAATATCTGAGTCGTCCCGGTAAACATCGTCAGAACCTGCCTGACCTGCTGTTCTCCGTAAACAGTATAGATATTAGGTGTAATTTGGATGGCGTTAAAACAAACACACGGATCTCAGTTAGTGGGTGTGTTATGTCACATAATTGTCTGTATCGGTGATTGAATGGCAAAATCCAATGACTGTGATCACAGATGGGAACAGGAGATAGGACTTAGGCCAAGTTTACAGAAAACTTATCCAACCTGGCTGGCAAAATATTTGCTATTCAATTTCACAACACCAGGTGTGCCAAATTTAACACAATCATTATTACAACTTTGGGAGTATGTTTAAAATGACACCAGCTTTATATGAATGAATATTTGATCTGTTCTTTGATGTGTTTGACAAGAACACAAAAAACAGAACACATTTTTGGATCAGGTAATTTCCAATTTTAAAAAAAAGCAAATTTTGCTTTAATATTTCGTTGACTTGAATAAATTTTATATAATTTTTTTTGACAGTTGTATGAATGTAATCGAGAGTAGTTTGATGGAGTACCATTTTATTATGACTAACTTTGTAAACATTGTTTGATTGAATGGAAAGTATTTAATGTTGAATCGTGGGAAGTTCAAGTGAAATTGACATTTCATGCGTTATGATGGGTGTCATTTTGTATGGGGGTTGTTCAGGTTGTTATATAGTTGGTGTCTGAACACCTGAAAAATTCATATCAGGATACATAGTTGTGGAAATGCAAATGAGATTTGGACTGACAGTTTACAACAATGACATCACAGAATTCACCTTTCTGTCCTGTTTCTCAGGTACAACAATTTATGACTATCATAATTCAAAAGAAATTTTATAGTACTTCCATAAATGAATGAAATTTTCATTTCAACCGCAACATTACAATTATCTATAACATGAATGAAATTCTTTATCTTTAAAAAATATGAATGGTCTGTCGGTCTAGTTTATAAGATATACATGTAAGTAAACAATAAAGAAAACATATACTTACCTGATGATAGATATCTAGAATCTCTCAAAGTGAAAATTCTTAACATTAAAGGGACTACATTATCTGAAAAGGAACATCCTCGGGTATATGAAATTGATGAGATTGGTAAATGACCATTGAATGATGGGTGAAAGCCGACAGGTAGAGATGAGAACATTAGGTGTGACAAGTCGGTCATCAACATTATATCAGACCACAGTATTTTAGCCAATATAGATTGAAATAATGCATTTATACAACCCTCTGCTATTCATTTTGAATTAATGAATTGACGAAAATTGGGTAGAATATTTGTTTACATGTAGATGAATCAACACTAAATTAACGGATGTTTGTCAAGGATATTTCACAGTACACATGGGTTTTAATGTGTATTTAAGCTACACCTTGACTAGACCCTGATCAAGTATTAAAGCCGACGGCTAGTATTAGGGGAGTACATTATAAGTAGACGTCTGATAAGTATACACGTATACAGGTGTATTAGACAGGTATACAGGTGCATTGACTCGTTAGTGTATTGACCAGGTATATGAGGTGCATATGATGGGATTATATGCTCGTTAGTGCAGACCACACCAACTTATACAGGTAGGGTGTTTATATATTCTTAATGTCAGTAATAATCGCCTTTCTATCACATATGCCATAAGGCAAAAGTGTGTCAACTAGTAGGTAAGAAAATGACAGTTTTAAGGCAGATTAAACCAAAATATATGATAACTCAATATATGATTAATGTATGGTCTAGTTGAAAATAACTTAAATGTGACTGTTTCACCAATTACTTATCTTTTAATTTCCATTATTTACAAGTAAAATTTCTGTTACACACGTTTAAGGCTTTTAAGACATAATGTATGAGAAATGTGATATCTGAAAATGTATTCCATAACAGTCCACACTAATTTACACAGGGATTTCAAAGGTTTGTGTTTCCTTTGATTTGGTGGTTGTATATTTTTGACATAACTATCTTGTCCACATGAATTGTGGTTTAAATTGTATTTTCTCTCACAAACTACACCAAGAGGACCTTAATCCTTATCAGCATCATCAACATCTCCAGACAAGGGGAGATAACCCCTAACAGGTTATACTCCTTTTGTCAAAGGGAGTTGATTAAGTGTGGAGGTTGGAGGGATTACAGATTGCATGATTTTCTGTCAAACTGTTTATTGCTGTTTGGACAGGAACTGATGATACTCTGAGTCATTGAACCATACAGAAAAGTTTGATACTGCAAGGGTGTATGAGAAACTACCACAAATCCTTGTGGTAAACTGGAACAAGTCTCCTTGGTAACATAAAGCCAAAAGGATTAAACTGATATAAACTATCCTTCCCAGTAACCCATCATAACTTTATCTCTAGATCTATCCTGGATTTAAAGTAAAAGTTTGAACTTGGAGATGTACTTTGTAACCTATATAGATAGTGAAGACGAATGCAGATCACTAAGGTACAGGACTTAGGTTAATTAAGTCAGTTTGGGGAAAAGTTATGATTTTTTTTCAAAGATAGACGTAACTTGAGATTGCAGTTAAATCTTTGTATTTTACATTTGTTCAGATTATTCCTGATTACTTTCTCCTCTTTGATAGAAATATTCTGTTGTTTTATCTTGGATTACGATATCTGCCAGTTCCTGCCAATTTTATGGGAAAAAAAATGTTCTCACTGTTCTTGATGGCGGAAAATATTTTCTAGATCTGTAACTTCTACTTTCTATGATCAATCTGAATCAGATTTGAAAAAAAGCATTTGCATCCTTCTGGTTAATAGCCAATGTTTAAAATTGGATGGGAAGCAGACACTGTGACTGAAATAGGTCCATAGATTGATTCCTGTCCAATTCTGCTAAATGTTCCGACCAACACATTAAAATTCATAACATAAAGGAAGTCTATGAATTTTGTCCAAATTGTTTGGCACTTGATGCACAAATACAGAGTATATAATAGTATAGTCTTTCAGTGGAAGGATGTTTAATTTGTTAAATTTATAGTTTTCTTTTGATAGTTTATTTTTAAAGTTATATCCTGTCCCAGACAGGTTTTTGTTACATGTGGCAGTCTTTCTACTAACAAGCTGTTAATGCTTTAAGTTCAAATTTTAACAAGGTAGATTTTTCCCGTTAAATTTTCTTTCACTGTAATAGTCATAACCTATTTCATGCAGTCTGTTATTGTCGAGTGAAGTAATCCTCATTTAAAAGGGTCTATATCATGGCAAGGCTAATATGGTTTTTGGCATTTATAGCTTAAGACCTTGTCAGATGAATTTATTTGCTATCTCAACAGGCAGTTTTTATGGTACATTTTCCGGTATATATATATACATATATATAAAAAAAACTGAATTGAGAGAAAATTGAATGCAGTGTTTTGTAGAGGTTTTTATACTGTGTTTGTATTAAAATTCAAACTGTTTAAAAAGACAGAATATAATGCTAATACTGATACAGCTGTTGTATACCTTGATCCAACAGGTAAATTTAACTCCTTTGTACAGGTAAAATGTAGAGATTTGCACCTGAAGTTTGTGTATCTCGGGTTAGATTTCCGAATTACCTGCAGGACAAATTAGCATGTTTTTTGCTGTAGTTACAATTGAGTCTGAAATCTAAAAAAAAATGCTTCATTATTTACTTGTTGTCCGTTAGCTAAATAAATAAAATGTCACAGACAGGAAGTCGACCTTGAAATTTGGGTGTATGTCCTTCATTAACATTCATAAGATGAAAGAGATTTAGTGAAGTTGTGTGGATGTACTGACGAAATGTGAATATTTATGGAGTCAAACAATTTTTCAGGCTTTATTTGTATCAGATTAGTTGGATTAAAAAAAGAATGAAATTTTATTGGTATGGCTGTCTAGCTCCAGACAATTGATAAGACAAACAGGAAATCATAAGCAATATTTGTTATAGGTTTTTTCCCTCTTCCATCAATTTTCGATCAATTCAGTTTGTCTTCACTTCCTTCACTAAAGCATGTTGATTTTGAGTTTGGTAAAATTGATCATATCATAGTTAATATCATACTGATTCCAAAGGTGTTCATGTGGTTACTGTAGACAGGTGCTCACTTTACAGAGGTTGTTTCTTGTAAGCTCATATGTACGCCCTTAATTCAGAATAATTGTAACAGTTATCAATTCCGAGCACAAACACGTAACCTTTAATTGCTATATTTAGCATGAGTATTTAAATTTGTATGAAATTGATTTTAATCAGATTTCAAATTGAACAGATTTAGATAACGACACAGTAGACGGTCGTCGTGTCATATGGTAGAGTTACACTTCCTGTTGACAGTTTGTGTCGAGATAGTGACAAACCTTCCATTGTCAATGTCCAAGAGCTGCCAGTTTAAATGATTCTGCTAGTTGGTATCTAATACTGAGATCTGACAGTTTACCTAGTACAGGTACCACGAGTGTTGTGTCAGCTGGTACCAAACGCTAGTGTCAAGTTATTTTTACAGAATAATACATTGTATAAATACATTTCTTTCAAGTAAGAACTCCTTAAGAATACTTGACAGTTTACTAACACTGGTCCAGTCGTAAGAGTTTCTTTTTTGTCAGAATTTCTTTTATTTTAAGAAGTTTACTTTTTGAAAGATTGAAATGAAGGTTTTAAATGATACCCTTTAATATTTGAACAAAAACGAAATACGAATATCTATTGAGAATGTTTTTGACTTTATATGAAACATACTATGGCAAATTTCACTATTTCTTTCAATTCAACTGCCAATGATATTCTCTCACGCCTCATTTAATGTCTAAGTGAATTAGTGTAATGAACTGGTATTGTTTTTGATGAGATCCATATTTAAAGAAACATATTACGAATGTGACAAGCATATGAAAGCTATGAAGATTAGAGGGTATGACGACGACCACCGTCCGAGAAAGACAATTAGATTGTGTGTGACAATAATTGTACAAAACTTATCAGACGTTACATCTACTGATTTCATTAACAGCAATCACAAACAGCGTCTGATCACAATGATTTTCACCACCCAGTCAGTTCCAGAGTTGCACAATTCGCATGGAGTTATGATAATACATAGCAGTACTAAATTTACCTAGCTGTCATCAAAGTGAAGTTTGTAAAGAACCCATAACCATATTTATGAGGTTTGTAAATTATTGCAGCCTTTGTAGACAATGCATGTGACGTGAGGCGTTTTTCACTGATTTTGCGTTGTCTGATCAACATCAGAATTCTTCAGCCTCTCATATGAGAAGCCATTGTGAAGTATTTTCAGAGCTTTGGCTTGTAAACTACAGCAATTCTGTTCTTTGTTGTCTTTCTGTCATAGACAAATTAATTTTCAAACAAGAATTGTTTATATAAATATGATTTATTAGCATGGGATCACTGATATCACTAGGATACCTGTCTGACTGGATTAGACAATAAGACCCTTGTGAACCATCCAGGTGAATGAAATTTACCTGTAATCAAGGCATAGTTGTAATCTCCACTACCTGCACAAATACTCATCGTCTGAGTCAACACTACCTTTTGTAACTAAGTGCTCCATAAGTAGGAAGAAAGCCATAACTAGCGGAAACGATTGATACAGGCCAGCGAGTCTTGTAGTCAGTTACTGGAGCATTTACCTGTTGTAAACACGAGGACCATTTATCTGCCTTATCAGCGAGATGCCCCAGGTATCAATACCTTAAATGTCGCATCAGTTTCCCTTGGGTTTTATTGACGAGATTTTCAATGTATCAATACATCCTTTATGTAGAGATGGCACAATACTCCTCAGCTGATAGTGTTTCAGAGGACGTTAAAAAGTTAATAAAGAGAGTCTGCTGATGCTTGGCGTACAATGTGCAGCTGTCGTCACTTTCGTCCCTCCTGACCTTTCTCGATTGACCTATGGAAATTTTCAATACTCATTGTAAATATCCGGTTATTAAAATTTTACCTGTAATTTATGTCACCAATAACGGATCTGAAACTTGTATCTCAAGTATTGATCAGCATCTTAAACGAGACATCACTGCGATGTCATGTATCTTGCTCCAGGCTACAGGTGGGCCATTTAGTCAAAGATTGCAGGTGTTTTGATACTGACATAGGCTTCGTGCATAAAGAAGTCTTGTCCTTCTGTCTGAAAGGGATAATATCTGCTGAAAGGCATGATTTTCCTTCTTATTCTGATAGATTTGGTCAGTGTCACACAGAAATATCATTATTTGATTCATGTTATAAAGAAATCATAAAAGTGATATGATATAGAATATATTTATCAGTTAATCAGTTTGTTTCAGAGGTATAATTGATTGCTTGTACAATATAAATCATGATTTTGTGAAAATGACTTGATGTTTCTTGCAGTTTGTAGTCAGAGGGAAATGTACTTTGGCCGCAAAAGTCACTAAATATCTAGAATATATTGGTTTAACATCTAGGCTGTATGAAATGAAATTGGAAAACACAACTGCATTGTCTCACCAGTAGCATCCTCATTTTGTATTTACAGGTATATGAGGCAAGGTAAACACATAGGATACATGCCTTCTTCACCACCAGGTGTGTCGGCCCAACACCACTATGATCAACCACCTAGCAATCGCACCAGTCCCAAGAAATACAATCAGGTAAGAAATGTGTGCTCGTTAGTGGAAAGTTTATGATATATTTACCTGTATAATATCTGTCCAACCACATACATCACACCTATATATGAATTTGATGAGACATCTAGATGAAATGTACAGACAGATACAGTTAAACCTCCTATTTTGCATTTAGTGCTCTCTATATAAATTTGCTTTTTGTACCTATTTCAGAAAAGATATATTCACATTTCAAAAACTAGTGTGTATATCCCCTCTATTTGTAAAAGTATGCAAAATGATCATTGCTATCATGCAAAAATTATTTGAAAATCTCCAGTATACCTAGCTGCATAAATGGACACCAATAATGACAAATATGTATTCACAGTCAATTTTTGTGATACAAATAATTTTTTCT
Source organism: Ylistrum balloti (assembly GCF_031769215.1). Classification (NCBI taxonomy): domain Eukaryota; kingdom Metazoa; phylum Mollusca; class Bivalvia; order Pectinida; family Pectinidae; genus Ylistrum; species Ylistrum balloti. The sequence continues at coordinate 152,505 of NW_026782798.1, read as the reverse complement.
AAATCATTCTCAAATCCCTACAAGTATATATAACAACACAAGAATGATGTAAGAATGTAGTAGAGATTTGTTGAGGAAGCACTGGGTTCTTTCAAGAGATGGTTGAAATGGACATTTCATCAGCCCACGTTGTGTTGTTGTTCTTTGTGTTGATTGGTGCACTGTATACCATCACCGCCATCTAGCTGTCGCCTGTCGTCATAACTGTTGTTTATTATCAAAGAAATCTTCTGATCTGTACAACATCAGTGCTATTCTATAACCAAAGGAAAAAGCTTACACAACTCCGAGCGCAAGTCCTGAATTATTTAATTCAACAAGATGGTTCTGTTACGAACCTAACTATTGGGCTCTTGGGAGAAATATCGCAGGATGAAAATACAAACTGTAACTAGTCCCTTTGGTATTTTGCATATTCCTTGTTTGTGGACTGACATGGGCTGAGCTAGACTTCAGAATGGCATCAACTGTAGGAGTAGATTATTCTACTAGATGTTCAGGGCACACCGTCTGAAATCTTAATTGTTTCTCAAAACATCAGAGAGGCAAAAACAACGCAAAAAAGCCAAACCCTTATTAGTTTTTAGTTCCAAACAAGAAATTTAGTAAAACTGTGGTCGTCTTGGAAACCCTCTTGGGAGCAAAGGATTCGGCTCGATGGCACCAGTCTTTGCTTTTGGATTTTATATCTCTGTATTCAAACATTGCAAGTTATATTGATCGAGAGCATCCAGGCTTTGAAGCCAGAATTGCTGGTTCCAGGTTACTTTAAAAGCAAAGAAACATCTCTATCAGGCCTCTAAAAAAGATATTTGGTATGGAAATTAATTAGTGAATTTTGATTAAGCGCTGGAAACAGTTTTATAGACTTTTTGAATAATTTTATCGTTGTGATTAGCTTGCATTTTCTGTAGGGTTTTGGAAATGTGTTGCAGTAAGGGATATTATTCAGAAAAGGTTATTTACTATTTACATGTTTCAATCTGTACAAAATCTTGAATCATTTTTATTTATGGTTATTTATATTGAAAACCTTATATTATTAGACATTTTAGATTCGGGAATATTTCTGATGGAATTGGAACGAAATACTGTTAGGTTCTCAGGAAAAGTTTCTTTTCCTTTCAATATTTCATAAACTGGTTCCAGAGGTTTTGAGTATCTGGCCAAACCTAATCGTGATCATGATTTCAAATAGACTTAACTTAATGTTTTAACATCAAACGAAGGTCAACTCAAATTGTTGGAGATGTTACGACCAATTTAAACAATGTTTTGTAATGAGACAGCAGCTATAGGCAATAGTGAATAGCATTTTGAGCTGGAGTCCAGATGATATTCAGTACTCGAAGGCATTAACAGCTTTGTAAAGTCTAGAAAATATAGACCAATGCATCAAAACAAAGTTAACAATAGTCACAAATAATGAAACTATTTTTGACTGTTTTGATTTACCAATCATCTCCATTCAGATATGTTCCTTTTCCAGCTTTCAGAAACAAACTGTCAAAACCAGTTTGATGTTGGTGATGAATTAAAAACTCAGACTTCTTAAGTATATACAAAAAATACATGATTTACATATTTATTTTCATTTCCTTGTGAAATACTGATTTCCGACAAATTTATCATCAAGATGGATCTCTTATATAGATAATTCATACCTAGTACATCACGTTTACTGAATTGCTCATTAGTATTCAAACCCCTGGTTACAAGAGCTTTTCTGAACTTGAATGAAAAAGTAATCAAGCATATTTCCCAATGCCTTCCTTTGTCTAGAACCTATAAATGTTGTTTTTGATTTATAGCTATTTTATTCGGTGAAAGTGATGTTTAATACAAAACTACTGATAGGGTATGAGAGATACATATCTGTATTTGTTAAATCAACTCAAAATAGAACAAAAATCATTTTCTTTCCGTAATGTCAATGAAAAATTTGTAAAAGGTCTGAAAGATATCTCTGTGAAATCAAAACAAAAAATCTCAACTAAAGGTTTTATTAAAGGTTTAGAAGGCAAAGACTTGCTGAAAATGTCTTCATTTTGATGTTAGCAAAGATTTTGTCCAAAATATAACAGGATGTTATCGACTTTTTTAAGGGGTGGGGTAAAGGGGAGAGGAAATGTTTTTTGTATGAAGATCAGCTGATCGAATCAGAGAAAGGAAAGTTTGCAGGATTTGTACAGATGTTGAAAACTAAATGTGAACAGATGGGTCTAATACATATTAAGGGGTATATTCTTTGTTTCATCAACTGTCAACTCCCAAAAGACAGATTGAAAGATTGTTATCTGTTACAGAGATCTGGCCACAACTGGTTTATCGGATAATGTCCTATCTAGGTAATTTATTCACTTGTCCTATCAAAACAGATTTTTCTTGTTTTCATGAATCTACATTTCATATTACTGTGTTTTAGGTGCATTAATAAATTGCTGTATTAAAATTAATTAGAACACAAGTAAAATAAGAATCGGTCCTGTTTGCAGTTACTGAGAGGAAGAAAAGAGAAGGGGGGAGAGGGGGGGCAAACCAGTTTTAAATGCTACCTCTGTATAAAGGCCACTTGTTTTTCTCCTTTGGGTGCCCTTTACAGACAGGTCAAAATCTAGGATTCATAAAACCCTGCACAGTCACTGCTTAAATGATAATGAAATCCTATACTTAATTAGTGTTTATTTCTATTCTTTTGTTTCCTTTTATCAGTAAGACAAATAAACATGTTCTCGAAGTCATTAGAGATTGAAATCACTAATAATGTCTTTGTTTATTAATCATTTCTGGAGACTACATTATTTTAATCAGGGTTTCGTATCGAGAATAATTTCTATCCTCAGGTAAAATTGTACATCTGGGACAGGTGTCGCTTTTAAAATTTGGAGGTATAGCATATGGATCATGGAGAAACAAAGAAGGTTACATTTACCTGTAGGCAATAATTCAGATTGTTTGTAAACAAACTAAATTACAGGTTTCAATTACATGTAGATGCCAAATGTTAAAACATCTGTAAATTATGCCCTCACCTATATATTGGATGGGAGGTGTTAAGGGGTAGGGGGGCATGTAGTGTGATGCTGATGTTCTTTTTTCCATCCAAGTCATAACTTGGGAACTTCTCAATGACAGATTTAGTTTGTAGTTTCTATTTACTCCATAGCAACATGATATCAAACTTTATGATTACTTGATGGTATTCTTGATAAAATATATAGAAGCAGCTCATTCATGTCTTAATGAAATTTTTTTGTTTATGTCAATGTTTTTTATTTCTGAAGAGTTATGTCCTTTTATGATATACATTGCTGGTGTGGGAGGGGTGATATAACTTGGCTTACAATTCTGGTTTTTATCATCATTAATGTTCTATGTTATACAAAACTGACATGTTATTATAGGTCTTAAGTAAATTATGCTGATTTTCTCATTTGCTTCGATGTTTTCGTTGCAAAAGCAATCCGCCTATTTTGATTTGATTTTCTGTTTGACTTCCGATTGAGCGTAATTCATTTGTCACCATGTGCTGCACATGGAGAGGATTAATGCGAACCGTGGGTGCAATGATTACCGATCATCTGACAAACGGCTAACATTGTCAGTTTTCACCATGCAGTTTGTGTCATTTATACAATGCAAATTGATTTTGAACAATTAGCAATGTTTGAAAATGCTGATTATGAAAGCATTAGACCAACATAAAAGAAAATGGCTGTATTATCTATTCTGATTATCTGCCTCTGGCACTTTGAACTTGGTTTCTAAACGTCCTCGAGCGGAAACAATATTGTACACATTGGAAATATGAGGAGGAAGCATATTATTCGGACTTTACAGATGCGGCAAATTTACACAAAATTATGACTTAATTAGTATTTGTAAATCATATTTCTATGATGTAACGAAGCGTTAACATTATATTTAGTGGTGATTAAGGCTGGAGACTTTTGTAGAGAAAACGAAACGATGCATAATTTAATCTAACATGCACATGCTCCACTTTTAAATGGTGTTGTTCTGTGGGGGGTTTACAAGATAAGGATTCAGTGTTCAGGTGTTGTGTGATTACAATACGAAACAATGTTGTATGAAATAGCTGAAATTGGTCCTAATGTGATAGCATTATAGCACAATGGAACAGTAATTTTCATAATGAATCCTGGCATATGTTTTGTTTGTTGTAACAAAAAGATGAAATTATGATTAAAAAAGTTCTCATCAGACTTCAGAAAGTGTCATTTATCTAATGAAACAAGAAGTGTTTCTGAACTGAAATCTTATGTGATAGCCAACAGATCGTTCAGTGGGGGAAAAATCAATCTTTCTATTAAATGTATTGAAAAGTTAAGGGTCTAGAAACATGTGGATGGTTACACCAGTGAGTGTTATATCGAGTCAGCTAGGTGGGCTGGGAAATTATTATCTCTGAAATAGATGCTACTCCCTCGCAAAAAGTGACGATACTTGATGGTCAACATGTCAGCTAAGGTTAGACAGGTATATACTTGTCCAACCATTGAGAACTTTCTTCAATGCTTTTAGCCATGGTTTGTGACCATGCAATGGTTGACCATGGTCATACATGGTTTACTATCGTCATAGAATTGACCATAGGCGTTGATGATTGTGAAATTACAAATGACCATGGTCAAATTAGGTTTATGCATGTCAACCGTCATCACTTGAGGAAGGCAAACAGTCTTTAAAGACATGTTTCAAGACAGAGTTTTTGAAGACATGTTTCAAGACCGAGTTTTTGAAGACATGTAACAAGACATTATATGAGGACATGTTTCAAGATGAAATAAAAAAGCCTCTTTTCCTGTTTCAAAAACAAAATGACGTTTCACAGCAAGGATAATATACCATATAATAAATGGATTTAATAATCTCTTTAAAACAAAGTCTTATAAAAATAAATGATTTGTCAGGATAGGCTCAGAATAAAAACATGATTTCTTTATAGAGCAGTTTTAGGGTGTAATATACAAATTCATAGATTTCCATGTATGTGACAGGATGCTTGCTACATTCGTAGATTTTAACCAGAATAACTGACAGCCTGTAGCCACTAATAGACAGGTCCTGAAAGCTGACATGTTTGCTTCATATTTTTATATATTCAATATTCACATCTGCAGAACTGTGGATAAAGCTAGTGCCATGTGGCCAGGACATGCTAATTTGTGAGGCCTCTAAACATCCATACGAATCTTTTGTCTGCGCCATGTTGATATTTTAGATCCTGCCTAGGTCGTCATTACATTGTTCGATGGTGACGTTCAGCTCGCTGACAGCTTTCAATGATAAAAATAATCAGAAACGAAAAAATGGATACCACTTCCTGTGGCTAAATTAATGTTGATGGATTATGCACAAGGGAAAGCAAAATTTGCATTCAAGTACAAAGGTGTCGTGTTTGTTAAACCGGATGTCCATTTCCCTGTGTCCAGCAGAAATTTATGCATGAATGATTCTGAGTAAAAAGGAATTGGCTACATGGCCTTATGACATGTGCAAAATGCAGCCTCTAATTGGTTGACATGCAACATTCGACAGGGATTGAATGACCTCAATACTGACCAGTGGTCAGTGATTCATGCAGAAATGACCATTCATGCTTCTTGCACATCAACAAAATCTTGTACAAATCCAATTAATGTGTTAGTTATGGATGTTATCAGATTCAATGAAGTTTCTTTTAATGGGTCAATCCATTTCAAATTCTATGAAGTATTAGCAATGATAGTGAAAAATTTAACAATACTTTCATAATAATCATTATCATTTGGATTTCATGCATATGTTTTGTGTATGTGTGAAACAGGGAAGATTTCTGTAGACAAGACAAAAGTTGACATAAAAGGCCCTGAACAAGTCAGTCGTCTTTCTTTGACAGACATCAGGAAATCGTCTGGATGTGTAAAGGTCAACCTTACATTCTTTCAAACACCCACTCACATAAGTGTGGTAATTGATTTCAATGATACATCCAAACTTGCATAAATTAGATTTTAGAAAATGAATTAGTGCTTGTTCTATTTCATTAGTATGCTAAATTATACAAGAGTGTATGTTTTGTTGGTGTGTAATTTTCATCAATGGCATTCAATGAATGAATCATTTTAATCCGAATAAAGGAAAACAGTAAAAGTCTACATTAGGATTTGTCTTTATATATTTTTTATAGATAAGAACAATCTATTGCCAATGAAAATGTTTTAAAGGACATATGTCCCTCTTACTTCACAAAGTTATCTTTCATAGATAACTTGAAGTAATGTTAAGTTATGCACTTTCTTAAACAACAATATTCATCCAAAAGAACAAAATTTTCTGCAGATTTGAGAAAGATAGCTGCAATCCCTTTAGCGTTTTTTCCAATGCTTAATCAATCAAAAATGATTATCATTAATTCTGAACAAATATTTGCCTCTGGTATCATTAATGGTCGTCCAAACTGAATAGCACAGCCACCTCACACTCCATAACTATTCATTTCTACTATAGAAAACATTTCAGAGCTGGCTACATCCTTTCATGAAACTTTTCTCGTTTCTATGGCAGTCTGACAAGCATTGTGTTTAACAAGATCGTACATGTAAAAAGTAAACATCAATATTGTTTCACAATAGCGGTGTTAAACTTGGAACATGTTGCAGCTTCACCGCTAGAGTTCTTTAAGTATGAACAGATCCATTAGTAAAATTAATCAGAATCTCTGTTAAATGGGTCATTTATGAAGGTAAACATCAAGAAAAGTTGGTCAGGTGCAGAATAATTAAAAGGAAGGAATAAAGAACAGAAATTTTTACTGACATATGTGATGCTATATTCCGGAAATTTGACACATCAAGCCATATTGTGAAATATGAGTCAACAGTGTTTATTATATGAGTTTCGTACTTGGTAAGTGCATTAACTGTATCTGGGTGTATGGGTACATCGGTGATATCATACAGCACGAAAAGTTGACATTTCATTGTCACAGACAAGACAATCAATACGCATCGCTATATATCGGGTGTCCGGGGATGTTACCAACTTCCTGTATCTATGGGATTCGAGGACAGTCCCGTTTTTTGCTTTATTGTGTGTTTCAGGTACAATACCTAAGAGCCCTTTCAAGGGTACCATCACTGTTTGCATCTAAGTGTGTGTATTTAAACGGTTGAGTGACCCGACACAGGTAGGCTATGAGCAGCCCTCTTTACTTCAGATCTCGCGCTACAGTGCACACATCGTGGTATCGTTACATAGGCGCATTGATCGAGGAATGCCTTGGATGCTAACATTGTGTTTAATCGTCAACCACGACTTGCTCTCTTTCATACATACAGTGTAAAGTATGTATTCAGAAATATAACGCGAATTGAACATGTCCGGGATATCGAGTAGAGCCGTCATTGATTCCTAGCCCAGCGACAGGGTCTGTGTGCTAGAATGTTGGTGTATGAGACAGTTAAGTTCCAGCACTGTGTATATACCCAAACATATGCTACCTCCAGTAACATGCGGAGTTCAAATCTTTAAATTGGTGACTTGAATCACGGTGGATGCGACTATTCATACACTGAGGTGTTACATACAATGGATGGATATTTTGTGAATGAAGAAGATTATAAAAGTATAGAGGTTTCATCGGTGTCCTGGATAGTACCCTCGGGCAAGGACGAATGTCACTTTATCATCAGAGGTGTCAAAGATTAACCTTCTAATGGACAAGTGAAATTGGCACAGCTGATTCGCTTATGATACCTGTGGATTTACTTACCTGTATTGTGACTGTAGCGAGTTACGTGATGGAATATCTTTCATTCGGAAAGGAAGTATTAAAGAACCCATTGGATTTTTAACTTTTAGAAATCAACTCTAACAAGTGGTTTGTGTTGGTGGTATATTTAAGTTGAATATTTTCAAAAGAAAATTTTTTAATGTTGGTAAATTTCTTACAACCATGGATATAAAGTAATGTTACACCATTCGACAGGAATTTACAGAGGTGTAAACTTGGAACATTAAATTTGGATCTGTTATTGAAATGGATCACTTTGCATAGTCTGAAATTGTAGTGAGATTGAGCGTCACAGAACATCATTGGCTCTATCCATTGGGATGTGTTTATATGGTTTCCTGAATGTACGCATCATGATACAGACCTTAGCCGAATAGAGTAGATTTTATCAAAATTTTGATAAAAATTTGAAATGCACCAGCAACAGGTTTTTGAAAGCAAGCAGGTAAGAGACTTAAATCATTTGGTTGATAATTTCATGCTTCATTAAAAAAAATTCTGCGTGTAGTTTAAAATCTTTTTTTAAAATGGTTCTGTGTTATTACTTGAATATGTGCAGCAGGTAATATGTGCTCTTAAGCAGAGCTAAAATCATAGTTTTATAGTTTCAACGATTTTGATGATTTCACGAAGATCAAGACAGTACACATATATTTGTTGTAAGGCTTGATTCATGTGTGTGGATGGTATCATCTTGTACCACACTCGAATGATCATATAAAATATGAGGAAAATGTGATATTTTATGTATATGTAATAAACATGGGTTTTCAGACTATTGTATCAAAAGAATAAAAGAGACTTCTGAAGATGTTTCATATGATAGAGGCCGAGAAATTGTCAAACACCAGTCTAATCGTTTTAACGGGGAAATGAGAAGACATTTTATACATTTTGTCGAGGTGTGTTTAAATGAAATGCTTTTCAATAGCGATTTTGGATTATGTGACACTGGAGTGTTGATCTACATCGCTATCAACAAGTTATGGAGTTTATACACCATGGTATTGAATCTGACTTTATTTGTTCAGTAGCGACTATATAAACAGATTGCCTTGAAATAGTGGGTTGTCCTCAGAGGTCATAATGAGAAATAGGTGATTTTGGTATGTAGGAGGTGGCTTAAGTTTTCTAGGTATCAGTTAGAGATAGATTTGGGGTCAGGGATGGGTGGGGGTGGATAGTTCATATTATAGCTTTGTAGGATAGTGGTTAGAGGTTGCAGGAGGGTTCGAGGGTGCTAACAAAGTCTAAAGGTTCATTTGATAACAGTTATGTATAGGGTCTGGTGGGACTGGAAAAATAACAAAGGGATATAGGATGCAGAAAAAGGGGTTGGCTTATTGAAAAAGCATTTATAAATATTGTTAGTATTCATGATGGTAGGGAACTGGAGGAGGGGGTTGGAATCTTAGGTGTGATAGAGGTTCAATAACGCATGGAATAGTACTAGATATTTGCTATTTAAGAATGAAGGATGGTGATCTAGGCCATAATTTGTTTAGTTTTGAGGGTATGTTATAGTTATTAGGGAACTTGGGGAAGGGTTTATAGACTTAGAATAAGAGTATGAATAGAGTTGGTTTATCTTTCTGGAATATTATTCAATATTTTGTGAAATTAAGTGACAATTTCAAGATAGTATACGCTAATAGATAGAAGATAGTGCAGAGTTCTCCGAGATAATCAATGGTTGTAAAAGCACTGTGTAGCGTTGACAGTTCATCAGGTGTACGCAGTTCCTTTCGATCAACACAGCTGTGACATAGCGTATACAGTGACCTTATAAGGTGCATACTGCAATAAGCGTAAAATGGAAAGCACTTCATGGTTTGGCACTGAACTTACGAGGCCTATTAGCTTGTATATATGTACTGCCAAATAGTAGGGAAAGATGTGGCCTGGTGAGATTAATGCAAACTAAACAAGCTTTGGGACCTACAGAAATATTTGGAAACCATGTCGTTTACTAAAGGGAATTCACTCTGTACAGCACACTTCCGATTAGCTGTTGGTTGGGCTAGAATTTGAAGGATTGAGTATTGCCTTATTCCAGTGATGGTTCTTTTGACATAATTTGAACTGGAAGTTACTTGTTCATGCTAAATCAATAGAACCTAATTCTGTGTGTGTACTCAAAGGGTGCGCTCAATTGACATGCTGTGATGGAGGGTGCATTTGTTTGGCAGTATATAAGGATGTACTTGCATTGAATGGGAATTCAGAGGATTGATGAATTGGATGGAGTGTGTTGTCTATAAACCCATTGCTGTTTACTTTGTAGAATTTGAAGCCAAAGAATTAGATACATTTCAACAACTGTTAATTCTTATAGCACTATAAATTGTTTGGTGTCAGTTCTACAGTCTAGAATTATGCTCATGACATTTGGTTGTATTTTCTTTAAAATGATTACTTCCTTGACAGCTTGGCTCACTTACCACAAATATATTTCCATGTTAATATTGATTTCCATTTTGTTTTTTTGGGGGTTTTTTTCCTGAATAATTCCATCCCACCATATATTGCCAAAACCACAATTTAATGCCAAAACTTCATGATAGGACAGTTGGTTACAATGCTAGGTTTTACTTGGATTGATGTCATTGACAATCAAGTTTGACACAAGTAGAGATTTCTCAACTTTTTGACTGTTTAGATCTCCATGTCATGATGATTTGATCATAGGACTACATCCTACAGAATCTTCCAAAGATTCACAAATGTCACTTTTTGCTGGATACTAGAAGCATTTCCATGGCAACCCTGAAAACCATCTTCCTCATTTCATCTTGTCATAGAAAAAATGTTATATGGATGATAGCATGACTGTACTTCAGAAAATTAATTGAAAGCTGATCAGGATGAAGCATGTCGAATGAGGAACAGGCCAATATTGAGGTCAAATTCTAAAATTGAAGCAATCACTTTGGCTACATTTAGTATTGATTGAGAACTGTTCCATCCAATATTGGTAGATGAAAATAAGAATATTGAAATTTTGAGCCACGCGTTAAATTTGTCAAACTTTTATTTAAATTATAAATAAACAATTGCTTTTCAACTAATGAAGATATTAAGACTGCAATATCTATACTACACTGAAAATCACATAGGATATTATATTGAATAAAACTGCCACATTTGCACCTTTGTTGGGTTTCATGTATCTGTGGGACTGGCAGTGAAACCACTGCAGTGTTGCTGCACTGTGAGAGCACTTTAACTAAGTGACACGATTGCGTTGACTGGAGGTTTGCATGTCTGGAAGCAATGGACCATGACCTTGTAACGACCAGGGTGTAATCTTGTGCCTATAATCCCGTCCCGCTACACCCATACCACCCCTCAGACACTGCTAAACAGTTTTGTTCTTTTTATGTAACAATTGTTCACACTCGACTGAACTGTATGAAAAGAAAGTGAGGTTTTATGATTGTGGATGATGATAGACTCTCCTAGCAAAAAATAGATGTAGCACAGTTGAGGGAAATAATAGTTTCGGGACTGCAACAATTATGAGTTAGTCAGTTGTATATTAGATTCTTTATTCAGTGTCGTGGTATGATTAAGTAGGATGGGTGAAATGGTCCTCGTCAGTTTTGCTCCACATGGCCCTTTCTCTGATGGAGGTATAAAGGTATCAACCCAGATCAAGGTCGTAAGAATGTTTGCCACACAGGATGGTGTGCTGGTTTGGGAGCATATATTTGTCATTGTAATTTTTCTTTACATACATACTTTTGAAAAATTTAGCTTGTTTTGTGTGAAAGTGAGATATCATGTCAGAAAGTACCAGAATTCTTTTTATGCTGGAAATAAGTTAATTAAGATATCAATGGGTGAGAATTTTATACCAGTAGTTGATTTTGGTGCTTCAGCATTTAATTTACATAGATCATACTTAATGACAAAATCGTTATTTCAATGGAAGGGCAAATGTAATATTATTTTATTACAAAAAATATTAGTATTTCAAGCAAGACAGATCATCTTGCAAGGCATATTTTTAACACACAAATGAATGACAATGTTTAAAAATTATATTTTGATTTATAACTACAGGTGCACATTGTATGGTAAATTGATAATTGATCAGGTAATGAAATGTCAGTTTCGTGAATATGAAACTGACGTGGTTGTACATCAATCCTTGTTGATTGCGTGTGAAATCTTAATATCACATGCACCTGACACAGGTAAATACCTGAGGATTGTCTGTCTCTCTGTAAAATGAGAGACAAGTATAAACCATTACTAATCTAATGCATAGAAATTTACACAGCACATGCATCTCGTTAAAGGTGAGCACAGGTGTCATTAGATTTTCTCTTCAACGTCTAAATGTCACTCACTGAATGCCATCAAACAAACTCCAGACAATAAACACTATATTTACACTCAAATTAAAGCATTTATTCATTTAGCATTGGATTTAAACACTTACTCAAAACAGTTAATGCAAAGCACCACAATTCCTAATGGACAGGTCAGGAAGGTCATATGGAAGGACAATGGCAGATTGTGTCAATATTTTTAAGTCAATAAAAGTGATCAAGATCATTTAGGAACCTTTTTGATTTCTACTGTTAATTAATCGGCTAGACATTGATCGTAAGAGGTTTCCACACAGGTATTCATTTATCAAATATCAATTAGGTGATAATTTATCAAAAGGACTAGAAGGGCTGTCTACTTGGGCCCAATAATGTGTGGGTGAGGGGGTGATAAGTAGAACAGGGAGATAATTAAGTTACAAAGAGAAGGGGATAAGTACTCTTATCTTTGAAATATGACCCCCAGTTCCAGAGTCCCTGAGATATTCCAAGGTATTGCTTGTGAATTATGTCATAAGGTTATGTAAAGGGTATAATTTGAGCCCCAGTAAGGTGGTTTTAGGTCCCTAGGGGCCAGAGACACCAAACTGGCCAACAGGTGTCTCAGCAGACAGTATATGGTACACACACTGTATCAATATGTGAATAATGCATTAGATTGTGTGGATGGTAAAAGCATTGTCAGCTTCAATGAATACAAAGGCATATTCAATGAATTTTTCAAAAGATTTTGCATCACATGTAAAATCTTATTTGACTTTGTTGTACATTTTCTTAATATCAAATTAAGGAGATCTACAAATTCATTGTATATTTTTAAAATAAGAAATTATCCAAACTATATGTTAGGTTAACAAAACAATATAGTAGTTTAACTCCATATAGGTATTATATATATATATAACATAATTGTTATTCAAATAGTGACATTAATCAAACTAATTATGCAGGAATCTTTGTTTAAAGCACATTAATGAAATACATAAATACTTGTAATTGGCAAGTGAGAAGCACGAAATGGTGAAAGTTGAAAGTGTTTATATAAATACAATGGCTGTTTGATAGGGTGTTTATTTCACTGTGAAATAGCACAGATACATACAACGCCAGGTTGTTTTATTTATGCATGTGATTCAGAGGCTGGCAGTTAAGGTGTTGTTTAAGCTCACAGGAGGTTGAGGGGCTTCTGTTTATTTTTGAGTCGGAAATGTTTGATATGTAGACTTTTTTGTTTATCTAAAAATTAAATCTTCACTATTTATATATCTACTTGTATAGCCCTTCACCACAAAGGGTTAGATTTTCAGGCCCCTGGCTGTACTTCTTTCCTTGCCAGCCTTGTAGTGTCTAGCAAGCTGGGAACTGACCAGCACCCTACACCTGCCTCTCATAACTTGTAAGCCAGCCCCTGGTTTTATGGACATTATAAGGGTTGGTATGGCCATGATAATGACTGGTGTCCAGTGCAATCAAAGTGATATCTTACTTCACAGTGTGGTCATCCTTACTGGTCAGCTGTCACCTGTGTCCACAGGTCAATGGACCATTGCATTGCTAATGACCTACAACCTCTGTTAGGTGAACCACTGTAAGTTGACCTCTGACCTTTAAACTGTAAGCTACTACCAGCAGTAGTGTGTGAGTATACATGTAGAAGACATACACACTTCAGGATGATAGCGTGCATGGATGTGTTTTTATTGTGACTGTGTGAAAACTTCAAAGTGCTACCTGGATTTTTATAAAGAAAGAAGATTTGTGATTCCATTAGTAATGAACACTTTGGATCTATATACACATGTGAAAATTATTTTTGATAAACATGGAGATTACCTTTTCTTAGACATTTGCTGGATTTTAACTGCATCCTGTGGTGAAATTATTTGTGAGGATCATCTTGTATCATAATTATTTGCGAGGATCATCTTGTGGTGAAATTATTTGCGAGGATCATCTTGTGGTGAAATTATTTGCGAGGTTCATGTTGAAGTGAATTTAATGAGACATATTAAAGGTTGGAAACATGTACTATTTTACACATTTTTACTTTGTGTATATTTTACACAAGACCACACATGTCACAGATATGTAAGAAGTCAAAACATATCTGGTTTTAAAATTCATTCTATCGTTTACTTCAAGTTCGTGCCATTACTTTTATAGCTTTTTAATAACTTTGTACTTTGTTGCACAAAAAACATCTTTACGATAAAAAAGGTGCTTGACATTTGAGATATTGTGGTGCAGACATGTTTATTTAAAGTTTATATACAATTCTTTTTATCAGATGAACTTTTAATGGTGCAAACATTTAAAAGAATGTCACAGATAGGCAATAATTATATCTACATCCATATACTTGACTGTTAATTACACATTTGTATTTCTGACATTTTGAAATACGATGCATGTTTCCTGTAATGTAGTAAGTGTCGATATCCACTGTATCAATTGTTCAACGTGTACGTATGTAAATTTCTTATCATCATTTGCATATATTTAATTTACTCATCGCTTAATTGAGCATTCCTTTGAATTGACGTGGTTGTCCTGTGCCCAACCTTTCACAACTTTATGTCATTATGTCAAATAGATCTTTGCAAATCTGAAGCTGTCTTATATTCAGGTGTTTTTGTAGCTTTTGAATTTCTGGCATTAGAAGACAGCTTTTGTTGAGAAACATGTAACTTTACTGCAGTTAGTTGTTCAAAAAGTTGGCTTTGAAGTATTAAAGGTAAAATTTCATGTTGCATTTAAAAAAAAAAAAACCAACACGTGTTTAAATTTTGTGCTTACTTCAGCAAAATAATTATGTGCTATTGAAGTCTTGTATTTGAATATTGAAAACTTCCATGCCCCATTAATTTAATAAATCTGTTTTACCTGTATTTTTTTTATGGTTTGATATGACTTCACCGGCATGTGAAGTGTATTCATAGGTTTTAAGTACATGTATGGAGCTCTACACTGACCCCCTACCTCTGAAATACTTTTTTTTAACCATGTGTTTCTGGTTTCATGTTAACAAAATGCACTCATACAACTACTGAAAATTTTTTGAAGAAATTTAATACGTTAATAAAATTGTGTCCTATATATTTTTTTGCGTAATCAAATTTTTGGTACAGTCATATGTCTTGTAATTATATTTATGTATATATATGTGATCATGACAGTTTGTATTGCTGTAGAAAAAAGTGGTGACTCAAACTTATTATCGTAGAGTTAGTATGAAATAGTGGAAAAGTGATTCTCT
This sequence comes from Ylistrum balloti, assembly GCF_031769215.1. Taxonomy (NCBI): domain Eukaryota; kingdom Metazoa; phylum Mollusca; class Bivalvia; order Pectinida; family Pectinidae; genus Ylistrum; species Ylistrum balloti. Next base: position 137,114 of record NW_026782798.1, on the reverse strand, counting down.
TGGAACATGTGTTTGCACTAGGGTTTTGGGGAAGACTTTTTCTCATACAAAAGTCAAGGGCAATCAAATCTCATGTGTGAAAATGACTAAGTGTTTTGTCAAAAGTGATTCAAGGTGTTTGAAATGCTGTATGTTTTTTAATCCTTGCAGATGATTGCGGCACGACCGTCGGGCGGAGAAAGTCGGATGTACACCTCCGAACTGTATATGATGGAGGGTGGACTGCCCAATGGTCATCCTGTGGTCCCCATGCAGGGTGGTGGTGGTGGTCAACATGATATGCAACTTCAACAACAGTATGTTCAACAACAGATACAGATGCATCAACAAGCTCAGTTTCATCAACAAGTGCAGCCTCAGCAACATATGGAAGTGGTTCCCCACCCCGGGGGAGTACACCCCGGGGTCAGCATGGCAATGCAGTCACACTCCCTACCCCAAGGACACTATGCAATGCAGATGAGCCCAGTCCAAGGAAAGCATTATGTGACGCCCCCCTATATGAACTATACAGTGCCTCCCCCCCAACATCAACCTCCACCCCCTCCCACCTCCCCGTCAACGCCCTCTCTGAGCAGAATGTCGTCCCCACCCCCAGCAACATCAGCAGCGGCTTCGTTCTTTGCCAGGTAAGTCGTCTTTTGTTATCTTGCCAAAAGTTGTGCTATAAATAAATATATGGCATACATATACAGAGCGAGTGCTGAACTTTTAATTTTTGTTTCAAATTTTTTGGACCATAAAACTCTTTTCATTTAATGATTATTCATGTCATCTAATTTTGAAATTATTGATAAAAACTACCATATGGGATCCGAAATGTCCTTGAAATAATGGACTGAATTGAATGACAGGAGTTCAAAGTTCAGTCATATTTACTTTAATGCAGATATGCGTAAATGAAAAGCATTCATCATACATGATTTAAAATTCAATGGAAAAAGAAACGAAATTGCAGAACCAGCTTTAGCATGTAATATGGCTTTAAAAAGGCAAATTATTCAATAATTCTGTCTTGAAATGTTGTTTTCATGCAAAACATGCATTACAAATCGGAATATGAAAATCTGTGTTATTGAGTTTGTAACTTAACGCTGTCAGGTCACTTAAAATGCAGAACGGGTCGTTTATGCAGCTTTTCTTGAGTACCGTGGATTATAGCTCATATCAGTGTGCATATGATCGCAGGTAATGCATGTGCGATTTGGCAGACGTATAGAAGAAATAATACAAAATCAAATATGGTTTCGTTTCATGTAAATTATTGCATATGGTGCATTCTAGAAAAAGTCTTATGAACATTTTTGTTGCAAAATTTTTCAGTTATTTAGATTTGTTACATTTTCTGTATATATTCTGATAACTTTTCCACAATTCATATGAAATAAATAGATAGTGAGAAGACTTATTGTCACATAGCTTAAGGGCATTGTCCTAATGTTGAAGTTTAAATAATTAATGATACTTAATTAATTACAATGGATATTCAGCCTTAGTAAACCCCAGGAGATGGACACCTGCGATTGTTGAACTCAGAAAATCAATCGAATTTCTGAAAACATATTGACAGATTGAAATGGATTTATTTACATATAAAATGTGCTACTATTATAAGCTATATGGATTAGCTATAATCGGTATAGCACCGAAACATCGAAAAACACAAAAATTGGAAGCGGTATATTACAAAAGATTATCAATTTTTCATCAATATGAGGATGAATGACTCATTCTGCAATGAGTATAATTAGCACAGGTCATAATTATCTACGCGATAAGAATCTTTTGACAGGAATAAATCGAAGCTGGAACTATCGGGGAGGGGTTCTTGGGACACACAACTCCCATGGGAGGAGGCATGTAACTGGCTCCAGCTACTTTACTACTTTTGGAAAGATGATGTCATGCGATTGTGCCGCTCCACCGATCATGTGATACCCAATCAGAGCGATGTATACTTCCTGACTGTTAACCAATATCTAGTCAATATCACATGACAATTAAGAGCCTGATCAATCAGTGAATGGTCTGTTTGTTCGATTCTATCGAGATGCAAGTCGGAACATCTTTTTAAGCAGATGATTGATAAGGAGTGTGATAGTTTTTGCCGATTTGAATCCTAGATTGATTGCTGTTGTATCAAGACATTTCATTGGTCAGATGTTGTATGGTTTGTTGATTACGAGCCAACAATTCGAGATCAATGTTCAGCAATTTCTGATGTTGAAATGCACATCTCTGAATCCGTCAAAAGTGAGCTTTTTTCTTGTTTATCAGAATTTGTCAATGTCGAATATCTTTAAAATCAAAGGAAAAAACAGGCTCCTTCTTAGTTTTGGATCATTGATTTCTAGTTTATTCACACAATCAATCGGTGCTTTACTTTTAAATTTGGATACAGCTACTTAGGTATGAGGGAGGTTGTGTTAAGTTCTTAAGATATGAAAGAATCTGTTTATGAAATTAAGTTTCATTTCAAGTTTACAACTAACCAGCTCAATTAAGCGTTCAAATCACTTTGCACTGCATAGTCCTAAAAAATTCTTGTTTAGATACAATTTTAAAAATTGCAGTTTCGGCAAGTCACAAAATTACAAACAGTGTGATTCCAGTCGTGAAGATGTTCTTTTGATAACAACAGGAATTTGTTTAACATTTTTGAATCCGTATCAGCTAAATGACAGCTAGAAATCAAACAGTGTTCAGTAGAACATTACAGGTTTCTCTTTGTATTTGAATCAACCTAGATGTTTAACATAGAGGGGATGCTATCCATGATTTCCCTGTCACATTGTTCATTGACAAATCAAAAGTACTGATGTACATAATCTCTGTAGGAAAAGTGTCAGCTCAAAGTGTCCCCAGGCAGATTGACCTACTGTTGTGGTCGGCAGAAGGTATGAATGAATTTACTAATAAAAATATTGGGTGTTACGATAAGAAGCAAGGCCTCTGGGCTTAATACTACATCTAGTGTTTACTATTTCCAACCTTGTTGGGTTAAGTTTGACATGTTCAACTGTTGAAATTTATGACTTTTTGCCCTGAAGAAAATGTCAGTTCGTTGAAATTATACATTCAAGATGTCATTCCATCTTAACATTCACCTACAGTGTCGAAAGTTATTTTTGAAAAAAGTAAATAAAAAATTTTGTGGTCAACCATGAGATTAAGTAGTGTGATAGGCTAGAGTTTGACGGCTGTTGTGTCTCATGGTGTGTCAAATCTGTACTCTTTGACCTTAACTCTGTATTTCATGTTAGGAAATATTGTCATTCAACATGTCTTCCCCCTTCCAAGCTTATCCCTCATTTTTCTCTTCTGTTATGAAACTGCTGTGTAGACACTTTGACATTTTAATGTTACTTTGACACACAAAAGGGAGTCTGCAATCTGTTCAGCAGAAAATGCTCAAGGAGTCGAGGTTGTCTCCCTTGGATCATTCATTTTGAAGAAGTTGCTAAAAAGATACCAAAACTTACTTTACAAAGGTACAAATAACCCAAAAAACAATAATTTTGGTCACTCTTTTGGTTTATATTTTTTTCCTCTGGTTATCAAACAAATTTTCATCAACATGAAATATTCACATTGTGTGTACCAAGAATAATTCAAAATATGCTATACATGGTTAGGAATTTTCTAAAATACTGTTATGTAATACCAGCTAAGAACTCAGTAATCATATTTAATGATGTTGTCTAGACATCAGTTTTGTCATAAATACCATGTTTTAATAATTGTGTAAAGCTGTTTGTTCTTAACATGGACAATGGTACCAAAATGTGGACCAGGGACCCTAAATCTTTATTACATGGCAACACCAGGGTACATATTACCTCGTTGTAGTGTATATTAAGATATACTCTGAATAAAAATGCTTTGTCTTTTTATCTTTATTGAATGTCTTTATTGTGTCTACTATGTAAACATTGTGATGAGTATGATAAGATATGAGGAGGTTTATTGTAGCTTTCAGTCAATAGCACTCTTTGTATACATAGTCACTATGTGAGTATTTCATACAGGAAAATTCCTATGAAGGATTTTTTTAAAAATTTTTTTTGTTTTGATTTAAGTTATATTTAAAGTTACTTTATGATTTTTAAATACATGTATGAAGAAAAAATTTTAAAATCTTTGCAACACAAGATCACATATATATATATAGTTATGGATAATATAACACATTTGTGACTACATGACATTTTCATTTTTTTCTTAAAAAGGGAAGAAAAAAAACCACACTGAACATCAGAAATTTCAAAACTGATCTCAAAATGAATGGATTTGAATTCCTTTTTCTATTCACACAGTGTCAAAAACATATCCTCCCCTGTTGAGCTGTATGGCAGTTTGAGATTGGAAAGTGTTTCCCGGAGCCTTCTGGGGTTTCCTGTTGCTGGTTGTCCAAGGCTTATGAAGGGTTATCCATGGTGCTAATTTCTGACAATCAATCCAATTTTGTCTGATGAAAATCTGTCCATCACTTAGACTGATCATGTGATTGCTCGATGTGAACTTTAACCTTGGGTTCTGTGTACTCCTGTCGAGTGTGAAAAGCTGTTTAATTTCCTGTGCACATGCATATGCATGCGGTGTCATAGAAAAGGGGAGAGTTGGCATAATAGAGGTCACTGCGTTATTGTCGAGAACTATAAATGGGGCCATGCCGTGCTATCATATATCCTTACTCATTCACAATAGCATCCCATTCAGATAATCTTGATATATGATGACACATACCAATATAATTCAAAGGAAAATTAGTTGCCATATTGCCATTTACTGAAATAATCATTCTTTTTTTTCTTTGATTTTTTCCAACCATGTTTCCGTTCATTTTTTGTCCATCCTCATTTGTATGAAGATTACTAAATGTCAACCACGCCAAGTTTGTGGTAGATGACATGATATGCAGGACAGATAGGTCTAATTTGTGATGTTTAGAATTCAGTTAATTTTTGATTTTTGTTGATATTTTTTATGTATATTCTGTTGATGGAAAACTTTGATATTTTAAAAGGTGGTTACCAAAGATCTGCTCATTAAAGTGAAAATACCATGATGTGGCCTCTGATTTTCCAGAGAAAATATCTCAAATATGGGAATGATTCAAATGTACCTTTTTAAAAGAATATTTCATTTATTATGCATGAAGTTTCAGTTTTCTAAGTTTGTACTAAAAGGAAAAAAAATGGCATTATTTGAAGGGTTTTTAATCATACTTATAATTGAATGGCAAATATCAGCTAGAAATGTCTGTAGTGTGATTAGAGATCAGAGTGATGACTAATTATTGTCGATTCTTCGCTTTGATTTGGTTGTCAAGGGAGATTGATGGTCCGTCTCTATACACTGTTGCTGGGGTGCTTTCTCTTCCATTTCTGAGCTGGGCTTTACTATTATATGAATGTTTTTGGTTTTGACCAGTATTGGTCAAGGTGACCATTGGTCAGTCAGGTAGTTTACCACCATTGAATGGCCAGTTTCCTATTAATCTTTTGACTCCAATTGGTCTTGTCAAATTTCTGACAGATGTGATAAGAGAAGCAATAGTGATCCTGTCGAGGTTTTGATGACAGTACAACACTAATGGCCTAGAAGGCTACTTTGCCTTTGTATTTCTAATATGATAAAGTTGTGCCGACAAATAATACTCACATAATGTTCTGACTGCAGGCGGAATGGACAGCAAACATGAAACAAACACCAAATTGATGATATTGTATATGTCAATATGTGTCTGGTTAGAATAGTACAAAGTTAGATAAGGCTGAAATTGACAGAGAAAAGTTGTTGTAATCAGAACCTAGGAGAAGAAATGGATGTCGATGTTTATAGCATGTACCTTACAAGTGTAGATATCAAAACTGATAGGACCAAATTATTGATTGATAAATAAGTTCAAAGAGAAATTTTGTGAAAATTGGTGAATATTTTCTGTGATTGAAAAAATTATTAAAGAACAAAATGATATTGGGAGATTTTACAAACTAGATAAAGAAATATCTGGGTTAGAAATATATATATGATTTGAAAATTAGAAAGGAAAAAATTCTAATGTAATGTTTTAAATTTTCCATTTGCCTATTGCTGATTTGCTTTAGATTGAAAGACATAAAGAATTCATTGTGTATCAAAGCTAATGTTTACTTAAATGGAGAAAATGTAAAAGTTAGAAAGAAGAAGAAAGATTTAAATCAAGTGAATTTTCTGGAGTTCACATAACACAGAGGATGGAGCCCTATGAAATAAAAGTTTACTGTTAGGAGGCTCATATAATCACTTATATGTACTGATGACCCAAGAGACATGCCACACAATTAATTAACATCTATAGCCACCATTGTGTTATTGGGGTTGAGTCCTATGACCAGTGACTGGACATATGACCACTGACCAGCAGCTGGAACTCAATATAGAGAAGTGGAAAACAGATAGAGGAAGAGAAATTGACCTAGATATATGTTTATGTAAGTGGGGATAGGGATCCAATTCTAACAGAAATATCTTAGTGAAATGAATCTGAAGGGAGTGGGGAGGGGGAGGGGGAGGTCAAACCTCCTGTGTCTTAGTCAGTGTTGAGTCACCGTTACACCTCGTTACATTAATTAGCAAAGCTTCACCGAGATAACAACTTGATGATATTATTCATATTTCCTATTAAGATAAGTGACGTTCATGTCACAGCATAATACTACAAATTGCCCATCATTAGATGTAAAGTTGTAGGTTCTGCAAGTAAATAACGGTTTTTTTATACCTTTATCCATTCAGTGCTTCTATAAAAACAAGCTATTTCTCCTGATGAAATTTCTTATTATTTTTGTACTTGGAGAAAAAATTAGTTCCACCTGTTGGAAAACCCATCTTGTTCGTATTAATCAATTGATGATTTTTACATTGAAATACATCTGAATGTAATCGACTGTTTTCTTATAAACACAACAGTCCAAATTGGGTACAAACTTCTTCTGAAGTGTTTGCCTAATTGTGGAAAAGAGTTTTTAAAATCAAATTGTTTGATAACGGATAAATATGTTTTCAAAAATCTTCTGTCAATACTGTATTACTTCAGCTAACTTTAGACATTTTGTAAATAATCTTTCTTAAATCATCTATGGCTTCTGTACAGTTCATTGCGTCTGGAAAATATCAAGTTCGAGGGTGGATCATATTTTTGAAGACAGAAGTCATTTTTGTGAAGACAAAAGTCATTTGTAAGTTAAATGGGAGTAGAGTATGGCATTTGTCATGTCAAGACTTCGGGTATCAAATTCTCGGGGCTATTGATGATGGCACCAATTATAAAACCATCAAGCTGAACTGATGTATTCTGTGGAGAGCCATCATAGGTTGATATGGATGTCCATTTCTAGTTCAGGACATTGTAGAAATACATACCGCTTGTACTCATTACCACAAATAGCCGTAACATTAATTAACTAATTGGGTTAAGTGATGGGCGTTATGATTCAGGTAGAGTCGTTCAGGTGTACGGTTACCTGACAATAGCCAAGCCTCATTGTCAAGTGATAGACTTCAGTATCAACCTCTAGAGGGCGCCACATAAACCATATGCCCCCTGGCCCTCTTTAGTCTGGACAAAGCTTTATAAGGACATTAGCATTTCAGCTGTGGTCAATATATAGGCATATGGTCCACAGTTGGTCACAAGTAATTAATTATTAATTAATATACATTCATTAGTCAGTCGATTTTTAAAGTTGGTGTTTCTAGGGGATAATGGCAATTTATTAACTTGCATGTCACACTGAAATTAGCAAGGAATACATACAGGACATTGATTCATTATACATTACTGATATCTTTGTCTGCTTTACATCTGATTTATGGATGGTTTTACCTATTGAACCCTCGGATCTGAATGTCAAAAGTTGAAATGAAAGATGCACTTCAGACAAAGCTACCATCAGATTGTTCTGTATTTTGTGGTCAACCGAAAAGATGAAAACAAAAAAGATAATAAAAATGGCTTGCATTGTCTTTAATAAATAATTAGTAGTTTTGTTTACGTAATGATTTTTGTTTCCTACACATTGGTGGATTGTTATTGTTTATTTGATGATATTTCAAAATTTCATGGAGTATTTATCAATAGATTTGTTATTTCAAAAAAAAAATGTATTCGTTGTTACAAATGTTCCTTGAGTATTTGTTAAGGTCAATTTTAACTATGGAATACACATGTAAGGCATTCTGCTGGTTACTAACTGTAGAGGTTTTTAGTAGACTCGAAACGACACTTTATATCCAAAAACTCATAGAACTTACAGTAACGAAAATTTTCTGATAATTACTATGCGTGTAATTCAATATTACCTGTAGCACGTTTAGTAGATTTTAACGACTGGTCTCTTCAATAGCATCTCTTCCTGTAGGATTGTCCTCGAAGAAAACTACTGCCCTGTCACAGTTAACGCACTGTGTAATTTTCAAATCATTTGGTTGATAAAACGACAATTACAAAATATTTTTCGTGCTACAGGTACTTGTTGTAAGATTCTGGGACGTTTTATGAGTGAGAACAATGAGAACAGCTGTGTAGCTTAAATAGAGTTCAGTTCACTTCCCGTTGTTCCTTAGATAGGTACACTATTATTGATGTTTTATAGTCTTGGACTCTGAGTAATTTTTTGCTCAAGGAATGTTTATGAAACATTGTCATTAATATTTCAATTTAAAAGACGTTAATAGATGGGCAAGAATTGGAAAAATATTTAGGATAATTAATTTTTCATCGATAAAAATAAAGTCACTCTTAAGATCATGCTTTGTCAGAATCACTCTCATTGTTCTCAACTGATTATAAAAGTGATTGATATGTACCTTTCTCTTGGAGTTTTCAAATTGATTTTTCAATATGTCCAATTATTCAAATTTCTTTGCAGTGTTGGACTTGAAATTAGCAGATTTGCATTTCATTTCAACAAATTTCTTTTAACATGATAATTTCACTGTAATCTGTTAATCGATGGGTTTTCTCGATGTTTGGCAAATAACTGGTGCTTTCTGATGTAAATTTTTTTTATCTAATTTGTATTTATCCTCTTTGCCTCCCTCCTTCCCTCTAATAGTGTTTGCTTGAGTTTGGAAGCGACATCTCTCTAGAGGAATACGTTGATTTGTGCAATGGAGGGCTACAATGCATGTCAGTGAATACTAATTGGGTAAAAGTTGACAGAATAAAAACTTGCGGAGACAAGAAAAGATTAGGGAACAAGAACAAACGTCCTTCAAAATTATATTTCGTTGTCGGTTACAATTGACACATGCAATGCCGGCTTAATGATTTGCATGTTCAGGGGAAATAAAAAGAAAGGTAAAAACTATACAAATTGACGGCTAATGGCACTGCATATGATGCATGTGACAGAATTGTCATTGATGGCCAATATCGCGGATATATAGATGAATATCCGAGCCATCAATTTGCCAATTAGATTCACTTTTTCGCCACCAGTAAAAAGGAAATTTAATATTTCAGTTTTCAATGATAACATGTTTGTCAAAAAAAAATTTTCCATATTAAATGTTGTTATCATTTAGGGTGGGTAGCACTTTAATATGCTGCTCAGCAATACCATGTATGGCTAATGCCAGCTGACTTTTAACACTGTCACTCACCCTTGAAAATTTCATTCAATATGAAAGTTGAATTGCTTCAAATCAATTTCATTCATGCTCAAATGACATGTGATTTGATGCTTGTTTATTTCAAGAATTGGATGTGATTCATGATTTGAAATTGATTTTTTTTCAATTCAGTTTCATGTTCAGTCGATATATCTTATTAAATCTGCCATTTTATGATTATGAAAAGTGAAGGGTTTCTGTATACACCCTATTAAACATCTATATGTTGCTGACATATTTATGTGTTTAAAGCTGAATTTCACAATTCAGGTCCTCTACCTGTCTTGAAATTCACACTATATATATAAAACTTGTGTACCTTATAGTAAGTCTAATTGAACAATGAATTATGATAAAAGTTCATTAGCCTAAATTTAATTGAGGGAAAAATGCAGAAATAGATTCTATTTTTTTTTATTTTTCTTTGTTTGTAATATACATATATATGTTCAAATGCATATATGACAATACTGTAATTTCACTTTTTCTCACAGCCAAACTTGAATATTGTAATGCCTGTTGCTTCAAAATATTCAAACGGGAAATCTGCATTCAATCAAGGGCTCTATCCAGATTCTAATAGGGGCTATCAGAATTTGAATATCTGTCAGTTTGAAATATGACCCTGCCATGCAGCAAATTCTGTTGCTATGTGCAGTTGGGTGAAGTTGTTTGATGGAGTCAACTTGGAATGCATCATTCGCCTGCATGCATATTGAGGAATGGTCATATGGAAACACAATAACTGGATGTCCGTGGCAAGGGGTCTGACCAGTATAATTAAGACATTAATCAGCGAACTGTACATACTCTTCATATCTTACATGTCATCCAATTCACAGAGTTCATCACAGTATTGATCTCGCTGAGTGGAATGACAGAGATGTGGACATGATTCCAAGTCATTGAAACTCTTGTGATATCTTTGCCGAGTGAATCTTCCTAGATGAATTTTTCATGCCTTGCTTAACCTGAAATACCACTGATAAGGCGTCTCTAAGCAACAGGAAAAAATGAAATTTGTAGTAAACTCTGGAAAACGTAGCAAAGAAATACACCACATTTTATTTTCTACTGCAATCCATGACTTCACAGAAAGTTTTTTGTATGTGAGGGGGGATAACTCCTGGATTTTTTTCTGTTTTTTCATAATGATAATGTTTTCATTGCAAACAAACCTAGAGTCATGGTAAAATATAATTAAAAGACATCAAAAAATTTACTATTATATTGAGTATTATCCGTATCTTTTATAGATATATGATTTGGGGAAAATTTCATCCATGGATATTTTCTCTTATTTATACATAGTCTGCTTTAAAAAGTACCCAGTTCTTCTGAAAAACAGATGTGGCTGGATCTAATACCAGAACAGACATATACACATCTTTGAAATAATTATAGAATCAATCAACTCTCACCAGCTTGGAGATGCTGCAGTGTTTTTTTCCATCTTCTGTGTAAACACCTGATGTTTTATGGAAGACCTATGTCAATCTGCAGCTGATATAGTCCTGAAGTATCCAGTATGGTTTTGCAGATAATTTCTGACAGACTTTCTCTTAACATTAGCTGTATAACTGTAAGGGTAATGTAAAAATTATCTCAAACTATCTTTATGTTCTTATATCATGAATTGGTATTAGACATATTGGCATATATAATCTTAATGTTAGGTATCCCAAAACTTATCTCCTGTATTGACATATATAATCTTAATGTTAGGTATCCCAAAATTTATCTCCATCAGTTTTAAAAAATCTTATCCAGAATATAATGGCTCTCATATGTGTGTTTTCACCTTGGATTGGACACCTTGACTCAACTGTTGCAGGTGGACTTTTTCACATGGAAACAGTGTGTCCCATAACTTTTAAAAGTACATCACCCTATATAAAAATGTTAATCATGTGTTACATGAAAGATATTTTCTGTCCTCTAAAAGATGACAACTATTTAGATTATGACCAAAAATTACCACATAATGCTCTCAACTCTAATAGTTATTTATAAGAGTGCCAGCCTTTTCCGCCATTTATTATTTCTTTATGTATAAAAAAAAATTCCAGATTTCTGTAGACATGAAAGAAATTAAATGATCTCAGTAACTAACTGCAGAATTCCTGCTAATTAGTTTATGTTGACAGAATTTCTTTTGAAAACTTTTGATATGGGACACTTGCTAAAATCATGATTATAGTCTATTCAGTCCCATGGGGGTGATACTATGACATATAACTGGAAAATGGTTACACCCCTTTCTCTCTGCTCTAGCCCCTCTTGGCTCAGATCTCTCTTATGTTTAATTAATGGAAATCAAGATAACTAAACCCAGCTGTCAACACTGAAACTGAACCCTTACTAATCAGGATTTGTCACTCAAGTTACCTCCCCTTGAATCTTCACTCTCCTGTCTTTGGAGTAAATTGATGGTTGTCATGGTAAACATTTTGTCAGTTTAATGAATAACTTTTTTTGCAAGATTGTTAAGCAAGCTTAATTAGATATGATTAGCTATTTTTTATGTCATAAACTTGTCCAGAATATGGACATAAATTTCTTTTACGACATGGGTGTCAAAATCATATGTACTGGTACTACCCTACTTGTGTAATTGCCCAAACAACCTAGGATTCATATCTGTTAAGAACCATTAGTTATTTGTAAAAGGAGACAACATCTAGAAAACTTACATTGGAACAAAGAACTCTGTTTGCCATCAAACTCATATATTTGTATTCATTTAAAGTCATGCTTCCTCACTTTACTTTTTTAATGATATCTTGAAATAACAGATTTGAAATAAATTTCATAAAAATATGTAAGCTGCATTGCATGTTATTTATTTATTTAGCTATACATTGTTACAGGTATTTAGATTTAAGTCCTATACTTCCTATCAAAACCAGTATATAAGGTCAGATGGTAAAGTAAGGTATTTGGGTTGTATGTTTTTTCTCAAAAATAACCATCCTGGACACTGGCAGAATTTATATACCATACTTTGATTCTATCTGACAAGGTTATAGGGGTGGCATTGGAAGGGGGTATTTTCAACCAAATTGATTTAATGGTGGACAGACAACCTGTCCCTTCCTGCTATCCAACAACAAGTATGAAACACAAACTTGATGGTACTTAATGAAGAAAAAAAAAACTGATAAAGCTAGGGGAAAAAATGAGACTCCCCGGAGCTTGAATTGTCACAATGCTCCTCCAGACACAGGAGAGCACTACACAAGGCAGGTAACAGATCTGATCTGGTTCTGCTCAGAGTTTGATTCATGCTGACAGTCAATGGTGATACCTTGTGCTGTTAAAAAGACTGCAAGTGTTGTGCTGGTCTGTTTTGCGAAAGCTGTACAAGAATTTGGCACTTGGATTCCGTTTAGGTCAGGGAGGGGCTTTAAAGATCACTCTGACAGGTTGCTCGCATTTCAAAAGGTTACCGAGAAACAGCATGCCCTCCATGTTTTTTGTCGTATCTGTCATTCTGTCTTATATATTATGCTGTGACATGCAGGGCCTTTCTTCCAAGAGACGATTACGCTATACCCGTTGTTGTGCGGCAATGGTACAGGAATGTGTGTGTATATACCAGTTTTAATTTCTAGATACATTATACTTACAAGTTTTTCAACATTGCTAAGCATTCATAATTTCTTTCATGGTCTGTATTTTTTCCATTGCCCTCTTGTCCCGCCTAATCAATAAAGCAATGTCTTATCCCCACATTGACATATATATTAAACAAACATGGCTGCCTTGGGAATGTGGACCATTAAGTCACTGATGTCAGTGTGTCAGGATAAGCGTAGGTCACTTATTGATATAATTAAAGACACACTATATACTCGTCATTGTTCTAGTTCCTAACTACTAGCAAAAAATTACTGTTCTGACAGAACACATATGTAGGGCAAGCTATTAAGTCAAATGGATGTCAAGATACTTTTACGTTTAGAATTTGCTACCTGTCATACTTTCTTGAATTTAAAATAAACAACAATAAGTACATTTCTATTAATAAGCCCACACATCTCTCTTCCTGCTCTGTAGTAAAACCAGCAAATACTGTGCACTGTAATAAGCCTACCCCTGATTTTGTCAAAGTTGTCCCCTCATTATGATACAGATTTCATGTGTTATGAGAATGAAATATTGTCCTAATTGGTATTCGATATATGTCATGATGTTTCAGGTCTCACAATCATAGATGTTTTGGTATCTTGTAGTGGCAAATAAAAAGGAATTACAAACGACATTGTCTTTTAGTGTAAACCTCAGTTATCTGCCGTATCAAGTCTTGATTTTACGGTCTTCTCGGTACTTGTAGAATCTACTATCCAGGATATTTGATGACAGAATCTTTCGGGATATTTTCTTGACAAGCCAATCTGAATGTTTGGTCGCTCCAATGAGTGCCTTGTTGGAAGCTTGTAAGACCATGCAATACAAACATATGCCTTATGATGGATGGAGTGTCAAAAGTCTAATTTAGCCCTATCATACTTGACAGTGATACTCTGTAGTTTAGTTGCCAGTATGCAAATTAGAAAGTGACAGAATAGCCGTTAGATTCTCAACATTTCTCCCTGTCATGATCACTAGCCGCAGAAAACGGCTCTCATCTCATCATGCCATTGCTGTTAGCCACTTGATGCTCGATACTGGCTCAATGTAGAGCTTGAAGCTGTCAAAGAAAATGGGTATTTGATACTAGAAATACCATCGATTGCATATTGCAGTAATTAGGATGTTTTGGAGTGTAGTTGGTGTTATCAATATGGCTGAGTTTCACTTCTAGGTTAGGTTTTGAAGTTCTGCTATGATTCTGTATAGCCTGTCTGTGTGTATACTGAAGTTATGAAGTGTATGAAAGACAGCTTGCAGTCATAACAGCCATCTAGACCCAGATAAGTCAACTTGTATATTAGCCATATGCTTAATTTATTAGCCTTTACATCAAGTCTAATTTACATCACAGCAATGATGTCCAGTTCCCAATGTTTCCTGTCAACTTTCTTGTTTGGTTTGTCAAGGTTTCTGAGAAAACGCTTCTCTGTTATTTTCTCCTTGTCACATTTCATATATTGTTTTGACATTTTAAAATTCCCTGACATTTCTATTTTATCAGTTTGAGATAAAACTCAAAAGTTACCCATGGTAATCCTACAATATGCCCAGGATAAGATGTAAACTTTTTCTCAATCTGGACCAATTACATGACAATAAATTAGCTTTTTTTTGTAATTCTACTAAAAGGAGTAGATATGGGTGAGTTTACTGATTTCCAGATCAATATAGTATTTACTCAGATATAGCCAATGTCTATTTGTTTTTGATATTCCTCATTTTTTCCAATCAGTTTCAAGCTTTTGCTGAAATGAAAATATCACTATACTCAGCATTTCTGATCTTTTTCTTGGTTAATTGAAACTTATCACTAGTGTATGTTATATTTACAGGTAACAGATGAATGGCTCCACAAATACTAATTTACACAATAATTCAACCCATCAGGTCTTCAACACACATATTGCTCTGTCGGTAAACATTCAAAATTTATACACGTACCCAGGTGAGCTTTTACTTGTAAAGATGAAGGATATTAAGAGTTTATAGATAAAAAATTCTTATGAAATACCTTCACCTAGGATGGTACCTATCAGATACTGCCAGATGAAGTTAGTTTAGCGGCCATATGTTATCGACTGTGCAGTGTATAATAAATTGCTTGTAAACATTACCTTCTACCAAAAAATATATATGAAATATTTGTCATAAATATGATTCTTGAGCAAAAGCACACTGGAGATAATGTCAAAATAACACATGGTTTGTGGTAAGATTTGATTAGAAACAAGATGATGGGAAGTAGTCTTGCTTTACAGCTTACAGACAGAAATAAAGAGAAAAAGGGTGGAGTACTAAACAGTTTTGTTCAGAAGGGGGTAGGACGGTACACTGAACAGCCTGTGTGGAGGGGGTTGGATGGTATGGCTATAGTGAAAGGTGGAGTGATGCTTAAAACATTTGGGTTATAGGGTTTAGTGTAGCCTATTAGTGCCAAGGATAGCTGGAAGGGTCAGGGTTAGGATGGTAGCATTGGTATTGAAATGGGTGGAGTAGGGTGGTGCTTGGAACAGCTAGAGCAGAGTAGACAGCTTAACAGGAGTGTGTAGGGTGGTGTTTGGAACATCTAGAGTGGAGTGGGTAGAATAATGTAGGGTGCTGTCTTCAACTGCTAGAATGAAATGGGTAGGGTAATGTAGGGTGGTATTTGGAATAGCTAGAGTGGAATGGGTAGGGTAATGTAGGGTGGTGTTTGGAGCAGCTAGAATGGAATGGGTAGGATAATGTAGGGTGGTGTTTGGAACAGCTAGAGTGGAATGGGTAGGGTAATGTAGGGTGGTGTTTGGAACAGCTAGAGTGGAATGGGTAGGATAATGTAGGGTGGTGTTTGGAACAGCTAGAATGGAATGGGGAGGGTAATGTAGGGTGGTGGTTGGAACAGCTAGAGTGGAGAGTGAAATGTGGAGGGTGGTGTCTGGAACAGCTAGAGAAGTGGATAGGGTAATGCCTAGATTTGATAGAATGAAGAAATAACAATTCAGAAAGAAAGTGAGGTATCTTCATCTATACACTAACTTACTCTATATAACAGGAAAATTGAATCGCAAAACAACCTACTAGACCATAACTCTTTACCTTACTCAAAGAACTGCCCCTCATTGCATGATGACATGGTATTTATGCCAAAGGCTTGTTACATACTTTACCAATCAATTTCATCAAGGTCAAGGCTGAGATTAGCATCAAATTCCTACATGTCAATTCATTTAAAATCATATTAAATATCACATGATGTCATTCATGCAAAATATGATATGAATTCTGCACAAGTCTGATCTTCTCTGAGTATGAAAGTTGTTCCTTTGAAAAGATTTTAAAAAGGCAAGCCAACATTTGATATCCTTAACCTTGAAACCTACAGCTGATTTGAAGCATTGCTTGCAGTATATAAATGTGCACATGTGCAATTTAAAGATCAATCTAAAACAAATCAATTTGATCAATGTCAGACTCGGATATTTCTGCGTAACATCTCACACTTGGCTGAAGCGTTATTGCTTGGAGCTTGAAAGCCATTTCAAATATTAGTCTATGTAAAGGAATTAATTATTCTCAAAGAATCTTTCACTTAAAAAGAATCGTTTAATAACGTATTTATGAAAAAGCTGTTGAAAGAATTCAAAAGTTATACAAACAAAAATGTCATGCAAAACATTTCAAAAGTATACATACAGTGAGAGAGTTAGCTTTTGAGGAACAAACTTAAATTTTCAGTAAGAAACCTTCAAACAACAAACACAGTTTGCATTTTCATCAGAACATATGACTGATGAACTTTTTGAGATGAGAGATAAAGAATATCTTGGCCGGTTTTTGGGTAACGTTGCATACAGTTGTAGGCTTCCCCAGGATAATCAGCCTCCCTGGGTGACACAAATTTACTGAAGTGAAAAATACCCTATATATATCTACTTTACCCACTGACTCCCTAGGTGGTTATTGCGGGTCTGGTGTGACCTCATCCGTTGGGGTCTTTGCTCTTTTAAACAAAGGTCAAATGTTTATGTGTTGATATTTGCAGTAGAGCTTCCATTTCCTGTTCGTCTGTAGTAGGTCTGTCTTTAATGAGACCTAGAACTCACCGAAATCATAATCTTTGTGAAAAAGTAGATTTTCTGTCCTGATAGAGTGATCCTGCTGTTAAAGTGTTGTATGGCTGCAAGGTTTTATTCATAGATTTGAAAAATTTTGTTGCATGATTTCCAGGCGTTTTTAATTACGTATAATTTCATCGAACAAGCAAAGATCAAAGTACCTTTTGCTCAATCTCCAACAGGAAGCACGTTTCCCTCCTGTTCTATTTTTGCTCATTTTGATGTAGATAAATAGGTAAGCAATGTTTATTGTAATAAAAAGGAATCTTCAAAGCTTGGGAGTAAAGTAAGGGCAAAAATTACAAGAGTTTCATTTTTTCTCACGATGTGTTTTCACACAGGGAACATTATATAAAAATTCTGTACTATTAGTTAATTATCCAAACATGTATCCTACACATGGTTTACAATATGGTGCAAGGCCATTGGTGGATATGACTGCTAAGTCTGCTAATTTACTCTTTTTGTGTACATTTTGGAAGATGTTGGGAAAATGCAAACATTTTAGCAAGACTGACAGACATGAAATTGCCTGGAAGATAGGTTAGATAGGTAGATAGTCTTGCCTCAAATCTTTAACTGATTAGCACCTCATTTTGGTTCCCAGTTATCACATAAGGTGTATCATGGTGAGTTTTGGTAGCAAAAATAAATGAATCAACTTGTCTTGTCAACAAAGGTATATACTAAATGACTAAAGATACTGTGCCCACATTGTTTCCAATGATAACCTGTAAACACCAAAACCCAGCTTGACACAGGGTCTTGAAAATGTTATATGGCTACCACACAAGCAGAGACGAAGGTTGAATTGATTGGAAGGCGATTAGTGTCATTTCTGATGAGGGCAATGTTGTAATGACCAATAACAATGTCTGAGCTTGGGACAGTAACTTTGTTTTCGGTTGCGAGGGTCAGTAGACTTTTAGTGGAGAGTGACCTTGATTGACCTTGACAGTTTTGTTGTCCCTGAGTTTGGAGTATGCTCTCAGCCTAATGGATGAAGTATTGGCACTAATACATCCTGTTAAACCGTCACAGTAGGTGAAGTGCTGGAGAGAATAGTCTGGGGAAAAACCTGCTGTCATCTCTCCTTCCTGCCTTCTGGGCGTTATGGAAAACATCCAGGTAGGAGGAGACGAAAACTGTGGTACAATAGAGAGCTTAAAAAACAGAGGCAATGGCCTGGAAACTCGCTTTGCTTCGTTAACTTAAAAAAGTAAATCTAATTATTTCCTTTTGAAAGGAAAACAGTTTGAATCTTGAAATTTTTCAATATCACTATAATGTTTAATCCCAAAAAAAAGACCAAGGATAAGAAACATATTTTTGGAAATTTAATTTTTTGGAATTTTCAGAGTATGCCTAATTATAGAATTCAGAAATAGATTTTTGTTAAGTTGATGGAGCTATGAACAAAGTCTTGCCCAGTGCTGTCAGAGAACAGCAGGAGATCGAAGCTGGTGAAAACGTTTTTTCTAATACTTATGGACCTTCTATCATTGAAGGCAGTTTGTTGTACATATGGAGCGAGATAATTTTACTCCTTCTTTCACAGCATATCAAATTCTTTGCCAAAGATTAACCAAACATTGATATTTAAGAGGTGTTTTTGATATATATAATCATAAACCTTTTGATGTTAACAGTTTTCCCCAACCTTCCTTATTACAGTTGGAAATTTCTTGTGATAACAGACAATATTGAACAGAAATATACACATGCAAGATACAAATCATTTGACTGAGTAGAGTTCTATTGTATCGTTACTTATAACTAATTTGATTTTTTGTGTCACAAGATAGTCTAGTCGCGGGACAGAATTGAATTGTTTCCAACGATTGTGATGTGATATCGGGACAATATACTCTCCGGGATTGTTGTCCTGGTCATAGAACATAAACCTCTATTACAAAAGTTTGGTTCGTTGGTGACAAATCCCCAGAGACATTTAACCCTATATATAAGTAATTTGAGTTTATACTTTACCAGGGTTGTAAAGATTTTGAGTACATGTATGTTATCTTGGACAATTTCATGAGGAGAAATTTGCTTGAACTTATCAGTGACCTGTGAGCTATATATCCTGGAATTGAATTAAGCATAGTATGTATATTGCGTGTTAATGATATTTGAATCTATATTTCTTCATATCCAATAATACCACTCCTGTGAAGTTAGTTCATCGATGAAAATTTCTGAGGGACATTACTTTGCACTCAAATTTTTAGCATCTACATCCTCAGATTAGAGATATCCAGGACCCTGGAATCTTATATATCTATTCTCACTTGGTTGGTCGGATTGTTATTTATTGATGGAATCGAGAGGAGTTTTCATCATTGTTAGCTGTGGGGTCTGTTAGACCTATGGCAAGGCATTCATCTTCTATACGATACACTGCCACATGTTCAGCCCTATTGATGACAATTCAATGGCTCTAGGTACAGGCGATTGATGGCAGTACCAACAACATAGTACAGTCTGCTGTTACCATTTCAACACTATTCTATTTATGGCTCGATGACCAGTGGTCAAAGAAGCATTATTCGAATTATCACTGGACCGAACATAATGGATTTGTGTATGATTGAACAATATTACAAATGAGTAATTCCAAAAGAAAACAGGTTTAAGGAAAAACAACCTATATTCACATCGTATATGGTCTCCAAATGGATGACATTTTTTGTGAAATAGACATTTTCTTATAGTGAGTGCTTTCTTAGATATTGGAGATTGGATTATTGTGGGCTGGCACGTTAGCATCGATGCACTCTGGAGAAAATGTCCAAAGCGGAATACCATAGCAACTAATTTCATTGCTGGAAGTTTCTTTATTTACTAGTTCTGACCTGAAAAAACAGTGCCCCCTGAGAACATACTTTGATGAAAGATTGTGTTGGTTGGATTTGGCTTGACAAAGTGAAGGAAAGTGAATCCAAGTGTGTTCTACGATTCAATCAATTTGATTTTGAAACCTAGATTTCATTTCACTGTGTACTAGACCGAAGGGTACTTGGAAAAAGTCTTTCAGTACCAGTTTGAACAAATCACCAACATTGATTGATTAGAAATTGATGAAAATCTTTAAAACAAATTAACCACGAAAATTATCAAACAGCAGTATGAAAAGGAGATGACCACATTTGAGCGCCATTGCCTCAAAAAACTCAATAAACCTTTTACTAGCTGTAGGATCTAGAATTTTTTTGTATGTGTTTAAATAGTTACTAAGGTTTATTTATAGAAATAAACAAAAGAAAAAACAACTTTCATTTTGTGGAATGGCTCTACAGTAAAATAATAATGTTGAACATACATTTTTCAACCCTGGAAGCTGGATTTTTCTGTTTTGTGTAAATATTCTAAAATAGATTTATTGGGAAACTTGCCAAGACCATTAGTACAGACAATACAAGTTTATGTGGAAGGAAGAACTCATTTAACATTTGGACAAATTTTTGCAATGAAGCAATTTTTTTGTTTGTTTTATGTAAACATTTGATAAAAGGTTATTTCGAGAGTATAAATTGTTTGATAAGACAATACAAGTCTTTTTTTATTGGGCAATATTTTTGTTGCATCAGACCCTGGACTTTTTTTGTGTTTTGTGTAAATGGTTTATCCAGTGAATGCATTTCTACTTAACAGCCCACATGACAGATAAAACGTTTTTTAGAACAATTGGATTTTTTATGTTTTTTTTTTTTAAAGTTCAAATCATGGCATTTTTTCTCATTTGTATAAATGCTCTTTAAACAGCTATTTTTAAGTGCTTGGAAACTACACTTAACCCAGACACAACAATAAAATCAGTCCGTATATTGTGACACCTGTTGGTCATGGGACACTGTCCATTACTGTCTGGCTAACAGTTGGAGTGGTATTGTTTATAGAAATTCTAGGACTTGATCCCAGCAGCCTGACTACCTCCCTAGGGAGTATCATATAACTTACAGCACTGCCTCCATAATACTACTACTGCACACACACACATACACATTTATACCTAGGACCAGGAACTGCACTTAGCTACTGTACAATACACAGCAAAGGCTCAGTCAGAGGGCTAACCCAGGCCAACCAAAACTTGGCAGTACTCCGGGTGTGTAGTCAATCATTGGACAAGAAAAAAAAACACACTACTAGTATTTCGTGGAAGTCTATACAATATATTTCATCCATTTTCTTGTCCCTATTGGAAACCAAAACACAAGAAGGGATTCCAGTAATGTGATGGTTTAAAAGAGAGCAGACGAGAAATATTGTGTCACAAGATGTAATCAGGAAAATCACATTTTCTTGGTTGTGTAACTTTTTTTTTATGCTGGCTGTTTACATTTTGATACCTGGTAGATAATTGACGTGTTTTGAAAGTGGATTACAGCAGAAGCTAAGGAATTTATTTACAAATGCTTGAAGATGAGCACTCCAGCAACCGTTGGTAATAGGTAAGTTGTAGGATGTTGGCCCTGGGACTCTTTCTACTTGTGTTCCTCCTAAGTGTTGAGAGAAGAGGGGTGGGGGAGGGAGTGATGATGGATATGCCTTCTTGCCAAAATAAAGTGGTTTCTAGAGGTGAATGCTTGTTTATATCCTTTAGACAGATTGGAGATAGATAGTGTCATTGTAAGCCGTCAAAGTAAAGCATCAGATACTCATGTCAAGAGTTTAAATGAATCTGATGTATAAAAAAATGAGAAAAACATAAAACCATTTTGAAACCATATTTCCTTGTGTAATTATGATGTATCTATGTTAATATTCTTCTCTCTGATTTACAAGGTTTCAATATGTGTTCAGAAGTTAAAGTTTTTTCAGTAAAATTCCTTCAATTCACATGAAAATGATTAAAAATTAATATTAATCTGATGTGATAAAATAGTCTGTAATGTTTTTGCAATGTTATCTATTTGTTTCAGATTATATCTATATCTTGATGAACATAGACAAAACTGTTTGAACCTTTCCCAAGTCTTTCTGAAACAGTTGCCTTGGTTTGATTATACATGTATATTACTTGTATTGATGTGGTGTGATCGTTGATACATACACAGGCAGATGATGATAAGTTTTAGGCTCGTACATAAATCAGACACATTCCTTTTTCGTTTGATCTCTGTACGGGAGAGTTGTATGTAAGTCTATAACACAGGACATAGTTTTTGTGTGTTTAGGACCTGATGGAATGGCATATCGACATCATTGTCATGTATTAAGGGGAAAAAGACACACTAACAATGTCAAAAGTAACTCAACACAACCTCTGTAATATTGTATATCAATTGGGGAACAATATCGTAAAATATATACTTTTGTCTCTGTGTTGTCATATTACATATTCAATGACAAAATTGCGGCCAATTTGTGAGTGTATGTGCAGTATTACCAGAGGGGATGGGTCCTCTCTCCGAGGGGCTTTGATCCTATAGGAATGAACCATAAGGATAAGATCTAAGAATTCTTGGCCAAATGAATTGATAAATAGTTATTAAAAGAAAGGTTGCAATGATTAAAGGATAAAAACAACATCATCACAGTAATGGGAGAGGAAGTATATATTGATGTCTGCAGTCATTCATATGGACATATAAACAACACTGGTATCTGAAAAAGTGGGGGAGGATATCAGGGCACCACTGCCTGGGAGAGTTATGCTGGTGGGGTTTTTTTTTCTGGAGGTCTGTGACAGAAATATCACTGCAGTGGATCATATACAATATTTATTTTGGTTTAAAGCAAATAGAAGAAATTTTAAAGTCTTTCTCAATCCACATGAACGTAATAAAACTGTCCCTGAATGAACACCTGTAGGGACTTCTACTGCCAAAGTTTACAAGTAATGTTTGTAAAAATAGTTGATGAAACCGTTTATTGTATAAGGTTTTTGGTTTGCACGAGGTTTAATGTATGAACAGGTTTGACAGTAAAATTCAAAGCATTTATATATAAAATAGATAATGATTCTAAGAAATTTACTCCTGAATGAAGGTTTACTGTGTCACAGAAAGTTGACAGTGATTTCCTCTGCTAGGCTGACAGCTCATTATGGTAGAATTAAATTCACTTTTATTTCATTAATTATATGGTAATTGTCAATCTGACTGCAAGTGACAGGGCACGAATATGTTTTCTTTTTGTTTCGTTTTATGTCATGAAGTTCTAAAAACTCCTTCTGCAGATAGCATTCTGTGAAGTCAGAATCTGCTGAAACACAGATAGGATGAAGACAGTTTTGTTGACATTAAGAAGTGTTGATGTTACTCATTGCCAAAGGCTTGTAATCTCTAGATCAAAATTCATTACTGGTAATGTGTATCGTCTTCAGCGAGCTACAGTTTACCATCTTGATGTTAAAAATGCTTGCTGTATAATGCATTGAACTTTATGGCGGGAAGGAATCAGCGAAATAAATATCTATGGGCTAATAAGAGATAACGTTGTCATAAAAAATTTATGTTATATAGCTCTCACAAATGCTTAACAATTTAATGTTGGGTTTAGATAAGAATTTGGACAGAATAACCATGGATTCTGGTACAAACTATCTTGATTGGAAGTCACTAAATCATGTAACTCACTTCCGTTATATCCTCGACACAAAATTACGATGCTCTATCTCCAGACACAATCGCAAAAAAGACAGAACAACTCTACATAAAAAAACGGTTGTTGAGAAAAGTCTCTATCAAAAGTTCCATATGTCAATCACTCATTTTTCCCAATGATTAGGTGCCATTGTGTGGTCATATAGATAAAGGATGGGATTTGCCATAATAGATACACTGTGCTCGCAAAGTGACGGTTTTCAAGCTTACATCAAACGTTGGTGGTAAATGTTGTAGTGTGACATTTCGAGCCTACTTTCTGCGCTCAGAGGCATAAAATTTAATACAGAATCCCGATGGAGTGATCCATTTCTGTGATAATTAAGTGATTTTTTGTTGATCAAAGGAAGCATCTTTACTGTTGTTTCAATGTTTCATCGGAAACTCCGGTCTCATAAATCAATGAAACTCAAGTTTCTACTTTCCAACTGGCCATTAGTTTCAGAATGTGAATGACTTATCTATCTGCGGCTCTGTTGAAATGACAACATTAGCCAGTGTGTATGTAATAATTTAGATAATGTCACAAAAAATGACTGGTCTGTTTTGAGGGGCTAATTGAATTTCGCATCAGCTGCAGACTTAGTTGGTATGTATATTGATTGATTGCGGAAATGACCAAACAAAAAATACATATGAGCATATTTCAATGAAACGTGTTTACTGGCCTGGAAGAAAAATGTGCTATCAGAGGAGAGGGGAGATATGTTTTGTGTGAGGATATTATTCAATATTTCAAGGGAAATATTTTAACGAGAAGAGACAAGACCTTGTTTATCCAAAGCTGTCATATTTTACTCTCTTTTGATACATAGTGAAAAGATTCAATTAAGTTAAAAGTATTTCCTTCATTAACAGGGCAATATTTCAAGGATCCTTTGTCAATACAAAATGGCCTGACTACAATGCTGTTTTGTTCTTGTCACTTTTGATGAAATAAAGACAAATTCTACTTTTATTACTAATGACATATTCAGCAAATAAATGTGTATTTACTTTAGAGAGTAACTGAAAGAAACATCAATAACTTGTTAGTTACACCTCGCATGAAATCCATATTTCCTGAAACGAAGGTCAGAGAAATATTTTTTCATCTCATTTACTTATAATTTATTGCTGGGTATAGTTACAGATTATTTGTAATTCTATATCATAATTTTACAAGTTCAAAGACAAAGATTTGCTTATAGAGATCTGGATCCTGTCTACTCTTTGATGGTATAACCTTTTAAAAGCTTCTCAATGATAAGTCAATGAATGATGACGTCATACTTGGAGGATTTTTTCTGCATACATCAAAGTATACATGGCTTTTAAGCTGTATGGATAAAAGTTGAAGATATCAATAATTGGTTGCTCTAGCTGACCCAATGTTGAAGTTTAAGGTCGATTTCCAGATATAAGATTTTTTTTTTTTTTTTTGCATGCGAATTTAAATATAAAGATTTCATCACTGGTTGATATTCTTGCACTAAGTATAAATGGCAAATACAAAAACTCGTGACTCATATAACAGAGGTGGTCTTAGTTCAGAAGATTGATTTAGCAATTGCTGACAATGTTCCAGAAAGTGCAATATATATGGGTGGGCTTATTACCAAACATAGTAATTTGGACAATGGTCTGTAGCAATTGCTGACATTTCTATTTTAGCTTATTACCAGGGTTGGACTTATTGATAGACACAAAAGAAGTATTGTCTTCTGTGTAAGCCAGGCTATTGGCTCTGGTAGCTTACACCTTTCATGATCTAAGTGTTACATAAGGCAACAGTTATCTCCCTTCGCAGAACACCATAGGTATCATGCCACCAACCGTGAGTGAGGTTGGTGATTACAACCAATTATCTTGTTGTGGTTATGAGGAATCTGGTAGTCAAGACAGCTGGTCAGCCAATCAGTGGGCAGAGAGTCCTGCTTGGTCAGTTACTGGGTCCATTCCAAACATGTTTTGTGCATTTGATTCTTATTGGTGAACATCACACATGTTGACTGTTAAACAATGCATATCTACTGTCAAATTCTGACATTTTGTATGTATTAAACATCTACACACACATGTATATATACCCAGAAATGGCTTTTATACATGGTCGTTACCAATATGTCAGAACTCCAATATAAATTTGACATGGAAATCAATTAGATTATCTTTCAAACATCAACATCAACAAGACTACTTTGAAATAGTCTTCTATTTTATTTTTGTACTTTTTCTTCTTCCTTAGAAACACAAAACAAATTTGAAATTTTACACCAATGGCTTAATTTGAAATTTTCTCTATGTACATAAGGTGTTGCTAAGTAACCTTTTCATAATTGTCAGAAACATGACAGTTTTTCATATGATATTACTCTTTTATGATAAAGCTAATTAGATATCATTATTTCTGATGAAGTATCTTGTTAGGGAAAATGGGATATCAAAATTGCCCCATTTCGTATTTAGTTTGTATAAGCATTGTGCAACGTGATTGAATTTGTGAATGTTCGTCATGAAAGAGCATAACATATAATAAAAAAAATGTATACTTTTAGGTTCCAACTTAATGATGGCAAAAGAAGTAGATCACCTCAATATCTGATTCACCTAGACAAGGGATATTTGTCAGACAAAATGTGCCGAGTTGTTTGTATATTTCACTCTTAATGAATCCGTTCTGTTAACATACACTATAGAGAATTGTAGAGAAGATGGTAAGAATATTGCCTACTTGTACCGTATTTCTGCCAGTAATTATCAAGATGTTTACCTTGGCTTATTTTATGAGACTAACTGTAATAGCCTTTCTGTTATCCGGTAAAACAAAACCAGCTGTATACAGAAAACTATTACAACTCGTGCTGTTCATAGATTTGTACCTTCAAAAGAGGACCATAACACTCACATGTATTACTCAATATCTAAATGCTGTTTAGTGATGAAACTGAAGCCATCAATTTAACAAAATGCAATATGACTATTGATTCATATCATGAGGATTTTTTTTTTTACATTTTTTTTCACTTTTTTTTTCTTTTTACATTTGTGTAGTATTTTAAAAATTTTCTCACTATTTTTTGCATTGGTCAGCAGTTTTGAGATATCTTGGAAAGTTTCCAGTTCTGACAGATTTTAAATATGACAGATATTCAACTCAATATGCACCAAGGGTACTTAAGAAATTTGATTGATTGCATGACCTTTCAATATTTTTTCCAAAACAGGCTTACCGTATTACCCCTTCAATAAGCCCTTACTTGTTAATTAGTGATTTTATTTACATTATTATTGTATTGAATCATAACACTACTTGACTGACCGCTAATAAGCCCACCCCTTCCTTTGAGTAAGAAGTAATGATGTGTTTGCCTAAAGGACAAGAAGATGTATTCATGTGGTATTCATGTAGTATGATATTTCTATACTTCCAGAGCAGCACAGAAGTTGAGCAAAAAGAAGAAACGGCTACACCAGCCTCCAGAGCCAGAACCGCCACCGTTTCCGACCAAGTTTTACGAAATCATTCGGATGACCCCTCCCCCAGCCCCACCATGCCTCTTACGAATGGCTGGACGATTACAGACACCTGGAGTAGGAAAGGTAAGTCTTGTTTGCGACATTGACCAATGGAAAGAGTTGTTACAGATAGTTTACCAATATAGGAGTATATGCACCAATCAAAACTATTGTAATATTTGAAGTGTCTTCAGTAATGTGGTATCAGAAGTGTACCAATCCAAGGTATGTAATAGAAACAATAGAACCAATTTTAATTATTCTCAGGGCAACTTCAGTACCATCATCATAGGTAATTATAACAGAAATCTGTTGTCCAGCACTATCTTAGACTGATCCAGTCTAATCTCATATGAGGCATCTTGATAGACTGACCAACTGTCTGGCCAAATTGCCTGTCGTGAATGTATGGCTACTGGTCATGCAGTGGTTACAGTTCAGGACTCAGGGGGTCATCCCCACCCAATAAAAAACAGAGCGCATGGATAAACATGTCATCACCACCGCCTGGGAGCTGCAACGTAGTGTTATCTGTCTAAGTGAGCAAATGACTTGAAAATCATTATTGTCTTTGTTTTTGAATTCAAATTGTTATGATTTAGCAAAACTCACATTGACTTCTCATGAAACCATTGCTTTTTAATAATTTTGTTTCGTCAAAATGAAATTCAGTTCCATTGATATCTGAAAACAATTTTCTTCTCATAAAATATTTCCTAAAATAAGAATTTGAGCATGAATGGTTCGTGATGGGCACACCATTGTCAGTGTTTCGTGGTCTGATTCTAGAACTAAGGAAAAGTTGTGTTTGAGTCCCATACAGTGTTACATCACAGCTGGTCAGTACATCTGGACAAGGTCCAATCACCTCTGGAAGTGGACTGTGGCCAGACTAATGGACAAGACCTATTTTATAGCCACCACCCGCTGACCAATGCTCCAACTGGAATGTAATAGCATTTCAAAGAATAGACCACAAAACTTAATTTATGGCTTCCAAGCCTGGACTTAAATGCTTTCAGTGGGCTATACTGACAGATACAATTAAGAGCATGTGTTTTTGTCGCTCTGATAAGCATCTCTCCTGAAGTTTAATTCAATACCCTATCCTCACAGTTTCCAAGACTGCTTTCAATTTACATCTACTATTTTCTTATTCTTTGATAGTTGGAGGTTCCTGATCAAACATTTTCAGTATTTGTTTTAATTTTTAACAAAACACAATTCAACACAAAATTATTGTTGTACAATTTTTCTTTCACTTTTCCAATTTAAACATTGAAACGACCCTTCTATGCCTGCTTTGCATCAGATTATAAGCATTAGTGTTTTCTCATCCATGTTTCATCACAAAACATTTCATCTCTTTTGAATCCTATGATATATAGATATATATACTTGCGATAACGGCACCTGTTGTCACTTTCATGTCCAGTTGACTTGAGGTTTTGACTTAATGGTCTGGCAAATTATCCCATACTTGAAATTGACTCGATATGAAAAACCACAGGAATTTTTATCTACTTTCTCAGACTTGTGGTTTTGGATATGCATGTAAAATTTCAAAGAGTTAAGGGTGTAAAATAGCCAAATTGCATGCATTATTTAATTTGATGCACAATGTAGACTTTCAAAGAGATTGGTTTTAAAACGGCTGAATTGCACACATGGTTGCTAGGATGAACATGTGAAGATTTCAAAAGGCTTTTTAGCATCAAACTGATCCAAATTGCGCACATATGCACTTAAAAGTACATAGATATCAAGCGATTCCGAGTTTTTATCGCTATTGGTAAGGCTCTTAGAGTAAAGTCAATTAGGAATACACTATATATTAAATACACATTGCCAATTCTGTAACTCCAGAGTGTAATTTGATATATTTTAATGTAAAACATACAATTAACGAGCTTAACAGAAAACATCACTAAAATGTTGTTAGTATGGATTTTTTTTTCCATAATTTGCACTGTTTGAATTGTTGCTATGGTGAAATTGGAAGGAAATATTCAGTTGGCACTGATTCTGAAATGTATATGGGCTTATTTTTGGGTGAGGTTTATGTAGAATTAATGCTGAGAACAAGAGAAGGTCTT
The DNA here is from genome assembly GCF_031769215.1 of Ylistrum balloti. Lineage (NCBI taxonomy): Eukaryota > Metazoa > Mollusca > Bivalvia > Pectinida > Pectinidae > Ylistrum > Ylistrum balloti. The sequence continues at coordinate 107,519 of NW_026782798.1, read as the reverse complement.
ACTGTTTATTCACACAATAAAGCTTAGTAAGGTTCTGCTTGGTTCCAAAATGTTACTGCATGATCAGGTTTCACCAGAAGGTCAGATGTATTTGCCAGAGGCTCAGATTTCTTCGTGAAGACAGAATGAATACACACTTTAGAAAGATAGAATGATGGTTTTTTAATTTGAAGACAGAAAGTGTAAAATGCTCATTGACTGAAAAGGTTTTGTTTTCGTTCAGGAGTGCCAAAACTGTAACTATAAAGAGATTGTTCAAGCTAAACAGTGAGAGGTTTTACATCATTTAGATGAAGTGTCAGAAACAGGAAGTATTCTCTTTTCTTTGACACCCAACAACATGATACGTTTGTGTGTTTACTTTGGATAGACTGAGCCTTGCTGAAGAACCCTGACTATCTCTACAACTACCACCACCTCAGTTTCCCCCACCCCTACTTCTACCCCCACCCCACTCCCTCCTATGTATATCTCTCCCTTCTCTATACATCAATTATTTGACTGTTTTCTTCTATTCTTTATTCTCTCCCTTTCTTTCCATTGTTTATTCATTACTTCTAAATTCTAGTTCAATATCCCAAATCCAGTTCTCTCTACTTCCTTCATTTCACTTATTATTATCTTCCTAAGTGCATGGAATATTGACTTTTGCTAATCAGCCTTATCAAGAATTTGATGGAGATTCCTCTCCCCTACTACTCCCCTCTCCTGTTCTTACCATCCCCCCCCCCCCCACTAGACCCCCTGCCTACCCCCTCTGTTTACCTTGTTGACATGGTGATGTTGATCTATCTATTCTATCACTTTGTCTGTCAGTTAAGCTATGATACACTGCTCATCAATAGTGTCATAAGCAAGAAGAGGCTCCTAAGGGAAAATAACCAAACTTATCCACACTTCAAAGAGTTTAAAAAATTCCCAAATTCACAGTAAATGAGGAATAAATTCTATAAAAATCAAAACTTATGACATGGTTTTCAAAATACTTTAAACAAATGTACTTTATTTTTCTTATGATGATTGAAAATCATTTTAGCAAGTTTTTTTTACCCTGGTTTGGTCCCTAGGGCATTTGTCAGCATGGAAGAATATGAGGAAGGAATGGATGGAGTTTTGGGAGGGATGTTTAACCATAGGCAACAAACTGTCTAAAACATTGATAGGTTTCCAAGCAAAATGCAGAATTGATGTGGGGGGTAAATATTTACAGGGAATGTGAGACGAGGAAAGTGACAGCATGTTTCAGAAATTTATTTTTTTTTACAACTGCTACTTGATTGTTTTAGGGGAAAGAGTCTCAGAATTTGTCAGTCTCTAATGGCAATTATACAGAAACACATGGGGGGGATGAAGCGCCACCTAATGACTTCAATACATCTTGGCAAATCTTTGATGTGTTTTTCAGTAATCAGTATACCATTACTGCAGAATTTGCCACCTATGAAACAATATGATACATGTTTTCATGAAATCTACACTTGCTTAAACTTTCTACCAATTATTTTACGTTATTCTAACATCAGGTTAATTTCTTTTCTTCGTTTTCTAGAAGAAATTTAGTACATGTTGTAGAAAGTTTGCACAAAAATGTTTGTAATTTGCTTTTGTAGTCTATTTAAGCTTTAACTGAAACAGATTTTGATATCGTGTGAAAGTTATATGAAAATTAATGTTTTTTGTCAAAAATGGCAAATTTATTTGTACCAGTTTTCTGCAGGTCATTAGAATTACACTGTTACAAATTAGCTATAGATTATTACAGCCCAATTTTCATTGGATCAAAAGTTGGTGGACATTCCTGTATTTGTAATAAATTTTCATCTGAAGCATGAGGTGAGAGTTACGGAACATTACATACAAATTCAATTACTTACAGCAGCTTTCTGAGCCCCGCCATTTTTTAACGGGACTTGAATCTGTTCAGCTGTATGAGCAGCATATGTTTGCACAATGTAGGTAATACAGGGCTACACGGCAGAAAAAAATTAACCCAGATGTTCAGCATTATAATTAACAGGAATTACTGGAAATACTAAAAGTAATTGTCGTAGAGACTAATTGTGTGAGAATTTTATCTTAGCATAAAGCAGCTCTATATTATCTAACACTTACCACATGTTCAGAAAAACTCCCAGGAAAAAAATGTTTGTCCATTTATATACATATTGATATCAATGTTTCTTATTACGAAAGAAATTATTAAAAATTTCTTTCTAATTCATCAAAGAAAGTGGGGTGTCACTCTATTTGGTATGAATCATTTAAAAGTGGTTATCTTGAATCTTATACATTTTTGTGTAATAAGTTCCTACAAAACACATGGTCAATTAAATATAATTTGACATGTGTAAACTTTTTTGGATAGTTTAGTAATGATTATAATAGGGGGAAAAAATGATGTTTTGCTATAAAATTATTATTTCATTTTCGGCTGGTGTTTTCAAGGATATACAGAACACAGTGGTTAGAAGAAATATGGAGCCTTTTTGATGACTGTTTTATGTTCACTTTGGAAAAGTATTTGTGTCCCAGGTCAAAATGACCACAAAAAGACAATGAAATAGTTAAACACAGCTTGTTTTTTATTAACAGTTTTACATATCTTTGACAAGTTTAGCTTTTGAAGTAAAATTCTGGATGAGTTTAATTACAAAGCTGATGTGGGGAGACTGTTATCATTATAGTTTAGGTTTGCAGTTGGAGATAAAACTGTCTACAAAGAGTTGTGTGCATATTTCTCCCAGTTTTATTCCTGTTATCTATAGTGGACAGTGGTCAGAATCTTGATGAGTGGTCAGATAAAACAAATAAAATCACAAATGTTCAGTCTAATAATCCTCTAATTATAAGATGGCTCCAAATGATGGCTCCAGAACTACCACATCAAAAATTAATCTCCTCCCACCACATTCCAACATGGCTTTATTTACAAAGGAAACAGGAATTCTGGAGACCCAGACATTCTCAAGCCATATACACAATAATGTCCATGCTTCCCAGCTCATGGTCACCAATCATAGACTAATCAGTTCAGAATTAGTACCAGCCATGGGAACTATTGAAGTTGAATTATGCCAGTTTGTATGTCAACACGCTAGGACTAGGTTATGCCCCTTTGAAGTGGTTTCCTATATCTGCCCCTCAAAATTTGATAGGTCTAATGAGGGCCAGTACAATCAGATCTAGATACCAAGTCTTTCTTGTTTCATTTATCATCACCATGGTAACAGGCTTGTTTGTTAGACCCTAAGCTTTTACTGTAGACAATGACTTTCTTCATCATACTGCTGTATCAATGAGTTCATGATTTCAAGAAAATGTAAATTCTCCTTTAAGCATATTTCAAGAAGAGAAAATGAATTAAGAAAATTGTCAAAATATATTTTAATAAAATTTTGTTAAAAACTTGTTTGATTGCAATGAATTATGAATCATAAAATTGTCAAATTCTGATAGATCAGAAATTTGGATTTCCAGAGTAGCGTCAGTTTTTGTCTATAACAGGACCATATGTTATCGGGACTGTAGGGAGAGGCAGATAATCTCCCATCAGTGTTATCAGAACCATGTGATCTGGTCATAAAAATGTATTTCTGAATACAGCCAAAATTTTATTTCTCATATAATTAAAGTATAAGTTGTCACATTACATAGACCATATTACAATCTTTCCTGTTTCTAATTACAGCAGAGTCCCTTAGGTTTTACTCCTGGTGTTGGGACCACCGATTGCTAGGGAGAAATGGTTGTTAGGGTGGTTAGCAACCTGTAGGTTATACGTCCATTATGTAACACTTTTAGGTTCATGATGTTCCATATGTTGATAATATCATCACCCTGTGGTGTTTTTTATGGCAAAACTCTCAAAAATAATTTCATGATTTCCAGAAATATCCCCATATAAACTACAGCAGCTTTTGTGATTTGGTAAGTGAAGGATTATGGAAGACATCGTTTTTCTGAACTTCGGTGCATTTTGAAACATGAGATAATCAGTATGGATAATTCTTTAACCTGTTAATTTTCTTCCAGAGTGATACCAGGACTTGTGGAATAGCTGAAATAGGACTTACTTCCAACTCTTTTACATGTATCATGATACATTTCACTAAATAGTAGAACAAAGATTGCAAGCTTTTGAAGATGTTCAGATGCTGGTGCAATAATTAATTCTATTTTGCTTAAGGTATTTGCTAGAAGATAATTTGGACAAAAACAATATCGATTATGTTGTATATATTTCATCACAGTAAGTTCTACAAATCAACCTTAAAATATTTTTTTTCAAATGATTCAACTTCCTGCAGAGTGAACCATTGTAAAACAGCCCAACATGCACCTGTGCATCAAAATGGCTGCTATTTCTGGCCAGCCTGATCATCTCACTGCTTTCGCTTCACACCTTGGCTGTTATGTAAATGTTATATGGCACTCGTGGTGTGATATAGGGTGTCAGGAGGAAAGTTCAGAGGAAACTCCTTTTTTGTGCCAGAAGGTCAGAGGTCGTTTGCTTAGATAAAACATAGGTGGCTCCCCCTATAACAGGTGCACCCTTGGGGACAACTTGGGAGGCATCTGCATAACTCGTCTTCCGCTATTAAGAACAGTTATTTTTATAAGTTTATCTGATAAAACTTCAAATGATAATGAAAAAAAGTATTACATAGCAATTTACATGGTTTTGCATGCAGCTTGTGTGTTTTTCATAAAGAATGAAAAAAGAGGGGTTTTCATTTAGATAAGGTATCGATAGTATTTCATTAGGATGTTGTTTACTAAACTTACTGCCAGAGTACAGTTATCTATCTTAGATAAATAAGTTCCGGTGCTCTGCTCTTGTTCTCGTTTTGGAACATACTAGTTCTACAAGCTTAAGTATAAACATGTAGCTGTTTTCCTGTAAAACAGACAGGACATGATTCTATATAGAATGACGATAACATCTGATACAGGGGGAAATGTTGTATGCTTAGAAATGAATTATGCAGCATCGACTTCTGAAATTGTATGACGATGTGTCTGATTTAGCTTAAAAAAGTTAATTGATGAAAATTGGATTGCAAAGAATCAAAATGGTTTTGTAAAATTTTTTGTGGTTCTGATGAACATACTAACAGATGGGTTTGAGGATGAAAAAAAAATATGGTATTATACTTTAATGCTGTAACAGCAAACGTTCACTGTTTCATGCAGTATAAATCGATTAGTGAAAAGACTCGCATTCTATTTCTTGCATATCATATGAATGTCATATTATTTCTAATTGATGTACATGAGACGTGTGAATTTTTTTTTTTTATGAGGAAATTTTTTTAAGGTGGAAAACAAATGGAGTTCCTTATGTTAACATTACTTTTGACTTAAAGTCAGTGGGTGGGCTTATCACAGGACAATACGTTATTGGTAACAGGATAATAATCGATTGGTGAATCTGCTGAATTGATAATTCGCAGGTAAGGAATTAATGCTGGGTAAATGATGAAATAGGATATAAGTTATCCAGTCTTTATTAAAGCAAATACATGTTTTTTTAGATTTTGATGATCTTGATGGCATTGTGTGTGTTTACTAAAATAATGATAGTAAATGAGAATCAGAGACCACCATATATAATATGTGTTTGCTAATAAGAATTGATACGGTAACTTCAATTGAATAATTTCCACCAGTATGCAATAGATTGTTACCAAAATTAGGAAAATCACTTTTGCAGAAGCTCCTTCATCTTTGTTTTGAATGTACAAATAATAAATGTAGCATGAGGCAACTTCATATAAAAAATGATGAAAAAATATGAAGCATAACATTCCTAAATTCCATGTGATTTATTTACAAGGGAAATAACGAATGATAAATATGAAATTCTCAGCTGGAAACAATCCCAAATTATATAAATGCTATTGGTTGACATTCAAATGGCTCGTTTTGGAAATTAACTGTTTTTAAAAGAAGTCTTTTCAAGGACTATATAACAGTTGTGAAACATTCTTTGAATATAATTCTGGGCATGTTGTACCTAATTTTTCGTAGTGCTGTTTGAAATGTTGTTTTAAACGATTTCCCTTCAATCTGGTGTTATTGACACTACAGTTGTTGAAAATTTCCTGCTGACAAAATTTTGACAATTCATAGCATTTGAATAGAAAAACCACCGTTTTGTAATTTGAATGGAGGATTTTTTTGTAATTGGGTGAGACCCCCCTCGATGTTAATGACTGCTGCTCCTATTATCAACTGCTCCTAAATACTTCATAACAGTTTAAATGTGTGATTGTTTTTGATTGCTGTGAGATAATTACCAAGTCTTGGCTGCATGTACAGGAAGAGGGTGGGGCAGATGTCGTTCTAGTGCAGATGGAGGCAGAGGAATGGTTCTACATTAAGGAAGTTAAGAGACAAATATTCAGGGGGAACTGGTAGGATGGCTTTTCTTTGGCACCAGAAAGTTCTTAGTATCTACATGTGTCATTTTATTCAATGAACATTTTTGTGAAAGAAATTTTCTGCTTTAGAACAATTTCCCCATGTCAGATGGAATGAAAGTTGTAATTAACAGGCAAGCACTTAGCCCTTTTCTTCCTGTTTCAGTCTTTAGGAACTGATAACTGTCTCTTCGGGTTTTTTTTTACTTCCTTTTTATTAGGGACTGTATATTGTTCCCTTTCCAAACTCTCATAGGAGCTTACAGCACCCTCTCTTTTGGGCTAGAATTACATCCTTTCTTCATTCCCCCTCTCCTTCTTTTCCTTAGAAAGTTACTGACCCCTTCCACACTCTCTCTCTCTTTCTCCCCCTCTCTCTCCCTCTCTCTCTCTCTCTCTCTCTCTCTCTCTCTCTCTCTCTCTCTCTCTCTCTCTCTCTCTCTCTCTCTCTCTCTCTCTCTCTCTCACAGAGCTACAAATGTCAATGTAACTTCTGTTTATTTCATGGTCAGGTGATAATGGGATAATGGTCTCCCATGTTTTTCCATACCTTACCCCTTCCTCCTACTCCTCTCTCCCCTTGTCTCTGCCCCAACCCCTCTTATCCATGCTGGACAACTTGAAAACAGACTTCTTTCCTCCTAGGCTGCCTTACCAGACCCAAAGTTTGTGTTAAGAATTATCATCTAAATTCTTACACTAGCTTATTTTGAGATTAAATCTAGAATATCAAACATATCTCAGAAACCCAAACTGTGTAGTTCAGTTTCGTTTTTTAATTTTTATATTCTAGAGACAAGGGCCAGTCTAGTTTCCTTCCTTCACATCTCTTTAGAGACTACAACTCTCTGTTGAAAATGGCAATGTCCTCTCTCATTTTTCTTCCATTCCTTCCCATTTGTTTCAGAAGCCGATAAAACCTACCCACCTCCACCAGTGCTCTGTGTTCCAGGCAGCAATAAGGACCTAAACATGGGCTGATTTATATGCCTAGGGTCTCTCCCCACTTCAAAATTCCATCTTTGAAGTTTCTATTGCGTAGGAATTTTGATATTCCAAATAAAATGTGCAGATGAAAATGTAAAATTATGCAACCAAACTTCCTGCCTCAAATGTGTGGTGTGCTTGGTATTGTTTTAAGGGGCCCTGTTGCTAGGCAGGGGGTCTGGTTGCCATGCAGGGGCTCTTAATGAGCCAGCACCAGAACTGTTTTTATTGACCCATCCATTTTCCAAAAAATGAAGGGTGTGGGAAAATTGTCATGATGGATAGAATAATTTTGGGGTCAGATTTTTATTGGTCATTAAAAGTATACCATAATTTGGTAAGATTATAGTAAATTTCATTATAAAATTGTTCTCCAAAAAAGAAAAAGAATTGTCATGATAATTTATTATGGTTGCTATGGTAACAATTTTTTTTAAAGTAACTTTCCACAGATGCTTGTAAGGCAGACTCAAACACATTATAAGCTATTTGAGTAATGAATGTAAATTGGGGTGGGAAAAACTGTCATTTTTGACCTGTTAGAGATACAGTGGTTAGCAGTCTAAGGCTTAATGATAGACATAGAGGTTGTGTATATCTTATATAGCTATATAGGATGGATGAAAATCAACTGTTACTTATACAGGAAGCTGCTACTGGGATTTCTGATATCATGTTAACTTAAAACATTTTGTATTACCAGGAATAAATTAAGATCAATTCAAACATGAATACATTTTCAACTTTAACCTTCTTTTTAAATGCAGAATTTTATCAATAATAATCAGTTAATGGATTGTTAGGGTGTAATATGGCAGAGTATTAAGCAAATCAACAATACATCAAAAATAAATTGGGAGATTTTGATGGAATGTTACACTGTTACATTAATAAGATTTGTTTTACAGCAAGGTTTTAGGATTAATATTTAGTGGGTTTGTCCCATTGAAGTTTTCAAAGTCAGGATCTCCATTAAAAGAATTATGACAAGATTTGAGATTAGTTTTGAAGCACTTTCTAACCAGGAAAGACTGTCTGGCACCAAGCAAAGACTGCTGAAAATCCACATAACCATAGCAACACAGGAAACCTACTGCAGAGGTGTAGTATGGGTAATCTACTTTGAGATAGCTGAAAATTAACACATACTCACTATGCAGAATCTTAACGAGAGAAGATAATTGCCTTTCAATCTCCAGAGCTTCATCTTCATTTTTCACTGCCATAAGAGTTTTAATTCCTGCTGTTGGCAGGAGAATGGTATACAGTTTCCAGTGTACCTGGACTATCAATGCATCATAGAAAGATTTATATATATATACCCCATGGCTTTAAACCATAGTTCTTAAGTTCATGTGACATCTCCCATGATCCAATTTTTTCCACATGCTGAAAATTACATGAAAAAATATCGTAGAGGTAGCATATGGGGTATTAATTGTTTCTTTGGTATCAGTTTTCTTGTAGAATGTCACTTAATCAGGGATGTATTTGAGAAATGTGGTATGATATGTTTTTTTTCGGATTCTGGTGGATATAAAATTAAACCCTACAGCTCGGTTGAATTAAGTGTTGGATTGAGTTATGAAACAGCCTTAATGCAAATGGATATCAGGGGTTGGAAACTTGATATGGAAATACAGAAACATCAGACATGGATTCCATTTTGTATGCAAACAAAATATTGTTGATTATCATAACAATACAGTGTAGCGACTTGCAAATATGCTGTAATAATGTTTGAGTAAAATGATTGAAATATGCTGATTGTGAATTCTGTCAATGCGACACTCTAGGGTAGCCGGATAGATGTAACAACTTAAGGAGAGGAAACCTACATGTCCTGGTTGATTCCAAAGCACCATCTGGGCCAGAGAACGTTAGAAACCAAAAACATGGGAATATTACTGTTCACAATGAACTGTAGCGTTTATATACAAAGTATGTGTAAAATTATTGCACTATTAAGATATACTTTGCACATTGTGGTAAGCTGATAAGCTTTATGCTTTGTTTTGTACCTCCGCACACAAGAGAGATATACATATATTGTTTAATACCTCAATTAGGTTTTAGATTACCAATTTGAATTTTCTTAGTTAATTTAAAATCAGATAAGCTCCTCGAAGAAATTTCGTTTTTGCCAATAGGGATTTGGAGGTCACATGGTACGTCTTGAAAGAAAACAAGGTTGTTTGAAAATCTGAACTGTCAAACACTAAGCTGAATTAGTAACCTCTTCATACAGAAGAGCCTTGAATTAACTCACCTTCTCACACAGATAAGCCGGAGTTATTTCACCTCCTCATACAGAAGAGCTTTGAGTTATTGAACCTCCTCATACAAAAGAGCTTGAGTTAACAGGACAAGAAAAGTGAGCTATTTCTAGCACTGAAATGCAGATTCAAAAAAGTTAAAGCTGCCATTTTAAGACTTATTATCTCACCATAGGTGGTGAAAAATGCCTTCTATCACTGGAATGTTTGATAGGTACTACAATATACTATAGTAAGTTACAAATATCTCAAATTTCTTCACGTCACAGTCTACAACTGTGCATTTGAAAAAAACAAACATGACATATTGACTGTCGCAGTGTATGTCAGTCAGAACAAAATGGAAAGTGAAATCTACAGCATAATTGTTTTCTCAAATCTATTTTTCCATCTGACATTTCTTGATAATTAAAACATTCAAAGATATGTCAAAACTGCATTTCATTTTTGAAAGGTTTGTAATTTTTTGGGGAACCCAATCTTAATTGTGATCATTTGAAAACAGTCACTATAGAAAATTTGAAATTTTTTTGTAATTATTTTTTTTTCCCCTCTCAAGAATTTGATATGATGTTCTTGTCAGTTTGATAAATCTTATAGATTATGTTCAGAAATCTTTTGGGAATTAGAAGACAAAATTCTTTACTATAAAATCTGAACTTGGAAAATAGATTGATGCCTGAAAGATGTGATGAACAGCTTCTGTTATCTTTCACTAAACTGACTATAACTATCGCAAAGTTTGTATTTGTCGTATTTCAATCAGAAATCATATTCTCTTTAAAAAAATGCAATGTCAGATTAACATTTATTCTGCATAGATCAGCATTTATTTCTTGAAATTTCAAACACGATCCACAGGAAAATTTACCTACGTGGAAATGAGAATGGGCATTCCCAGCAACAGGCGGGAAATTACCATGATATCAGTAGACAAGTTGTTTATCGAAGCGGACATTTCTGAGATTATTTCCGAGACTATATTCATGAGAAGCGAGCTTCCTGAATCGCTCGTGTAATCGATAGAACAATAACTAGAAGGATCATAACACACCAATAATCATAATGATAAGTATTGCCTTTCAAAATTGACTGCTTTTCGCCATAAAACCGAGCTGGAATTTTCTTTTCCAAGTAGAATTCGATGTTTAGGATATTGTGAGTAGAATCACTATGGGCCATAAAAGCTCCATGCCATGAAATAGGCAACCATTTCTAATCCACCCAATGTGCCAATCAAAACATTTATGGTGCTATCAAAGCCATAATTCACAAATCTGACTAGAAATTATTAGGAAAGCATGGATTATGTTTTGTATGTATGGTAGGTATGTCATGATCACTAAAGAACCAGGAAGAGAAAAAATCGGACAATTTCAATGCAGCATTTAAGCGAGATAAAAGCTAGAGTAAGAAGCCAAGTGAATGAGGCTTCTCTGTATGATTGGCTTAAGTTGCTGTGGTTGGAATAATCAATTACAGGGAATATTGGTTCGTCCTTGAGTAATGTCTCAGAGAAATGCCTTATGGGAAATGATTCAAGAGGACTTTCATATGACGAAAAGGTCTGCTTCTCGGCAATATATTTATAATGGTGCAGTGTAACTGGTAGATGAGCTTTTGTAAATGTGGGACTGAGGATAGTGTGAAGTGTCTTGATACAGAAAGAATGTAAAATGATTTATTGGAAATTCACTATGATCACCTGCCCATGCCAGGCTCATAGCAATCACTACAATATATAGTTTCTAAAGCAGGTTATATTTTGTTTATGAGGATGTTAGGTAGTTTGCGAGGTAAAAGTACATTTTCACTTAAAATAGATCACTGAACTGAAGGTGTTTTTATGAGTATAAGTATGTTACACGAAACGAATAAGAAAACACGTTGAATTGAAATGTTAAAGGTTAAGTTTTTATACAAATGAATTAGATTTTTGGACACTAGGCATGTTTAAGGGGATAATAATTGTATACATATTGAATAAATATGTACTATATACAGAACACAAGTAAGGCTTTCATAGCACACTGCTTACATACAAAAGGTATATTTATGAGGATAATTACTGAAGGTAACTCTAACCACCCATTATACTAGGGGTGCGTTTATGTGAGTAAGTACGTTAGAGTATATAAACAGCAATTGTTAGAACTCTCTGAACTGAGGTGTGCTAATGAGAGAAATTATGGTATAGACATAAGACCTGGATCTATAAGCCCCCTGAAGACATGACACGACCCCCTACTTCCCCCAATAGTTCTTCTGTAGCTGTCTAATCAAATAACACGACTGTCAAGATATTGTTCTGTCAGAAATAACAGGGAGATACACTACATGTAGATATTGTATATTTTTGATAAATTCCAACATATAATGATTGACACAGCTGGTGTTAATTTCTGTGATAGTCATATACATACTAGATAGTAATGGAATTGCTCTGTGTGATAATGTGATACACTTAATAAATATTTCACTTTTGAAATATAATTGACTCATGTACTCTATATACATTTCCTTTTCTCTATAAAATCATGCAGTAAAGTTTCAATATATGACAGTTATGGTACTTAAGAGTAAAAATAATCCCTTAACTGTTTTCATTTTATCAAGAGATGAATGAAACAGAAAATAAACAGCAAACATTTTCGTGATGTCATTAAATCACAATGAAGTTTTCTATGGCAGCCAAAAATGCATTGTTGTTTTAAGTTGTTGGATTTGCTTTAAACGAAATCTGGGTTTCCATAGTAATAATTTTGAATGGAATTATGCATTGGATAGGTTTCAAGATGTTGTGCCACTTTCGAGAGCTGAAATGTTTCTATAACAAGGGAAATTGGAGATTATAACTTATAAAAACAAACATGAGTTGGGTTAGGATATAAAGCCTCTGTCAGAAAGAGGCCAGATTCTTGTGGGCTAGCATAGATTTTGTATTGTGATTGAGGGTATCTAGTGGAGTGATATAATGCTCGGTATATGAATGTAGAAAATCACAACTTGAACTTGCTCCAATGAAACGGAGTGCAGGTGCAGGAAGATATGGGCATGCAATGATACGAAAATAACTCAGATAGGTTTTAATAGATGCAGTGACCTTGCGCTGGATAGTATAGGACAGAGGCATGCATATATGTTAGGATCGAGGGCTGCTGTCGGCGAGTTATATGAATTTATCAAGACAAATGTCCCCAGTGAGGATTAGAATTGCTCCCATAGATAATCGGTTCTATCATCAGAATCTTCGACAGTAGCCACATCTAATCAAGCCCTGTAAATTGTATTACGGAAAAATTGTACACAGGCTTACAGAAAAGCGGGACATGATCCAATGGATGTAGATAAAAAGCATTCTGCCAAATTTCATCTGCTTGTATATGGACATCTATATCATATATGCTGGATTACCATATCATCAGTGTTCTGTTCGGTGTACAGTTCAGGGTGTCGGCTGATTCCCATTAACAAAACCATTATGTCGAGTGTTTTGAAAAAGTTAATGGGTTTTTTGCACGCTAAGGAAATTCAAGTTCCATTATATTTTTATTGGTGACAATTCCACAAAATTGATATTTATATCTCTGAATATAGAGTTATGAAATATACATTTGTCAGGATTCAGACATGCAGTTTGTTAGAATTGTGTAGTAAATTATACATTTCTCTCTTTTTTTTTACTTGTGGTTTTGGACACGCAGTGCAAAACATTATACTTCCTCCGAAGCTGCAGCAGTTATTATTTCCTAACCTATGTGTACATATGTACGTTACCCTCCTACGGGCTTTATATATCAGCTTATTCTTAAACAGATGTGAAAAGTCGTCAGACTTCTTCGTAGTTTTCACAACTTTGACAGATATTTAGACAAAAGAATCCATGCTGTCTTAGCTAAAAAGACCCAAGCCGACCCGCGGTTGACATTTTCCACATTTCTATGTCTATATTACCAATTATGAAGATGGGGTTGTAATAACTGTCTGTATGCCTCACCCTCAAAATCGCATCATTTCAATTAGGGCAGTGGGTAGCAGCATTAATTTTCCTGTGTTTTGTTTTCTGTAAACTCCCTAGTTTATGTCTGACCTTTGCTAGAAGACATACACAGAGGCCATATTTGACATATGAATCTATATGCTTTACCTATCTGTATTTTTTTTCTTGGAGCCAGTATAAAACCAGAGGGTTTACTCTGGACAGCCGGTTTTGATTTAAACAACAGAAAAACTCTTATCCTTCAAAAATTATGTTCCCTTAATATTTCAGACCCTTAAGCTTCCCAAACCCACTACTTCCCTTTTATCATTTGCTTTGTCTAAAGTACACATGGACTTCAGAAATTCTTTTTCTGTCATAAATGTAACTGCTTGAGGTAGGACAGTGCCCTTTCTTACTTAATTTTTTTTTTCGTTTTGCCCAATTTTCATCTTTTATTATTGTTGCTCCCCTCTTCCCCCCCCCCCCCCCCCCCCCCCCCACCCCTCCCATTATCTTCCCTGATACTGTTTTGTCTGAACTAAGCAGTACAGTACACACACAGCCTAAGGCAAGCACCTGATGTCTAGTTAAAACCAACTAAAATAACATCTATTACAAGGAGAAGTGCAGGATGCTTTAGTTTCTGCATCTGGAGAAAAGGATTTGTTATCAGCAAGAAATAATCTTCATTGACCATCAGCAAATTCAGCCATGTGACCTCTCTCTCCCTGACTGTGTGAGAGAAAATGTTAGATCATATCTTTAAAATATGCTGTTGGCATTTTCTTCACATTGCAATAAAGGATTATTTATGAGTCAGTGAAAAACATAAATTCATATTTTTCATAAAACAGAAAATTTGAATGACGCACACTTCATCTACTTCAGCGTCCCACACTTGACCACTTATAACCTTTGATACAAGTTTGTTTAGGATTTTAAATCCCCCACCAAGCTGTCAAGGTAAAAGACATTTATAAGGTTTTTATAAACAATTATGATGTTCTTTGATATGGCAGAAATGAGATACTTTCAAAAGATATGAACGATTCATGATCAGGGTTGATGAGCACTTCTGAAGTGTTTCAATATCATATATACAAGAGGTGTTTAACGTTTAAAGGTTTTCCAGTCGAAGGTGTGATAAAAATTCTGGGTCATTGAAATGCTTTTCTGATGAATTATGAATGACTGGTCTAATTAACTGCTTTAGATAAGTGCAAATCCTTCAGTTTTGAAATTAAAACACTTTGCTGATGAAAGAGAAGATACAGCCGGACTCTTGAATGGAATGATAGGGCAGAAGAACTCTTGAATCCTCTCTGTATTGAGTATCTTGACATCAAGTGTCAAGAAGATAATGATGTTTGTGACTGCCTTGCAGTGAAGGTTTACAATTGTTTTTTGATTTGCTGGAGGTTAATCTCCAGGATCTTTTTCAAGGAAATGTTAACTTAAAAAAATCAATAAAGTCATATTTTTTTCAATTTTTTTGTATTCAGTATTTTATATCTTCTAAAATTTTCAGATTCATATGCTCTTCTGACCAATTTTTTTGTATCAAGCGTGGACAGGTTTTGTTTTAAGTATCTTAAGAAAAAAATCAGGACTGCAGTTTTCTTTCATTGAAGCTAACAACACATGGTATGATAATGTGCTATATCGCCAAATGATAAGAAACATACACACCCAGATACAACAAACACTTCATCTCTGTATATTACTTAGGTTATGCACTTGAACTGTTTCTCGCCTGTCGACAGTTCAAGGGGACAAAACCTCTAACACCTGGGTACAATGTATTAACAAGTACCAGGTGTAAATTTCAGTTGTTCCTTTACACAAATATAAAGCATTTTTTGATGGTATCTTGGTAATTGTATGAGAATTTCAGCTATTGTTTGTATGTCAATGTGACTGTTAGTGATTAATAGGTAATGTTTTCAATTTCCTCCATCGCTGAAAATTACAATGTGACAAGAAAAAATATGTTGTCTCACGTTTTAATAGTATACATGTTGTATGTAGAATGTAATAGGATTACCTTCAGTACCTGTTTCATAAAGCAAATTATTTTCGGTCGTTTTCTGGAAGGACTTGATGTTATTTTTATGGAGGCACACCATTAATGTTGCCCATTTATATATGAGATTTGATTGGTTAATGTATGATATTACCCATACTGCATTGCTGTGATTCCATAATATTCCATCCTGTTTCCCCTCCTATCTACGATTATACCTTTATTTTCAATCGACATAGTTTTAAGCAGTAGATGACTTCTGGATGGCTCTCTAAGTACCACTACACATATGTTAGTGGAATATGAATGTGTAGAGGAGAGGAAGGAGGGGGTAGGGGAGATAGATCAGTTAAAGAGGGGCCAGGGTAGGGGTAAAGGGGTAGGGTAAAGGATGAGTTATTGATGCAACATTGTTATGCTGTTTTGCCACTTCCTGGAACTCTTTTCAGTTACAAAGTTTTGTCCTCTTTAATCAGAGCAAATATTTCATTGAAAGACGGATGTATACTGTTGAACAATTTTTTAATTTGTGGATACCATAAATCCATGAAATGATAAACACATAAAAGTTGATGTGGATTAAAGTACTAGTGGATTTGGTGAGCAAGATTTATCCACAAATTTAAATGCCAGCGAAAATGTATATTCCTGGAAAACCATGAAATTAGAGCCCCACAAAAATATATAACTGTACAGTAATAAATTTCTCGTGATCCTCAAAATCTGGTAGAGATTGGTTGATTTTGATAATGGCCTTTAATAGAGTTGGTTCCTTCACTACAAAGAAATAACTGCTGTCATGTACCAGATATATTCCAATATCTTTAAGATCTTCACCGAAGTCTTTATTATTGTGACTGTTAGTGGCAATCTCTCATGACAGTAACATTCTACACATGCTATAGATACAATAGAATTCTCTGACCAATCTCTGCTGCTTGATTATACTTATGCTTTGTCCTGCTTTAAGGAAAAACATTTTTAATTGAAAACAAAATCAAAAGGTCAGATAAATCCATTTGAAAGTAGAAACAATAAAAAAGAATGGCCAATTTCATTAGATTTATACCACATAGACACGCATGGAGACTGAAAAATGACAAAGCAGACATTTTTGTGAGATAAACCCTTGGGAGCATTTCTTACTAGATCCTGCATGCTCCTTCAAGTTTACCTGACTTGACCATATTAGGAATATAGCCCGCGTGACGTCCAACACACCACACGCACAATGCATTTATCACAACTTAGCCTGTATTGATAAACGTTTGCCTGACTCTTTGAAAGCAACGTCTAAACATATTATATATGGTAATGCCTTGGAGACTTCCTGTATTCCTCGTAACCATTCGAGGGGGAAAATGTTAACTGAAATTGAATTTGATCAAGACCAGGCTCAATTTTCATCTTTGAATTTTATTTGTAGATTGTCTGACAGACGCTTTAATTATCTTTGCTCCCTCGTTTATATCCTTCTGTTTCTTCTCTGACATTAACGAGTGGTTTTTATTTCGTATTTGTGCAAAATGTTTTATTCGAAAACCATTGGCAATAAAATGAAAGCCTACGTATCAGCCATACAATACCATGTCATGTATACAGCCTATTACATTTGTTGAAATGAAATTTATATGAGTTGGGTGATTGAGATTCGATTTTATCGTAATGTTTTTATTTCATCTCGTATTCCTAATTATAGGTAATAAAACATATTAATTTCACAAGTATTACAGATAGAATTGAGCTTATTTTTTATCAAAGATGGAGCGCTTTACACTGATAAACAATATTCCTCTTTTCATTATGTCTCTGGTGATTCAACAGTCTTGGAGCAACATGTGATCCTCGAGATTGAAAGTTTCATCAGAAATAAAGATCTCTTTTTTTTTTTTTTTTCTTCAAAGAGACTTCGCAAAAGTTCTTGCTTTATTTCTGTTACACACAATATGCTTCTGTGTCCCGGAGCCCCTTACAAATCTGATATTCTGCTGATGCAAACTTGATATAAGTTCACATGTCAAATGCCTCGATGGCATTTCATTGACAAGATAACTAAATTGTTGAATATGTTACAAGTTTATTACTCTTCCGGGACTGTTTGATTGGGAGTCTACTCAATCCTCCACATGCAACACCGTTATTTTGTATGCAGCACACTGCTCCATCCTTCTGGTCGTTCTCCGGGGACCATCAGATCTAATTATCTACTAATTACGAATTATTCAATGGCTATAGAAAACACCGAAGACGTAGCACATCAAGCCGAGTGCACCCTGATGAATGCTGTTGTAGAGCGGATAGGTTTGAGGGAGTTTCATCAATTGGTTTAACCAACGAGTGCTACCAATAATGGTTCAAAATGGAGTCAGGTCGCCATATAATCTGAAAGAGAATTCTCAGAATAGAGCTTGTTCAAATTGTCTGGAACACTTTCTGTGTATTTTGAGCAAATTTCAATTGACTACAATTCTTATTTATCTCGGCAAGTTTTAATGATGTCCATGTTACCACGTTTAATGTTGAATTGATTGCTTACGGTAGGAATTGGGCAGCAAAATGAGGAGGAAATTGAGAAAAATTTGTTTTCATTTGGTTGAATTCAAAGTCAAATTAAATCAACTAAAATCATCAGAAGCATTTATCAGTGAGTTAGCAGATGGTATTGTGGTTTCCCAGCACTAGCAAATAGTTGTCAGAAGGAATTCTTTAAATATTACCGGAAAGTACACACATTTTTGTGTAAGAATCAAAATTACGTTCATAGGGAATGATTGTAAGCTTTTCAGTAGTACAATACGTCAGGGTGACAGAATTTTTATATCTGTAACCTTGACTTATTGAAATGCTTTGGTGCTTTCATTGTGACAATCTACAGCAACTGTGATGCTTAGTATGCATTTGTCAAACAGGAAAAATAACTTCAGTAGAAATCATATGAAGAATCTTTAATAACAATTTAAAAAAGAAGTATTTGACTGCAAGACTTGTCTTGTAGCTTCTTACAATTTCCTGTGCTTTGATGGACTCATCTGGTCACCAGAAGGGTCACTCGGGGGGTCAGAAAGATTTTTGCAATAAGAACAGGAAAGCTAGACATTTTGTACAAGGCTTGTAGTGATGAACAGTTCATTGTTATTTGTACAGAAATCTTACAGTGAGCTTGCAGTTAAAAATTATAATTGCATGTAATTTGATATGGGTGTATTTGTCACAAAGTTTACCAAAGAACAGATGGATGTCATTTAGCAATTAGTTTTGTAGCACGGTGTGTACCCATATTTTTTGTAACAAAATCATAACTTTTCAGTTGTAAATCTATTTACTTATGGTGTAACATGACAAATAAAAAGATCTGGATTATCATCTTGAGTTTATTTTGGTCATTTCAGGTGAAGGTCATGCTAAAGATTTGTCCCTCTAATCATTACGGAGAACAGGGAAACTCCTTCCTAGCCATCGACCCCCGCAAAAAACAGGTGACCGTTTACGATCCTACTGCAGCCGGTTTCACCACTGCAGCCCATCGAAGGACTGCTACAACAACAGCTCCGAAAATGTTTGCCTTCGATGCCGTCTTTTCACCTGATGATTCACAGGTAAATAAATACATAAAAATATTGCATAATTTCAAAATAAAAGTCTTACATTTTGAAAATTGATATAATGTTTTATGTACATGTACAGTCTGACCAATAACACAATCACTTCTGAAAAGAAAACAAAACTGACAAAAACAATAAAACTGGTATGTAGCACTCTTTCACCACCTACAAAAACTAATGGAAATGGTAAAAGAGTTTGGAAATCCCTTGAAGACAAAAGCATCAAAGACCTGCCAAATCTTGTTCATTAATCATGTCTTAATGACCCTAGATTAGCGTAATTTCTGCCCTTTTATTCATTCAGGGTGGAAATTTTCTTGATTAGTGGTCTTTCTCAGGTTTTTCCTCAATGGAAAATAATAATAATTATTGCTCTTGTCCTAAGTATTGTGGACCTTCCCATCAGCCTTACCTACATCCGTTACTGTAGCCCAGATAAAAAGATGTTTGGGTTTGATGTTTGTTACGAGAAATTCTATTGATGTATTTGTTCATTTCTTTGTTCTGTTCTTTAAATAGACTGAGGTGTGTGCCAGCAGTTTAACAGAAATCATCCAGGGTGTTGTCAATGGTGCTGATGGATGTCTGTTCACCTATGGCTACTCAAAACTTGGTAAGCAGATGATCAATTTTTTTGTGAAAAAGTCTTTAAAATATGGAAGATTTCTACTTTCATATCTGATCTGCCATGAGTTAAAACATGATTTTGGACAAAAGGAATGAATGGGCTTATTACAGGACAACATTTCAGTGTGGACATTTTAATGAATGAGATAATATTGGTATTCTAATTAAAATGTATTCTTCATCAGATGTTATGATAGCTCATATTAATGTCATTGCATGCTATCAAAGTTACACTGGTTTTGTACAATTTTTTCATCAACATGAGGAAAATTCAAAACACCATCACTTTTACGGTTTCTTTTTAAGAAAAAGATATTCCCATTTGGGAAAACCATACCTCGCTTTCCTTTTGTAAGATATGTCTTGAATTACCTCCCTTTTACCAAACCTTCCTCCATCAACAATTATTAAATGTTATTGATTTGAATTAAAATGAAATTCCAAAATTCTAAAATGATAAAAGTGCGTTTGAACTTGATAAATTTCCATAATAATCTGATGTTTTATACATGTCAGTTTAATGGTCATTGAAATCATCACAGTTGATAACAAATTGTTCTGTTTGTCCCACGGCTATGTCTATTCTATGCCTTTTTTCATGAAACAGTCTTATAGAAGCATGCAAGGCAACACTTTGGTTGAAATGCTTCACACTTTGGTTGAAACACTACTTCCCGTTCGCACTCTTCAAGATCACACCCAATGTCCAGATTCTGACAGGCTTTGAATTAAGTTAACGAGTCTCCATATTAGAAATTATTAGCCTGCGTCTTGCTATTACTGCATCTCCTCCTGTAATCAAAGTTCCGCAGCAGATCTGGTTGACAAAAAAAAAATTAGAAAAAAACAAATCTGCAACGTTAAAGTACAAAATGATACTTGCATGAATACATAACAATATCATATTCAGTACTGTGAGTTCCATCACAAATTTAAACCATCAGTGCTAATGCTTTGCATGAAGAAAATCCATTTGCATTCCCATTGAGAGTTTTTTTCTAAGAAAAAATAATAAAACACATATCGTCATTATGTTGATGTGTAGAAAATTTCCCATTAATGATTAGAAAACTGCTGGTTATAATTCTATTTGTTTTTCTGGTTATTTTCTCTCAATTTTTTATCAAAAGAAAAAAATCTCAAGGTGCATCCACATCCGTGCCATTGTGCAGTAAAAATTTAGCCTTGTCAAAATCAATTAGCGTGATGAAATTTATACATTCGCCATGTTATAAAGAAACATAAAAAGCTCAATGGTTTTAGTTTCATAGCCTCTGATAAACGATGTATCATTTGTAATTCAAAATATCAAGCAAATTTTTGAACAATTTATTTGGCTATATTTTTTTTTAACAAAACTTGATATCAAAAGATTTTTTTGAACTAAGGGATGGAATGGAAATCCCAAAGAACATTGGATGTATGAGTCAGAATGAAGTTGTGAATATTTGTCATATTTGCAATTTTACAACATAAATTGATCAAAAGAAATTTCAATATCGAACTGTTCTTTATAAAAATCATTCTTTGTTACAAATTTGCTTCTTTATTTCTCAGCTTACAGAATTTTACATAAAGAAAATGATGTTAAAATATCATTACATTCAGTTTAGACAGGCTTCATGTCCCTGTTTTGTTAAAAGGTACTCGCTAAGTTTTTTCTACTGGTTTACCTCCCCTTCCTGAAATCAGAATTATGAAAAACTCAATTTCATTTATACTTTTGATGTACTATGGAAAATGGCCAGTCTACATTAAACTTGAAATATCTTTTAAAGCCATGCTACACTTAAGTTGACATAAATTATTAAGGATTTTCAGTATGAAAAAAATTGACGTTATTAAGTTATAATCAGACAATATAGAGATGCACGGCAATATAAAGAGAATACTTTGAAGAATGGCGATATAGATTGCTTACAATTAGGTTTGACAGTGTAGAGATAAGGCAATATAAAGGTTAAAGGTAGTGTAAAACATTTTGTATTGTAAAGGTATTTGACTGTAGTAATTTAATTGATATTATAAATGGGAATTATCTATATGATGAGTCAAAGAAATTTGGTTATATTTATATGAAAATTTGAATTATTTACCAACCTCAATAAATAATTACCAATAGAAACTAGATATTGACATCAACTGCAAAATAATGGATCTCTGAAGATGGACTTCTACTGAAACATATACATCACTTGTGTGTGTATATTGGTCACATATGATTGCAATTTGTGAAACAATAACTGAATTACTAGAAACTGCAGTATCACAATTCTCTCCTCTCCCTGTTGGTCTGGCTGATGAGCTTTCCCTGCTGTGATCCTACAGGGAAATAGCTGCTTTGGTCCTCACTGATAAACTCATCAGAGTACTTCTGGACAAAGGCTAAACCATTATGGTCAGGGGATGGATGTGATTTTGATGGAGGGTTTTGAAGCTTCCAAGACGTTTACTAATTGTCCATGAAAATAGTTCACTGCTAAAATGCTTCATTTCTTAGATTTCAATACACTTGGTCAAGAGAAATTGAAGCTTGCTCGTGTATGACTTATTGGGATGGTAGACTTTTTTAAAGGAAAAGTAGAGGTTGGAAATATGATCTTTTCTTGGGATGAAATAATATGTCAACCATTTGTTATTCAATATGAGCATCAAATGAAGGTAAAAAAGTTCATTGATGAACATGTGTATTCAACACCAAATGATCTATACATTTTTTTTTCATTTAAATAGTTTGTTTAAAACTTATTCAACTTTTTTCATGTTAAATTGAAATGATATTGAAATTAAAACATTTCAAAATGTTGGTACAGGTAGATCAAAATTATTTTCCTGAGAAAATATCAATATTTGTTGTACCTAAAGTTGACTATTGTGTTGAAATCTGCCTGTTCTAGATCAAACTTAAATTGGTTAGAAGCAATGTATTTAGGAACAAGAAAAGTGAGTTAATGCCTGGAAAAATATAGGCACAGGATAGATTCTTAATTTACTTTGTAACTTATTTCATAATTATAAAACGTGCTTCTGGAGTAATTAGCATCTAAATGGAAAAGGTAATGTTCATTAGCACTTTTTGCCCCACCTCCTTACTTTGGAAATGTGCAATTGTCACTTTGAAGAGAATTCTCCAGATTATTTTCTTATAACAGACTGCACGAGTTGGAATTTTCATGCAGAGTCTAGTTAGGCACATTCCACGATACGATCATGTGACAAATGTTGGACATTTTGAAAGCATACTACACAACATTTTGTGCGTTGTCATTATATAGTATCACTACTATTGATACTGTTAGCACAAAGAATTAAGGAAAACTTTTATCCTTGGCTGATTTTGACATTTACCAAGATAATAATAGCCTCCCTTGTCATTGGAAGTCTTCTGGCTTGCATCGGCTGTCAAGTTAACGCTTGGAACTCACCCTGTACAGGGGGATGCGTCACACTTGTGTTGATTGTGGCTTTACCCCATATTTTTGGTAATTAGACGTAGCTCCCATGTATTAAACTGTCAGAATAGGGACCATCTCCAAGCTTAATATTTTCCATATGCCAGTGCAACATTTTGATTTCGATATCTTGACTTGACACATATATCTCTTGTCAACGTATTGGGTGTAAAACATTAGTTCTGCCAATGATTTGAGTACAGTTTCAACATTATCAGGAGAAATCTTGTATTCTCAAATGAGAACAAATGTATTGACACAAGTTTGAATATCTCTGGCATGATATATACTGTAATTTTTCCTTAACACATGTCACTGAAAACAAGAAAAACATAATGATCATCCATCAATGCTGATGAATGTTAGGTATATTTTTAGAGTTTTGACAGAACACATTCATGTTTCTTATATGAATCACATGACTAAACCTTTTGAGGCTAAAGTTGATTGAATTTGAATATAAAATAAAAAAGTTAATTTGGATGGCTGGTTGCTTCACGTTCTGAACCCTATGGTCAACAAGTCACTCATCTCTTATGAAGTTAGATTTTATAAGAAAACTTCAGATGAGTCAGAGAATCCAATCTTCACCAAAAAGTGTGGAAATCAAATTATCCACCACAAAAACGACAGGCCGTTGTATTGAATAAATGAAATATAGTGAAGTCGATTAGTACTGTGTCTCCTCTATACACAATTGTCTACCCCTGCATATTGATATGGTGTAGCGATATTGTTTTCTAATTCAATTTGTCGCGCTCTGTTGCTTCCCATTTTGACAAGACATTTTTCGTCTCTCTTCAAAAACATGTGTCATCTAGTGGGAGATGAAAAGACTAATTATGCCATTATTGAATAGCCCCCGAAAGGGAACGATCATGTTTTTATTGTGGCAAGTTTTCCTTTAATGAAATAAATTAGCAATGTCTTAAGGCTCAGTGCGAAGATAGAATTCCGACAGAGTTAAGGAACTTAGAGGAGCACGACAATATAGCTTATTAGATGAGCTTAAGTATGGAGGAGAAGAAAACAATTAAGTGATTCGGTATAATCCAGGAATACTCATTACAATAATGAAAGGACTGTGTCCATATTGGTCATACCTCCCAAAGGGGAAATGCATTTCTGGCTTGTGTTGTTTTCGCTGGCTTTGCCAGTGCTTGCATGTTGCATGCTGAATTAAAGGTCCACAGAAATGCTCTAAGAGAGAAAATCAAGTCACCATTAAAGCAGTGAAGCGTGTCAAATGACCTATCATTGTCATATTCCAAACGAGTTTGTGCGATGGTATGCTAATGCAAGAAATTAGAGAGTTATTATATAGTAAATGGCCACAAAAACCACATGTTACTTGGGCAGTGCTGATTGGGAATGATTCACAATTAGTGATGAATTCATGTTTATGAATTCATTTCATTTAGAAATGTTCAGAATTTTCGCATGATTTTGTTTTAGAGAGAATGATGAAAGTAGTCATTATCATTTTTTTTCACTTAATTAAAGAAAAAAAAATTCAGTCATCAAAATAGAATGTTTACAATGTTCATAAATGTATTGATGTGTTCGTTTCTAAAACTTGGAAAAACATTGTAATGTTTGACACTGTTTATGTATTGGCACTGTTTTACATGGTTTGTTACTATGAACAGTCTATGTAAAAAACTTTTATATTTCCGTCTCCCTGTGATAACTTCACAACAACAAATCGTAAAGTACAGATCAACACTTGTATAATTACAGGTAAATCATATACAATGGTAGGCCAGGACCAATCTGCACAGACATTAGGCATTATCCCCTGTGCAATTGCTTGGTTGTTCCGTCTCATCAATGAACAAAAGGAAAAGACCGGAGCAAGATTTTCTGTCCGAGTTTCTGCAGTAGAAGTGACTGGAAAAGCTGAGTGCCTCAAAGATCTTCTCTCGGATGTTGCTGCAGGTAAACTGACTCTCTTCAACTCAACATTTATTTTTATTATACCAATTTTTCCACAATTTCTTCATTTGTATCACATGTGTTTGTTTATAATGTCATCATGAATCTTCTCCACAATTATCCTGAATTATTTATCATTTATCCTGAAACAAGCCAAAAGGATCAACACATAAACTTTGACCTGAAGTAAAACAGCATTTGATGTAGAATTTGTTGACCTTTTTTTTAGTTAATCAAAACCACAAAAGATGTAGGTGGGCTTATTACCAGGCATGGACTTATTGCTGGTAAATACAAGTAATGACACACTTGGCAGCGTGTTTGGGTGAGATGGGGGGTGGGGAGGGTTTCTTCTGTTAAACAATTGGCATTTCTGGTTTTCTATCTCTTTAAGCAAAATCGAAATGCTGATGAGGCAACTCTGTTGGAACATGCAACAGTTTAATGCTTTGATGACCTTGACCTAAAAATGTGAGGTAGCAGAATTGATGGAAGATTCACCACATAGGTTCACACTTTCCATCAGCCTAACACTGGCATCCTGCACTTTACAATAAGTCTGCAATATTTAGTTATGAAGTAATGGAATTAAATTGAGCTTGGCCGGTGAAATATTCATGAAGAAAGCACCTACAGTCGGTTTTCACCATCCAAAATAGATGTGGAAGACCGCAGAGTATCAGTGTGACATTTTACTGTAGTCGTGTCCTTAGAGAGAAGTGGCTGAGTCATGCTGGACATTGTTGTTGTACTTCTATGTAATTACATATAAAATAAATATACTTTATATATATATATATATATATATCCCTTGATCTGCAAGGTGTTTCAAAAAGAGGGAATTCACATCACTTTTTAGCAATCAAGTACCAAATAAATATCCCACACTGAGCAGTATTGTAGACCAGAATTACCTCTTGACAAAAAATTTCATCACACATGTCTGAATAACATCATTACGAAGCCTCGATACACGTCAATTAGTATGGGTATAGGAGCTACTGGCCCTGATTGGATGACAAGATTCATTAGCAAGGTTTAGTACCAAATTGTAATTGGTTTTACTGTAAAGTAGTTTTTTTACCTTGAAGACTTAAAATGCAAGGCAGTATGCATGGGCAATACAATTTTTTAACTGCGACAATTGCAGCCGCTTGGAATCAATATAAGAGCTGCACTCTGTGATAGTGTGGTGTACCTTTTATAGACTGCAGTCAGCCTCAGCAGCAGTCACAGAAGGGCTTGCTTACACACAGTCTGCAACCTTCATCTGTATTCAATTCTACACCATCATTACATAGAGGTTTGATTACTGAAGGCTTGGTTTTGTTAGTGTGGCCATGGTCAGAAATCCTAAGTGTCAGGCTGGACACTACAGTAGACAATAAGATAAAAGCACCAGGTCTCTGATTCAGACATTTTCAGTTTTGACGTGATCAGGGCGCTGATTCAGACTCTTTGAGATGTTTGAATTAGATGTCAGTCCCTTGATTTGCAATTTTGAAGATTGGTCTGCAATTAGACATTAAGATCTGAATATTCCAAGCCAGCTTCAGTCTTCAGTCTAAACTTGTATCCAATTCAGATGTTTGAACCTATGAGAAGCCTGAAAATTGATATCATCCGTCAAACGCTGGACTTTTTAAACTAATGCCACTTTATGAAGGGTTCCAATGAGATATACAACCGTGGCATTGAGAAAAAAAAATCCACATTTAAATCTCTGAGAAAATTAATGAAAAGGTTTTATCAACATTGTTAGTTTAGGAAAGAGGAATAAGATCATCATTACTAGCCATATTGATTGATATATTTTTAATTACTAAATGGACTAGAAAATGAACATACTGTACAATAGGCTTATAATTAGTTACTGCAAAAATAAAAGGAGAAATATTTTCATTAGGGCTTCGGCTGACTGCCAGCATACATTTTATGTGCCATAGACAATGCTAATTGATTGTATACATGGATCAGTAATTACCTCCCTTGGATGTGACGGATGTTAACACACTTTGTGTAATACTTAGACATAAGGCAGTTATTGGCAGACACTGGCGTCTCACTGAGGTACCCAAACACACAGGTACGCCAACCATGTTCCATAAACAAGACAATTCTTGGTGGTTGCAAAAAACAACAAAAACAACAAAAAATTACAATGCAGTTCTCAAATGATTCATGGCTGTCGAGGGTCTTGTTATATGTTGTTGGTTTATAAATGACGTACCTGGTAAGTCATAAAACCACAAAATCATGTTACAATTGCTTTAAGGTTGTATGATTGTCACAGAATTACAACCCAGAGAGTGTTGAATCTACAAAGCATTAGAACTCAACCTTGTGTCTTTGCCACAATTTTCCCTGTTGAAATGTTGGTCTGATTATTTGTCAGTTGTTTTGTGTTTCTAGCTATCAAAAGTTGATTTCTCACCTCAAAAGTGAAAGGGAAGTGTTTGAACAGCTGCTTAATGGTTTCCCTAGGTTATTGATCATAGTTTTTTTTAAGTGTCTTAGCAAACTACCAATTCTAGAAAAGGACATTAATGTATTTGTGACTGAGCTGAATTATTGCGCAGAATAGGATTCTAAAAAACAGACTTCCGAAACAGAAAAGTTTGGAAATTTGACACCTAAGAAATAACAGAGTATAATGTTATGAAGTGTCAAAAGTTTAAAAAAAAAAGTCAGGCCAAATGTACTTCTCAGCTAGGGACACGAACCATAAATAACTCAATACAAGTCAATGATTGTACAGATGTCCGAGGTCATTACAAAGTCTTATAGACCAGACTACCTGTTTACCAATAGCAGACCGATGGAATGCTGGGCAGTGATTGGTTACAACAGAGTGTAGTTTAGGTGTACCAGGGCCATTGCTACCCCCTGCCCTGAACATGGCGATCATCACACTGTTAATGCATGTCGAGGTACCGACAGCTAGCCCCTGCTTCTAACTGGTAAATGGGTTGAACATTGCCTCATAAACATCAACATGTGCCAGCTAGGGCTCAACTCTGGGATGTAAATTACAAGTCCAGATCCTATACCTCCCCACACTTAGGCTCTAATCTGTTCACCTTCTCAAACCCTGATCTACTCTGGTACTCACCAGTCACCACCAACACTGTGCAAAGATTTTCTCTCAGATATTTCCTGACAAGGATCTTGCTGTGGACAGGTGTATGGTTTTGTAGATCACACCGAGAATTAGTTAAGAATATGTGGTAACGTTAACTTTTGGTGTCTTGGTTTATATGGAGAACATTAAAATTATGTTGAGAATTATTTTTGTGACAACTTATGATGGATCTTCAAGTTACTAGCTGTTCTAATATTCTATGTTGCTTCCATAAATAGGATAATGCATTCAACTTGTGTATTGATTTGTTGATTATTTGCAAATAATGTTTATCTCAAGGAAATTGAAAAGAATCTTTTGTTTGTATTGTGTAATATAAATAATAGGTGTTTGTCAGGTTTCTAATTATGGTGATTTTGTCGACAGGTGTTGAATCAGGAAGTGGCACTGCCCCTGGAGTTTACCTGAGGGAGGATCCAATTTGCGGCACTCAGCTCGAGAATCAGAGCGAACTACGTGCCCCAACAGCCGAACGGGCCACATATTACCTGGACGCTGCCATTGCAGCACGAACAAAACTAGGTATGATATTGTTGAAATTTTACTTACAAATTTATCAGTTTCTTTTTAAATGTTTTTCGAAATTTAATCTCAGTGAGAAGAACTTCTATTGTTTATAAAGCTTGTGTGGAATTTGTTAAACAAAAACATCTGGTATTAAGTCATTATCAGACACACTTGAATAAGTTTTTCGTTGTCTGGTTTCACAATTTGTTTCTTGTATGAGTTTGAGATTTTTTTAGTTTTGGTTACATTGATAAGTGTCTGTATAGTGTGTGAAGTAGCAGATATGCGTGCACAAAACATGCATAGTACAACAGTGCTTGTGTGGCAGAGAAAACTGCTTAGCATGTTTGTAGGAATAGGGAGAGTCTATTAGCTAATGTTATCTGTGTAATCTCTCAAGATATGGCCCCGATATCAATATCATCGTCTGGACAGGCAATTTATCCACTATCTCCCAATAATTTATCCAGTATCTTTATGTGATAAGCAACCCATGTTTACTGTGAAGTAGCTGTAAATTTTAACAGCAGGATGTACATGTTTTAAAAGATTTTTTTTTCAAATTTCAAAGATAAAATTTATCTATCCTGTGTTTGGTTTTGATATGATTTTGTTCTGAAACATTTTTGATACCCCATTATCATGATTTGGTTATGTTTTGTCAGTTATATCTATGTGTTTTGTCACTTTTAAGATGTTGCCAAAGATAAAACATTTGACTGTATTTTCAGCATGTATACAACCATCCTTGAAATTCCAGGGGTTACAATCACTGACGATCTCTGGTGCAGAGCTTGTCAGTGATCTGAACTCCTTGAGGATAGAATACAACACCAAGTTATGATATAAATCAGTAATACATGGAAAATTTTCTGAGCATGTTAACTGTACTGAAGCTCAAAACTTTTTTAAATTCTTAACTTTTACTGAAATTAACACGCAATATCCACTAGTTGACATCTTGTATTCATCGTACCATTTTTTTTAACTCCAGATGTTCCTTTTCCCTGTCAAAGACATTGCTCATCTTTTGAGAATCTTTGATGTTAATTTGTTAGCAGATATTTGCCCTATTATATCCCTTAGTCGTAATGGAATCTGTGACGACCATTAGACATTGGATTAACGTCCTCATGCTTGGACTGAGTTGGTCGTTTTATGGTTTGGCAGAAACCTCGGCCTCTGGTTATCCTAATTCTAGGGATATTATTTCATTGTTGTAAAACTACAGACGACTCAGTCACCGTCGACTCGACCATGGAATCAAGGTTTAAAGGTCACTATGCTGCATTCCCTGAAAAAATCTTTTGTATCCTTCGAGTCAATTGTTATTGGGACCCATTTGGGAAATATAGGGGTTTTTGGATGTGACTAGAAAGCCACAGAAACATAAAAAAATGTTATTGTACAATTCTGATGGGATATGAATTATGTCTTTGATGCGGAACATAGCTCGGAGATTAAAGGACAGAAGGAGAGGGTATAGAGAGTATGACTAGACGTTACAAAGGTACTATTTAGTGTAATCCATAACAGATGCTATCTAGATGCATATAGCATCTCTTTAGCTTTATGCTTTTGTTTTCATCCATCAATTATCCATTTAGTCGGGGGAAAAAATGATGAAATTGGGGCAAATTTAAAACAATTTATGGTCGAGAAAGGCAATTTTATTCAATCTCTCCATTGGCTACAACAGGTTTCTTGAGAAGTTTCATTGTCGTCGTTGTTCAGAAGCCATTAGTATTTAAGTGGTTGTGTCCCTCAGGGAATATTCCAATGCTTACAGTAAAGAATATAAAGCCCAATGAATGATGCTTCATAACAATATTTTAAAGGCTCCTGGTATAGCAAGTCGTGTGAGCATTATTGTTTAATCATAATATAAAACTCTTAAGATGGGGAGAAGTTGGCATTACGGGAAAACATTATTGTAATGCAAAGATAAAACTTCAGTGTATCTGTTTGAACCTGAACATTATTTATATTGCTCAAAAAGTGGAGTTTGTTGTCGGGAAATCTGTTTAATGCTCTTTTCAAAAATCCTACGTAGAACTGAAATAAATGATTTGGTCTTTGTATCTTTGTGATTAAATTGTAGACAACATTTTTCTTTCACTTACTTGGAGCCTTTGTCTGTAGATTTTACAGATAATATGGAGTCTTTTCCAAAAACATAATTGTGTAGTCAGTATTGTGGATCATAGGATTTTGGTGTTTTGTGCCATTACAGACGAGGAAGAAAGCCGGTCGTCACACCTCCTGTTTACCTTACATGTATATCAGTACCGGATAGAAAAAGCTAACCAAGCTGGTCTGCCTGGAGGTAAGTACTTATATTTGTTATTGGGCAGGAGCTTAGGAAAAGAGGGGGTAGGGGGAGGGGGGAGGTTAATCTGTTTTGTTGACATTTCATCCAAGTTATATTGCAATATAGGAACTAAAGATTGATCAATTGTGCAACTATGTAGACTAAAGCAAAGAAGAGTTATCAAATGTGTAGTATCAGCAGGAAAGAATATTTTACCATTTAGATAGAAGTAGACTACCGCAGAACTCGGTAGTGGATGTGGTAGGATGCTTTTAAAAAAAGAGTAAGGACAAACTTTCGATTTTGGTGTATAGTTTCTTAGAAAAGTATTTATAAGGCTGTGGTTGATTGTACGGTGATAAAAACAGTGTTTATCGTACACTTGATACTTGTTGCTTTCACATGACAAATGCAGTAATTATACAGAGTTCCAGTGCACGATAGATCGACAAATGATTTCTATTGAGAGTTACATCAACACCACTATATCAAGTTTTGAGGCTGAGACAATAGCAATCGCTAGTGTCTCTTATACAGAGCAGATCGTGGCCGATTAATCTGTCAGCAAGGTGGTAATTCAAGTGTAAATAGGGAGAAAGGACAACCACAGAAATTTCTATCACTCAAGTTGTGCAAGTTCATTTGGACTTTGCTATTAGAGTGTTACAAGCAGAAACAGGGGTGGGGGCAAAGCAATGGAATTGTACGCTAAAAAGCACTTTAGAATAATGTTACAATGGCAACGATTGCGGTGTGACAACACACAATCCGACACTAATATTGCTCCCATCAAACAAGATTTTCTGGCCTGTCTATAAGCGGGAAATGTGGAATTGGGTGTTTAATCACAGCACTTGTGTAAGTTTCAATGACCCTTCGTCACTTGCACTCCCAGGACTCAAAACGTTTGTAGAGATGCATTTGACGACAAACAATATTCCCCAGAGACGAGGAGTAAATCAAATTTCACTTTTCCAATGCCAATCACGGAACAGTTTCATCAACTGACAAATTGAATTTTGAAAACTTGAATTGACAGTAAATTAACCTGTTGGTAGCAGAACACTGCCCCCTACACTAGTTCTATATTAGACTGGGAGTCAACAGGTTGTTTCATGGGCTGAGGCTGCATAGGCATGCAAGGGTCTGAAGGGGGGAGGTTCCCTATGGGGAAAACACAATATGACCAATGGTGTCTGGGGGCTAGGACCACAAAAGCAACCGACAGACACACTAGTGATGTTTAGTGATGTCTCCTATATTCTGTCTGATACTGCTGGATTGATTTGCTATGGAAATGAACGTGTTATTCTGTTTACAGTCAAATTAGAACTCCAAGCAGTAAGAAACACAATAGTTTGGATCAATAAGACTTAACACTGGGGCTGATTTCTGATAGCGATCACAAGTCTGGAGTTTGTTGGCAGAGGAA
Organism: Ylistrum balloti; assembly: GCF_031769215.1. Classification (NCBI taxonomy): domain Eukaryota; kingdom Metazoa; phylum Mollusca; class Bivalvia; order Pectinida; family Pectinidae; genus Ylistrum; species Ylistrum balloti. Next base: position 74,821 of record NW_026782798.1, on the reverse strand, counting down.
AAAAGAATGTTGTTTGTTCCTTAGAAGTGATGAAAATTTGGCAATCTATTTTCCACTATGTCTTTGATAGCTCACACTTGAATTTCTGTTGACTTGCCCCACGAGTCAGATTCTGTAGTCATTTTAGCACAAATGACTTGATCACTTTGAAGACAAGGTGAAAGGTACAGGATTCTGTGAGTTTGGCACTTAGGCAAGAGATAGGCAAAAAGGAAAATTAAGGTCTCCTTCAGGATTTTACAAAGTGGAACATGTTTTCAAAAGTGAGAGAGTCTACTAGCTTCACTTGCACATGACTCGTTATTTGGCCCCAAATAAACTTTTAGAAGATCAATATTATTGTTTGAAAAGAATTCATGAGTCATAGAAAAAATGTTTAGCAACATGTGCATGACACACAAATAAACGTGCATTGCATGTGCAGAGAACCTTTCATCAAATATAACAGGAAGGGGAGGGACCATTATGATAGGGGGTTCCGTTTGGTGAGGAATCTCACTCTCTTGTGCAAAGGAAGGCTGACATTCTGTGCCTTGAGTCTGTCGAGAATATGCCATACCTTTGGGTTATAATACATATTGGTTTGCATTAGCATGTGCAGTAAAGCATTACTATGGGCGTAAACTCGAAAGGCAATGTCTTAGAACTGTTCTGGCTTAGCTCTTATCAGGTTCTAGATCAGATTGCAAATTTAGGTAAAGTTAGAAATTCAAAACTTGTGTTTAGAAGGAAAAAAATTTAAATGACCAGGTATGTTGAAAGTTTTAAGATTTGTCTTGAAATAAGATGCAAACCTCGTCCCATTTTTTGAAGGAATTTTAGTAATTTTATCTTGATCTTGTCATTGGTGATTGCTTTATGTCACAAAAACAACTCTTTTTTTAATTATCCAAAAAACCTATTTTGCAGAAGATAGCAACTGAGGCAGGTTGTGACTCACTTAAAGAAATTAGATTGTACAAATAAAAAAATGGAGTCTAAAGAATTAAGAAAGGGGTTATTTTTTAAAGAGAGTGAATGATTGAATTAATTTGGTTATTTCGTAGGTGCAAACAACATACAACATCATAGAAATTCATTGATAGACTGGAGCAACTTTCTATACATCAAAATTTTCCTGTTTGAAAATCTTAATTAATCTTCTGTTCAGTTCACAGGAAAAAAATAGATATTTGAGATGTGTTTAATGAATGATATTTAATTTGTTTTAATTGGTCCCACTCAGAATCAGGAATCATGATCTCTTCTCTAAAAAAATTTTCTTCAAGAAAACGATACATTTTAGAAATTACCATGTTCAAGATGAAACAATTACCATGTTCAAGGTGAAAGAATGACAATGTTCAAGGTGAATAAAAGACAGTTGTCAAGGTGAATTTTTTTTAAAAATGAACAAGATGGAAAATGAAACAATGGGAAATATTTCAGAGTTTTACTCAAAGATCTTATAAGTGTATGAACAGGAAAAACTTCTATGTATCATGAAAATATTCATTTCACAATATTTCTGTTGACTCAAGTGGCACACTCGAGCTGAAGTTTAAATGATAGTAAGTGAGATCAAGAGAATGTTTATGGCTGCTTGTAAAGAGAATATAATGCTTAAACAGCCATACAGAGTGAGGGTATCGAGATCTAGGCTGCTGTGTTGATTAATCCAGCCTTCCTTGGTCTGATGAAGTAATCAACGACTCTGTACGTAGCACATAATATCAATCTGGATGGTAATAGTCTACGTAGCCATCAAAACAAATCTACTTTATTTATTTGTACACATTTCACAGCCATAACAACCCCATGATGTCGGGTGCGCAACAGAATTCATCATTTTTTTCTCATTATTTCTTACCTATGGTGTCGGATCGGCATCGTAATTGTCAACGCGCAGTTCTAGAACAAGTTACTTGAACTAATGTTTTCAAGCTGTACACAGGGCAGTCATAATCCGTTCTATGACTGAAATGTAAGTGTGTTTCATTAGAGTGTAATTTGTGGGTGTCAAGTGTATATATGCCAATACTGTGGTGAAAACAGTCTACACGCTAATGAAAAGTACGAGTTAGCATAAATTTACTAAACGACAGTTACAGTTTTGAATCTTAATGTATTACTCATCTCACGTATTATTTCTTTATTATGTGTTTAAACGATAAACATCTGTTTCAGTTTACTGAAATTAAGGGTGTATCTTCCTCGAAATTGTGAGATATATATCATTTTGATTCTGTTATGATATTATCATGTGGAAATCAGAAATTGTCATTTTTGATAGGAAAAGCTTGAATCATCTGACTAAAGCACTCTGTTTTAGTCACACCCCTAAAACCTCAATCTGTATATTGTGTTCCCATAAAGAACACATCAACAGTTTTGTGATAAAACTGGTATTTATATACTGTAACAAAATTACAAAAAATTTGGACAAGATATGTATGTTTGTATTTCATTTATTTATTCATGTTGTGAAATGTTTCTCAGTTGTTATTTTTATTTTTCCAACAGTTGCTGGTGGACGGAGCCGTTTGCACCTGATTGACCTTGGAAGTTCCTCAAAATCTAAAGATCCTGGAAATGTCTCCCTCAGTCTTTCAGCTCTCGGCAATGTCATCATGGCCTTACTCAATGGTCAACGACACGTACCTCACAGGTGAGCCATAGAAAACGTTTACATTGACCAAAATCATCTCACAGGTAAACTATATCCAACATTGTCTCCTGTGAAATACGACAGAGTTGTGTCCCTTAAGGTATTCTCTGTAGAAGTGCATTGAAAATTACCTTCAATTATAATTCATGCTAAATTGAAGAAAGTTAAGATTATCTTCATTAATAAATGACATCTGCCAGTGTACTCTTCAGAATTGGAGATTGGAGATTTCACACTAAGGTAGTATATATGCCCCATAATACGTCTTCTTTATCCTGTTCATAATGGACCATAGCAGTAGAAATATTTTGGAAGACATGAAACTAAACAGAGTAATAAATTTTAAAATCTGCCTTTTTTAAAGATGTTTAAAATTGAAAAAGGAGTGACGCTAGAAGTTTCTTTTTTTTTTGGTTTTCGTCAAATTTGACTTCAACCATATGTGAATATCTAACAGTGGTAGGGATTGTTCCTAATGACTGAAACAGATCATCAACACAACTATCAGCTGGCCATCAACTGTTATAAATACATATTACAGCTCTTTCCCACACTTCATTTTCAAAATTCAAAACCCAAATGAGATGATTTATGGTTCTGAACTTAAAAAAACTGTCATGTATATGTATACAGTTACTCCACACACTGAAGTCACAAAATATATATGCATGACATTCGACATGAAGGTGATGTGGTGAATTTGGCGTTCTGTTTCTGATTTGTGAAGCCCCACAGAGGTAATTGACCTTATTGCACCAGGGTGTTACATGTCCTTGTAAATAAAAAACTCGTACATCACAACCCATTACTGTAATCCGATAATGTCCGAAAATTTCTCATATAACAAATTGACGGCATTTTTTATGGTTATGGTATTGCAAATGGTCGTTAGAAAGAACATCCCTTCAATTGAAACTTGTAGAATCGCAAACATTGCGACCAGGGGAAGAGCACGCAGTTTCCACAAAAATGGATAGAAATGTGTTTATTTGTGGATTGCAAAGCAAATGGCAGCAAGTTTATCTAGATGATATTGTGAAATATTTATATCCACATTGAAGTTGCTTTGGCCCCTATACTCATTGTGTATTGGTGTGAGGTTTTCTTGCCAACCATGATGTTACTACAGAATATTGGCACCGTCCATCAAATTGACATGTTTTATTGATGAAATGGACAAACATCAAGCCTCCAGTCCATGGATTGCTTAATTCCTTTTCCCTGGAAATTCCATATTTCATAACAGAATACATACACAGTATACAGATAAATGGTTGTTGTATAAATTTCTATCCAGATTGATATTTTGATGAATATGTAAAGTTTCTAACACTGTAATCTATAAATGTCTTTATCAATTTTGATTTATTTTTTCCTTTTCAAAATAATGTATTTATTTTGTAATTTAAAAAGTACTTTTATCCTAGATTTAATCCTCTTTGCATGACCCCTAAGTCAAGATATTCTAGAAAGCGTTTCTTGAGAGCACTATTAGATTCTCTGATCAAACACACACTAAACTAAATCAAATTCAATTGATGATATATTAATTTGATTATGTAAAATGTTTTTTACAATTTTCTCTTCTTTATTTTTTCTCTGCGTTTACAAATTCCTTTCAAATTTATATTTCATCCGTGCTTGCTACTTGGAGAAACCATGATTCCACCATTTGAAAATTGGCCAACTTAACCAAAGATCTAAATAAAACATTTCATTCAAAATATTTTTTATGCTTCTCAAGTACATTGATTTCAATTCTTTGAAATTATGAAAGAAAACAAAATGAAGTTGTAAAATCTCAAGTTTTTAGCAAATAATGAAATTTTCAAAATATAGATAAACCTGACACCTGATTAAGCTAACAAAGCTTTAAAGAAATGTTCTGGTGATGGTAATGTTTCATAATACCAGAACATCTAGCGACCTCCCTAATAAAGGCAACATATGGTTTTGATATAGGCGGTAAGATTTCAACTGCCTACCAAAATTATAATTTTAAGATTTGATTAAGAAAGTTGCCTTAATCCATTCCACAAATTTAAAAAGGAAATGAAATTTTCTTACCAAAGTAATGAAGATTTAGTTTGATTAAAACAGCACAACCACTAGCAATACAATATTGTTCCATGTATTTTGTGTACAGAATTGTTTCATTAAAGCTCTTACACCCATCTTAATGTTTGGAATAATCCAAAACATGTGCCCAGGAAAATCCATTATGAAGTTACGGGTCATTGACTTTTTCTTGTCTTTTATTTGATTTCTTCATATTAATGCAGATCATAAGAATGTTGTCATTCAGTTCTTCTTTTAGAAATTCAAATATGTAGATTTCTTTTTTTGACATATTGCTGATTTTATAGCTGTAGGTTGTTTTTATTTAAATTTTTGTTTTAAATTTTCAACTACTGGTAGTTGTCAAAGGAATTTCTCCAGTTTGTTTAGTAAATATTTTTGTGATAAACTTTAAATGTTAAGATTTCTGTATTTTCTCAAGTTGGTATATGAAACATAAAACATGAATACATATATGGATATTATATAATTATGGTCAACTCAAATATTCCGAAAAACTTACAGTAAGCTTACATATCTCAACATCGTTTATTGGAAATGCAATGAAGCATGAAAATTGTCCTGCTGGACAATCTTTCATCACAGAAAATATGATTTAAAGATTTGTGATTCCACAGGGAAAAAATGCAGAGATTGTATCATAGTCGGGCAAGCTAAATACATAACGACAATTTTATTGGATTCGGAATGAAGAATGACGTGCAGAAAAATAAAAATTGGTTTGACTCATAAACCATGAAGTTTATGCTCTACGCTGCCAAAAAAAGTCACTGCCATGATTGTTCATCATATCATCTGTGCTTGGTGACGAATGGGTTTGCGTATAGCTAGATGTGGGGAACTTGATAATATGGGGCTTTCTCCGAAATCAACAACTGTTATTTGTGGATAGAGGAGAACTTTGAGTCATAAATCTTAAACATATTAATTATCAATTAGAGAACATGTACAGCTTTCTGACAGGGCCGGTCAATAAATCGGAGATGAATGTTCTCCTGTTGCTCCAATGAACCTCCATATCTGGAGAGTTCTCATTCATCAACACTGTTTTATTAGGAGACAAATTTGTAACGGAATAAGAGCTTGCAATCTCAAGTTTGTTGAGGACAACGATAAGTCAGTTACTTCTAACAGCTCGGAAACAATTCAAGTACACTAAAAGAAAAATCAATAAAATTGGTATTTTTTTCCTTAAGAAGCAGAAGACTTTAACGATTCTGTTTTATTCTATCACGGATGCTATTGATAGGTTTAGATGTGTTAAAATAATCTGAGAACTTGTGCTTCATGAAAATGTTTTTACTTGGTGTTAAATTGAGCACCTTGATACAAAACTTGTTACAAATAAAACCATTAAGTGTAGAAAAGATATGATTTAATATTCCACTGCGTATAATTAAAAACAGATGTTTGTCTCTACATATAATTATTGTGTAAAATAAAAATTGAGCCCATCAGAACCATGGAGGGAAAGCTCAATCATATAAATACCACTTATATGTTTTAGCAAATATTATCAGACATTTACGACTAAAACAACCTGATGCGCTCGACTTCGTGAGTGAATGTATTGATGGAAAGCGATTTAGATTTCTATGTCAAATAAGTTACATGTTGGTCTATGCGGTTGTGCCAAAATAGCTGTGAACATCAAATGGGTGAGTTATGTAGTGTTAATGTAGAGAGTATCCACTTGATGGTGCTCGCAGAAGGTCTGAATCAAAGCTTGGGTTGTAATCGGGGCTCCTGAAAATGGGAAAGGAAGTAGGACCTGGAATCTCGTAATATTTCCCTTTTAATTTGGACCCTAATTACATCTGCGTGGATGAGAAAGTTGAGAGTTAATCTGATACAGATGAGTGGCAAGATGTTCATTTCGCCTGTTGCTGGGCTAGGTATCGGCAGGGCCCGGTTCCCAGACAAGCTCCACTCACTCTGTGAGTCCCCCTCATGGGTTCTTATATACAGAGTTTGGTGTTGGAGCAGTGCAGTGTGTAAAGTGGAGGCATCAAATGAAAGACGGGACTCCATTAAGAAAAAGGTGTTCCCATGATGCTAAGCCTAATTCTAATTTCCGTAAGCTTTTTTTTTCAAACTTTTTTGTCATGATTTGTTTAATTACTATGGATGAAAGAATTTGCTGAAACTGTGTTATATAATTTCTATCTATTTTTCAGGGATAGTAAAGTTGCCCAGCTTTTGAGGGACTCTCTGGGAAATATTTCCTGTAGAACATGCATGATTGCCCACGTGTCATCTGCTGTACCACACTATAACGAGACTCTTCAAGTGATACAGCTGGCCGCTAAGATACACAGGATGAGGAGACGAAAGACAAAGGTAAGGCTTTAAGTCTTAAGCCTTCTTCCTAAAACATAATGAAAAAACAAGATTTCTGTCGTAGCTATTTCCTATTCTAAAAATTCAAAAGGTGGCCAGAAAACTTTAAAATAAAGGTGAAACAATATTTCTGTTGAATGTTTCTAATTATACGATGGCATAATGTTCATTGTGTTTTAATGAAATTAATGATGTTTTATTTTCTGTCTTTTACAGTTTTCTAGCACCAGTTCAGATGACAGTTCAACAGATGATGGAAGATTGCGGAGACCATTTCGAGGATTTCGGATGGGAACACTTCGTGAGGATATTTTATATACATCTTCACATTCAGACCCGGACTATACCTCAAGTAGTGAACAGTCTTGTGATACTGTTATATATGTAGGTGCAAATGGACAGTCACTTAGTGACCGGGAGCTAACAGATCATGAGGGACCACCCAGATCAGTTCCTAGAACAAACCCTCGGTTGCCAAGGCGACCAGGAGGATCAAGATCATCAGGTGATGAGGGGTCAAATTCTGACAGTGGGAGGAGCCATCACTCTGATTTTCGCATTAGAAAGCCAAACATGGGGACAAGTATAGAAGGTGCTAATCTTGCTAGGATGCCTTCTCGGATGTCAACACCAGTCAGGGAATTGTCAGCGAGTGCTAGTGAGCATGCTCAATCACCGCCTATGTCTCCAAGTGTTGGAGGGGTGCAACTACCTCGAAAAGCTAACGTGAGGACCAAATTGGTCCAGAAGACCGAAGAAGGTTCAGGTAGTGCTAATAAAGTGGACAAGATAACCTTGTCAACAAGAACTGCAGCCATGAATACTAAAATGGCCAGTGGTAGTGAACAATCCTTTCGATCGGAACAATGGGTAGATGGCCCAGGAGTGGCTATCTATCCAGAAACACCGAAAACAGGGGAACAGTGGGTTGACGGGCCACAGGCTTTCGTCTTGAAACAAGAACAAAACAAAAACAAACATCTTTACAACCCGAAAATGGATGCCGAAGAACAATGGGTTGATGGACCCAGAGAAATGATGCAAGATTCTGACCACAAGGAAGGACGGAAATCATCAGGACATGGGAGATCTGATCGTAAAACACGTGAACATTCTCGAGAGCATTCACGGGAACACTCCCTGGAGCCAAAAGGATCATCACCAAGCCATGGTCCTAAGTCTGGGGTCAAGGCCAAATATCCAGCAAACTGTGAGTTGAAAGAGCGCCCCGACAGCATGGCTAGTGCTGACAGTGCGGCATCTGTGACAGCTCAAGCAGCAGATTCAAGGCCAACCAGCATGCACAGCTCTGGTGCAGCAATAGATACTGAGCAATTAAAGGTCGACGAATCTGGTCAGCCAATCAAGCCATTTGTTAGAGACTGGGTAGAAAAACATAGTGCTTTGAAGGCGGAGGGGAAAATGGAAGATGTTAGTATAGGCTTAATTGTAGATTCTGAAAATCAAGTCATTGGCAATTTGGAAACATCAGCTACTGGAACATACAAAAGGCCTAAACCTGAAGCACGGAAAAAGATACGTTCTTCAACACCAAAACAATCCCCACATCACTCTCCACGAAATTCACCTGCTATTGGTAGAAAAGGTACGAAAACTTCTAATGAGTCAACATCAAAATTACAAAAGTCTCAATTACCGGGAAATGCTAATCCAACACATCGTGTTACCGAGTGGCTCCGTTCAGTTTCCATGGAACAGGAAATGGAGGTGGAATCACAGGGACATTGTAAAAACAAGAAGTCATCTGACTGCACACATGATACATCTATGGACGTATCATCCTGTAGCAGTCTTCAAGATACAACTATGGAGTCACAGGATTTACATAACCAGTCGGGATGTAGTGGGGATGGACAGCCAGATGAAATGGCAGAGTGCAATATTGCGGACATCAGTTTCGACAGCAGTGTGGATACTACAGAGTTCAGTAATGTACTGCTGTCAAATCGAGAGTCCATGTACGAAATTCAAATGGATGAACAGTTGGAACGAAGTGCTGAAAAAAGCACAAGTGATGTGCCAGATGATGAAACCTTCAGTAGTGTGTCGTGCAATAAAGACAATGAATTAACCGAGGGGGAAGATGGTGACGAGGCTATGGAGGATGAACCACTTCTCCTTCGAGCTGATGGAATGCCTCATTCCTCTACCATAGAAAGTATAAAAACTCTCCTAGCAGAGCCAGTTATTTCTAACGAACAGCTTGTGTGTGAGAAACTGTGCAGTTTCGAGTGTACACCATCAGACTTAAGGGATGAAGATATCCCATGTGGCAGTATGAATCAGCCTCTTCTTAGAAAACCGGATGGTGCATCAAATCCAAATTTAATCAATGAACTCAATTTCGAACGAAAAATGGATGGTGATTTTGTGCGAGGGGACTACATCATCAATACTGTCCATACAATTAGTGCTAGTCAACCAAGAATGGATATGGATGCCAAAACTATGAAAAACGCTACCTCAAAATATGCAAGTTTGCCGAAACACAGTGAGGCCCTTACAAAAGCTCTTGAGGGTTTAGGCAAAGAGTTATGTGATTCAAAGCGATGTACAAAGTCTAAACCACCCCTTCCATCAAAACCTTCATCAAAGTCATCAATGCATAGCCCCAGTCCGTCTCGCCAAAGCCCAACAAAATCTGGTGGCTTAAAGGAGAAGGATTTATCGACAAGTCCAAAGTCTGTTAGCTCAACTTCAAGTAAAAACTCTTCCATTCCCTTGAGTGGTAGTGGTAGAGGTCGCAGTGACAAGGACAAATCTGTGCGGCTACAGTCATCGTCCTCGTCACAACGATCATCATCTGTACCAGTTACTGGTAGCCCCTCAAGCACATCAACCATTCGGAGTACTTCGTCTAAATCATCAAAGTCACAATCACCGCTCAGTAGTCGCCTACCAATTTTCTCCTCCTGCAAAAACACCAGGAAGGGGAGCAAAGAAAACAAGAGTAGTAGTAAGTTAGGCAATGGTAGGATTTCCGAACTCAATCGTAGCTCGAGTCGAGGGACAGACTCAGACAGTGGTAATGATAGTGGAATAGTGACCAACGAAAAGAAACTCTTGTCACCATATAGCACAGTGACCAAACCACGGACACCAAGTCACTCCAGCAGTGGACATGGCAGTGACAACAGTAGTACTGTCAGTGCCGAGCTCAGGTCACAACTTGGGTGTAAGTCGGATAAAATTCATGGAGGAACAAGCAGTGGATATGAGAGTATGTTACGGGACAGTGAAGCAACAGCGTCTTCATCAGCTCATGAGGACAGCAACAGCGAATCCTCAAACGAGAAAAAGAAAGGTTCAAGACGGAAACGTCCAAGTAAGTACTAATGAGTGGAAACTTCATTTTGCGAGATAAAATTGGTTTTTCTTCCCCACCCCCTCCCCAGTGTTTTTAAAATATTCAGAAATTTTACTTGAATTGTTGTTTTTTATTAAATTTAGTTTTAAATTCTCACCCATTAATAGATTTGCCAGTCGTGTGTTTTGGTGGAGATAACATTTCATGATAAAGTATATTAAACCAGATTACCAGACAATAAAAATATTTGGATTTGAACCAGGACACCCACAAAATACTGCATTGTTTACAACAGTTTTGAGATATCCCATATATCATGCTCGTGTTTTCAAAGTGTTATACTCAGAATTTAAACTTTATATTAGCTTGGGAACATTGTACAAGGGTTGGTGTCTGGAACTCATCAACGTTTAATAACTGTATGATATCAATGTGAGACTTTTGTGAAGGGATTGGGTTACCTAATGTCAGGAGAAACTACTAGTGCAGAAATAATTAGATTTCTCAAAGGTATCCTCCGATTTAATTCGGGGAGAAGAATTTGTTACTGGTGCAAACACAGGTTGAATTACACAATAAATTCCTTGCTGCTCTACGTTCAGTCTTTATGAAATTATTTGATTAGCTTTTTGGCTGAAACCTAGCCAACGGTAAAACGACTTTTGATAACCAAATTGGTTGCTGCTGGGAAAACAAGGGGGCAAAAGAGCTCAAACAAATTTGGCTCCTACATTGAATTTATGATATTTTAACTTGTAGTAGTAGAAATGGTTGTAATATGTAGTAGAAGTTGTAGTAAATTTGTCAATTAAGATTTCATCCTCTGTTTAAATTCCTGGATAAATTCACATACAAATTAGTGTAGCATTCATTATATTGCCCCATTCCCAGTGCGAAGTAGGGAGTAATATTTTGCTTGTTTGGTGATTAAAGCTTAATGCCTGTTGCTCTCCATTATATATATATATTTATTCAAAATTGTGAACACTTTTGATATTGGGAAAGAGGAATCCAAAATGGGTAAAAAAAACCATAAATAAACACTTCTTCATTAAATCAAGTCATTAACGAATTTAGAGCCAAAAAACTGACATGAAGCTGTTTTAATAACTTCAAATTCACAATGGGATAGTCCTTAATTCTGCAAGTCATTAAATGCTGAGAGAGAGAAATAGTTTGTGTTCTTCCTGTTTAGCTTGAAAAACAGCTGTTTGTTAAATGAGAAAAAAACTAATCAGAAACAATTCTGCATAAATATTTGATTTCGGATCGTGACATAGATGAACATCTACCAATCATAAAAATACATTATTGCTCCTAAAATTGTATGCTTTAACGACTGTTTTTATTAAGTTTATTCAAACGAGTTAAAATAAATGGAATCTAGTCAAGTGATTTAATGAAATTCTATTAGGTATGTATGGAAAGATTAACCAAGGAAAATTGAATTACAGTTAGATGTAGGTTAATGACAAAACATAATAGAGAAATAAAACAATTTTTCAGGTTCACGTAGGAGTCGCTCCGTTCCTGCTAGGACGTCAGAAAGTCCTGAAAACCGGAAGCAGAGTCCATCTGGAACATTAAAGACAAGTCCTTCTCCAAAGGCATGGGTTGACACGAGGCAAATACAGAAGATCAAGGAAGAACCATTTGAAATCAAACACTATGATGTTGGTGATGTTCAAAGGCTAGGGAGACGCAGGGCCGAAGATGAGGTAAGGTTTTCAATGCTGAATGATTTTTCAAGATCAGTTAAGAATAAAGTGTAGATGTTCAGGAAAAATTTATTTAAAATTTATGAATTTTTGTTGTATTTTTCCATTATTGCCTTATGGATACTTGAGCATATGTACTTAAGAAATATTCACTAATAAAATCATTATTGTGAAACATACTACAAAAGATTCCGTTATATTCCACAGGGAAAAGAAATGGAACAGAGAAAAGAAAAACTGAAGGAAATTCTCTCTAGGCAAGGCCAGCTAAAGCCAGATAGCCCTGATATGAAAGACCAGATATTAATGGAACAACATGGATGGAAATTTGACTGTAAATTCCTAATGTGTTTTTCATGTCGATCCAAGTCAAAGAAAACGGATGTGTAAATGTTGTGCTTTGTTTTTCCAACGTGCCGCGGAAATTGTCATGGTGATCACTAGAGGGTGCCAATTCAGTGACGTTGGACATGACTAGATAGTATAAACAGTTTCGTTAACATCGTTGTGAACTGAAGACACTTAGTGAGGTTGACGAGAAGTAGGGTTGATTTATACTATCTAATCTCGATATTTACAGTACTATACTAGTAACTATGCCATGTTGGTTTCAACTGCTGACTCAACAAACAAAAAATTGCAATAACATAAAAAGATGCAAATCAAAATCTGTGAAATGAATTTCATTTTTTCATTGTATACTAACATCAAAATCATGCAAGCACATTCATTTCTTTATATTTTGCAAAAGATTTCTTCATTTGGAGATGGACAATATCCGTACTATGTAAAATTTTGTAATGAGTTTGTATATTTTTTATATATTTTGAATTTGCATATGTCATTTTTCTGTGAATCATTTGAATATTAATTTGTGTTATTTTAAGAGGTGCTTTGCCAAGAAGGAAACAGTACCTAGACAAGGCGTTTGTGTCTTACCAAAAAACTCTCACTGCCAAACAGATTATTTCATGGACATTTTTACTTTGTATATGTGCTATGTGTGGATGTCCAAATCTGCCTTAAATTTAATCATTCTTTAACAAGTAATGTAATGATTTATTTTTTACAGGAATACCCCAGGTCTTGTATTCATATTGTTACTTTATTAACATCAGTTTCGGTTTTTTTCTTTTTTTAGTATTGTGATAGTAATTGTCAAACGATTCAAGTCTTACATCTGTATTACATACTTTTTTTCAAACATGATTTAGGACAAGAGAAAAATGTTAAAAACTTTTAGCAGGTATGACCTAATAAATTTCTACTGCCAGCTTATGGTCGCAATATGCAATTAACGACAGGTGTAAGATACTTAAAGCATTGCAGAATTCTTTATACAGTTCCATTACTGCAAAATACAAGAACATTAATTCTGGTTTAATAGATAGCATATGTTTCTTTATGCATAGGCACAGACTAAAATCAGGAAAACCCACAATATTTGCATTAATACACACTGGTATATAGAGCGTTATAAAAGCCATCAGCTTAGACGTTTGGTTTGGTGTATAAACTATTATTATTATAAGGTAGATTTTTACGAAGTGTATATTATTGAGACCACTGAGTACCCTGTACAATGCTTGTGTATTATTTATTTGTACATTTTTCTCTCCTCCAAGACCAAATAGAATTATTATGTTAAATAGATCATCAATGTCAAAATAGACAAAATATATTTGTAATATTTATACAAAGAGTTTTGTTGTTTGTTATCCACAATGTCTGCTTTACCATACTTATCCTTCAATAAGTCTGGGTAACTGACACATAAACTCAGTGTACGGAGATCAGCTTATTACAGAACCATGAGATGAAATAGAATTTGGTTATAATTTTAATGACCAGCATTCAATATGATGTGGACTTATTATTGTGCTTGGGCTTATTGCCAGATAAAATACAGTATAAAGTGTTTCAATGCAGGCAAAACTGTTGTCCTCAACACAATAAAACATTTATCATTTATATTCCAATTTCTAAGACTTGGTTTAAATTTGGAAAAAGGTAAAATGAATGATTCAAAGACATCTTGAAAAAGACATTTTAAATGAAGCTGTCTCCCTTAAACATGGGACAGATTTCAAATACCAATTTTTATTTTTCTCTGTTTCAAAATAGATATCATATATTTCAAATCTTGTTATTTCATAACATTTCCAAAACAGAAACAGTTCCTTTTCCCTTATTATTATTTAAATAATACTTTTCCTGCAGAAATGAAAGTGAATGTTTTATGTAATTCTGTTTTTGGGGTTTTTTTTTTTTTTTTGGCAAAGTTTACAAAAATGGGGTTTACAAAGTGCAAAATTTGATATTTCTGAAGTTGATATGAAACAGAAGATATGCTTAACTGACAAACAGAAAAACATGTTTATGTTTACACATCCAGACACTTAAACATGAACCCCAATTAAAAAAAACAAAGATATATAAGTATCTAGAAATCTGTTATGTCTAGTTTTCAACATTCATCTGTAAAACCAATAGTCCTACAGTGTTCAGCTTTCCTTCACAATTCTTGTTCACATGATAACCATGAGCTAATTCTAAACTCTGAACAGGGCAACTTATCAGAGGTTTTGTTGTTCAGTAGATATTCTTGTCTCTGACAAATTTATCAGATGAACTAGAGCTCCCAGAGTGACCTTCATTTCCACCATTGTATAATCTTTATTAGTTCTTTTCTTTTCCCTTCTCTTCTTTCCCATTCCTCAAAATTCAGATGGGCACAAATAGGAGACCTACATATGATCCAGCTTGAGTTTCTAAGATATAGCAATATCTACAAACCTCACAATCCAAGAAGCTGTCGAACAGCCACTATTTTGTTCTAATTGGTCCAAGGATTGACAATGCACATCTAATTACAGAGAACCTAGACATGAATTCAGAGAATGAGCCTTAACAAGTTTAAACTGTCAAAATCCAAAATGGCCACTTGTCAGTCATTTTTCCAACCAGTCCCACAATAGACCAGTAAGTCAAATGTATGAAACACAAGAAGGATCCATGAACAACTTTCCAAAAAATCAATAACAAACATTAACTTCAAAATCCAATATGGCTATCTGACAGCTGTTTGTTTTCCTGATCAGTCTGAAAATTAAAGGTACCCAAAATCGGACTAATGGGAATCCACATATGTAATTTGAGATAGATGAATAGCAAATTTTCAACATTTTAAATAAAATGTCACCTGACTGCTAAGTTGTCTTTCGGACAATTCCAAATCTGAATTTTGATGTTAAATATGACAAAAGATCTATCTAGTACTTCTGAAGAAATATTGATAACAAATATTGTTTCAGGTCAGAGAGACCACACAAATAAATGCAAGACTTTGACCATTGCGAAGACTCATTTAACAAAGATTTCTTTTCTGGAGCTTAATTACCAACTAGTAGAACAAACTTTTTTTCAATGCTGAAAATCAATTATCCTTAACTTTTTTCGAGAAACTCAAACATGTCAGACTAATGAGGAATTACTATGCAACACAGCTAGCTTAGATGTTGTCCTTGCATTTGCATATCAACAACCTTGACCTTTAGATGACATATGTTGTAATCAATTGATAGCAAGATACAATCTGAAATTAGACTAATGAGTAAGATTGGTAAAAATAACTAATTACTGGATCTGATTTGCCCATCCTTGAAATCTTTAAGAAATTTTAAGTAGATTGTACATGGCCTTGATCCATGACCTTATCAAGATAATCATGTATAGAATTTTATCAAGTTTTCTTTAAAGCTTCAAATGTGCATTATAGTATTTGGTTTCCAATATAGTGTGTTAAGTTAAAGTCAGTGTGAATTGAACAACTACCAATCCTCTATGTAATTTAGCTTGAGATTTGATGGGGGGATAAGATTTAAGTTAAGACCTAGAAACATTCACTTTGGCTAAAGATGTACAATTTTCAATAACTTCAATATCTAATCCTGGTAACTGTTGATTTTATGAAAGACATAGATACAGGAAAGTAAAAGGCCTGAAAATTAAGAAGTACAATTCCTAAATAATGTCCCTCAAACACTCTATAAAAGTAACAGAAATTAAACAAAGGAATCTAATTGGAAAAGGACAGTCATGTTTGACTTTTGACCAAGATTAATGACCACTGCAGAAGCCAAAATACCAGTAAGAACCTAGTGTATATAAGCTACATCACACTACCCTCATTAGTTTTGCTATGAAAAAGTATGAATATGCTTCCACTTTGACAACAATTTGTGACTTTGATTCTTGAGTAATTTTCACAAAAATTCCCATGGCCTACCCCCACACGTTCAAAGTATCAGTTATTTTTGTCCGTTTCTATTTCCTTGTTAATAATTCTGTAGGAACTATCAATTTTCTAATTGATTAAACAAAATGTCATGAATTATGCAGTATGATAAGTTCTAAATAATTGATGTTTGTTTTCACTCTTCAAAAGTGGTGATTTAGGCCAGTACAACAGTGGATAATAAATGTGTTGGTGTGTTTTTGGGAGTCCTTCAACAATCCAAGTTCAGCCAGATTACTGCCCACCACAAGACATCCAATTTTATAGGTGAAGGGTAGGCAACTCTTAGAAAGAAGAATTCAAATACTTCATTTTTGATATCACAGAATTTATAGCTCAAAACTACCTGTTAAATTGCACACAGATTTAATTAACAAATGCATTAATCATATATCAAATATAGATCTTTTTAAAAATCAAATAACTTTGAAAAGACATTAAGAAATAAGAACAGTTTGCAAAAAGTTATCTTATCACAGGAGAAGATTTTATACCAGTCCATATGGCAGTTTGGCTGTGGGTAAAGGCACATGGTCAATGGTATGGTAACATACAGTGGGCAGTTTGATGTCCTTGTTACAGGGGTTAGCTGACCAGTGACTATCCCACTCAACCCTGAACTGATTACACATAACCCCTGCCTGGCCTGCTGGTGGATCTGTCATGTAGTTTTCAAAGAGAAGAGGATCCCCACTGTTTTCCCAGTACCACTTTTGAGCATCAGTGTTAAACACTGTAGCTGACAACCAGACACTCGGCACCTTTGCTCTTGTCTCTGCTGATCAATAGAAAAATACAAAATAATGATTGACACATCTTATGACAGTACAAGAGTTTATGGTAAAAATAATATTGGAAAATATATTCAGAATTAAAATTTCCACTTATGAAGCTTAAAATGTGACCCCATTTTAAAAAGTGTAACAAATACAAGTGGCCCAGTCAGCCTTAATCACTCACCAGTTCTGCAACTTTGAAAGAAGACTTCCAGGTTTTTGGGGGTTTTTTTTTTGCAATTTGAAAAACCCTTAAGTATGATTTCCAAAGAATGATACTAGACTGACACCATTAGTTTGGGCTTATGAGTTATTATAAAAATGTTACATGTTTGACCACTGTGACCTTGAAAGCTACACATTACAGGTTTGATAACAGTACCATGAGCCTCTTGGTTATTGAGAAGTACTGTAATTTGAAAAATCTAATACACTTGACCCCTGTTACTTTTAAAATGGGTTGAACAAAATTGGCAGTTCTTATTCCAACATGCCAAATACCCATTATTGGAACAGTGGACAAATTTGTGCTTATTCTGTAGATGTTTGAACATAACAACATATCTCAGGTATTCAAAATAGGACAGAATATTATTTTACTTTTTTCAGGCATTTCAAAAGTGAAACATCTTTTCAAATCTTTTCATTGTGCTAAAGATATTTATGCAAAAGGAACAAAAATCAAATTGGGATCACCACAACACCAAGTGAAATGGATCTTGATTAACAAAAAAAATTAACAAGGTCAAACAGGTTTGACTTGCAAAAGAAGTTCACATGTATCACAACTTGTATGTACACTAGCAAAATAACAATAGGACAGCCCATCTGCACAATGCCAAAATCAAACTGATTACTTTTATCTCTGAAAACCAATACATGAAAATATGAAATAGAATACTCAAATCACTTTTTAAGTTCCTTTTTTTGTACGTTTGGTGTAATAAAAATATAAAATCAAAAAATCAAAATGGGGCTTGCTGTGAAGTGAATAACTGGTAGTCCCCTGTCACTGCATGTTACGTCTTCCTGACTAACAAAGTGTTATACCTATATACATAGGTATCACTTTTAGTCTGTACACATCTCTCTACAGGGTACAGCTTCCGTTACAAACAACAGTCATGCTGGTGTGTGGGAAAAACAGTGGTTTGGTAGTGATGTTTAATCATCCTGAAACATTAGCTCCTTGAAAAAAAGCTACTGCATGTGTTGGTGGAACAATAAACACCCAGTCACAAGCCATGTGCAGACGACATCTTGTGGCAATTAGCTGTGGTGTAAACCACGGTTCGTACAATGCATATAAAGTTTTCATTAATTTGTTTAAATTGCTACGTAGGGAGTTACGCAGGACTGGATTTTTCTTTCATCATTTTTATTTTTTTTATTTTGGTGCAGATGGAGGCTGAGAACAATTAAACATGAACAGAAAATGAGGACAATGTTCCTGTGCCTACTCCACTCCTCCTTTAAAGTTATTTATTTCTATAATTTCTGCCAGCATTGACTGTCATAAATATGCAGAAATCAGTCAGCAGACACATTGTTTTGATTCTATATTTTCTGTAATGATTGCTGGTTTAGAGATCAACACTTCCTACCTGCTTCATTAACTGAACCACTTCTAAGACCAGTTCTTTACACAAAATCTTGAGAGATTTTATGAAATCCAAATAGAGCTATCTCATTACTTTCTATCAAGCATGAGCATATTTTTTATATTTTCAACTGTGACTTTGACCTTATATTTCTAGATGTTAACATTTTTTGCCACATTTCATCAAAACTGGACTGAAAATTCTGAAAATAAGGCCAGCCACAACCTATACTTCTAGTTATGAATCAAGTCACAGCAACCTTGACCTTTAACTGCCTCAAAACCCAAAGTAGTTCGAGATCCTAAAACTTTCTCCCAAACTATCTCATTTATCCTGCAATAAGGATGATGAAATAATGCTGCTTTACAGCTTTTCTAAGCCGCAACTTATATATAGGTGCACTTAATACCAGACTTGGGGTTAATTGCAGGGTGAATCAAGAATAAATGCAGCAGAGTGATACCTAAATCAGTGAGATATGGACATCACTTTAGAGCGACATGATCAGTTCATGAAATCTGTAAACTTATTCAGCCATTTCTTTATTGTAATTATTCGGACCTTTGGGGAAATGTTGATTGATGTCACTGTACCCACAAAAATAAATACTTGAAACCTTGTTCACAGCAGAATACAAGATATTCGCAAAAATAGACTTTGATGGCTGAGAAATGTCTATCACACTATAGGAACTATGTTAAAAGACCTAAATTCTCCTTCCCAAGTCCTCTATACAAATCAGTTGATGAATTTCTATGAATAGCAACAACAATAACTATAAAATTGACTCCAAAGCCTTCAAACATCCAGTCTTTTTATACATGTCTCTGACTGCTTTTATCAACCTCTCAAAAAGATATGAAATACACTGTTCACTACAGCTAGGATGAAACTTGATGTCTTACTAATTCTGATAAGATGCTATAAACAAGATTTCTATAATAAAAAAAATTACCTAAAAGGAATATTTGCAGTGACTGCTGCATTTTCCTTGAGGTGACTTCAGGTAGAGCTCCTTTGTGATTCTGACAATGCTGCCTGGCCATGTCGAAGGTCTGAGGCTTGGGTAGGTACATGAAGCAGTAGAGATCTACTAGTTGGTATCCAGAGGGACAGGCTGGTCCTTTTATACCAATATCATAGTCAGTTAGTCTAAACATTATACTACTAGCTCAAACCATAGTTTTAAAACTTCTTCATTTCACAACTGTTAGATATTTAAAAATGTCATTTTTGATATCCATTTTTGTCAGTTTTTCGAAGCAGATGAACAGAAAATCAATTGAATAATGTAAAATTTATTATATCAGCCAATACTCAAATGTTATCTCCTAACTTGAAGAAAATTTTAACAGAGATGATTCAAACATTTTCACTAGGCCCTAATAACAGAGTTTTAATTCATTTTTTGCAACTGGAAAAGCTTGCAAACCCTTCAAGTTGAGCAGATTTTCAAACTTACCTTGCTTGTCAGCCAGAGCAACAGGCATCTGTACAAGAAAAGTTACATTCACAAAGAACAGATCAATCAAACATCAGTGTTTAGTGTGGTAAAAATAAACAACAGACTCTGCCATTGTGCCATCACACTACAGCAATTCTTATCAATTACCTCTTCCACTACTCCATGGGAGCTTGTAATTTTGTACAGAAAAACATCTTAAACAAAAATATTTTTCTTATTCTTTATAACAAACTCAGCAGTTTTTCTTCATCACCTGTAGAAAGAATACTAGGTATTTTATTTTTCATTCTTGTTCATTTTTTTTTTTATTTTTTTCTCTTTTTTTTTTTTTTTTATTTCTATTGAATTCATGTTTTGCATTTAAACACCATGATGTTCCATGTTGTTCCTTCATTTTTAAGATAGAACTGTTATGCTTTTATTTTTCATTTGTGTTTAGTAGCAAATCAGAAAACCATGGAGTTTCAACAGAATGATTAATATTTGTTTTGAATACATGTATTACCTTTGTGTTTTGGTTGACCCCTCGTTTGACTCTTTCTACATGTCCTTGTATCGCCCTTCTTTCCCCTGAAAGATATAAAAAAAAAGCTTTCAGAAAAAGCTAATGAAGACAGAAGATTATACACATAATCTTCTTTTAAAAATCAGATGTGTGATCAAAATCTGTAGAGAATAAAAAAAGAACTTATAACACCTATGTATGTGTCAAAATTGAAAGAAGCACTCTCGAAATATTGTAGCAATACATAGTCCCCCTACCAGATTACTGTCTATCTAAATCCTTATCTTATACCCCTTGCAACATAGTGCAGAGGAGAGATAATTTAATGAATCAGCATGTGTGACAGACAGTCTGAGGAAATGTATGAGCAAGGCTGAGAGAGAAATAATACAAGCAAAACTATAGCTCCCATTGGTTGGTAGGGAACTAATGAAAAAAATTAAGGTAGAATAAAATCACAACAACAGACACATCTTCACTTCATTATAATAATTGCTTTAAAGATTCATTTTATATGACATAGATACTTTGAAGAGTTGTACTTAAAGGAATGTGATGGATAAGAAGTTCAAGAGTGAAAGAAGGGGCTTAACTCTGGCAATACAACTCAATTAATATATACACGTTAGTTTCATTGTTATGCAACATCTGCTTTGGTGAAAGTTGTGTTCACTGGAAAAGGTAAAAGGCAGAATGATTGGTGGACTAACTGTAGAACAAAGGGAAAATTGAAGTCCACTGTAATCAGACTAGTTAGAGACTAATTAAAGAACGGTACAAGAGACCAATGGGCCTTAACTGCCACCTGACAATAAAAATCTGTATATGAAAGAGGCAAAAAAGGCCTAAGATAAATTGCTCAACTTCTCTACAGCTTACATAGAAGACATTGTTGGTTCATGAAGACATTTTCTGAATTCAAAAAATGATTCCCCTCTATCAATGATGTTTCAGACCACATTTGGCTGAAATCCACTAAAGCATTAAAAAAAATAGTAGCGTTTCAAAGCAAAATATTGTCTTACTAATCCTTTTGGGGCCCTGCCCCCAAATCACAAGGAGCCAAATCAAATTTCTACATTTTAGAAATAACTGCCTATCTTGACTGATGAATCAGGCCAAAGCTTGTTGAAATTCACATAAGCAGATATGATGAGTAGGATTTTAAATCTAATTTCAACACTTCCCCCTCTCAACCACTAAGGGTCAGATCAAAATTTTGAATTTAAGAAATGATAAGCCTTACCCAACGATGCATCAGACGAAAGTTTGTTGATATCCATTCAGGTATGAAAGAGGAGCAGGGTTTTAAAGAAAAAGTTTACGCACATATTTTCTTATGATCTATACTGAAAGTTTCTTACTTCTTGCATGGTGCCTTCTGTGATGCCTTTTTCCTGCATGGTGCCTTCTGTGTTGCCTTTTTCTTGCATGGTGTCTTCTGTGATGCCTTTTTCTTGCATGGTGCCTTCTGCGATGCCTTTTTTTGGCATTGTGCCTTCTATGATGCCTTCTTCTTGCATGGTGCCTTCTGTGATGTCTTCTGGCATGGTGCCTCCTATGATGCTTTCTTCTGGCATGGTGCCTCCTATGATGCTTTCTCCCGACATGTTTTCTCCTATGATGCCTTCCTCTTCTATGTTTTCGCCTATGATGCCTTCCTCTAACATGCTTCTTCCTTCCACGATGCCTCCCTTTTCCACGTTTCCTTCCACCAGGAGCTTTTATACGGAGACATCTGTTCCCTTTTCTTAATGTTCCCATTGGACACATAATCCTTGGCTTTAGTCTGCCCTTCTGCGAATCAACATTGTCAAAAAACAAAACTAGAACTAGACTTTATTACATTAATGATTTTTCTAAATTGAATGAAAACAAATGTTTGGCGAAGTTTGATTACATCAGTTGATTCAACCTTCGAAATTTCATTTTTTTACATAAACAATCATTGTGTTATCTCATTATCTACTAATCTAAAACCTATTTAATGTACAACAGACCAGGCATACTAACTGATATTGAGAAAAACTTGTCAGCCAATTTTCTCATAATACTTTTTGAATGACCATATTATTTGTTCAATAGTAAAACATACCTTAACTTCTTCGTCTAGTTTATCTAAAGTTCTCTGTATGGAACGATCCTTGTTTCGTAGTTCCTTAAGCTCAGATTTCAGTGCTTTCAGTGATGTTTTCCACTGGCTAATTGACTGATCCACATAAGGAAAAAGAAATACATTTCACATAGGATTTCATCAATTTCATTTACATGGTTCAAATGACATTCTATATACCATGTATAATTATAAGCATATTACATGTAAACAACTACATTTGAATTGTTTTCTATCCAAATTTAGTACATATACCAAAACATGTAAACCCATTTACAGTCTCAAAGAGGTATAGCCACTAACCAAATTTGCTCAAAAGCAGAATCTTAATTCAGGTCCAACATATAAATGAGATTTAAACAAATGCAAAAATAAAAATTTCACAAGCATTTATACCTATTTCATCAACTCAAATGAATAGATTTGAAATGCACAATGACGTTCCATAGAACTTTCTCAATTAAATTTTGATTACCTCCCTTCATCCACAACACCAGTACAAATATATAAAAGGTCTGTGTGTCCACAAGAATGTCTCATTAGCTGATAACCTTACCCAGATTGAACATTTGATAATAGTTACAGAAATTTGTCCTCCAGTGACCTTTTATCACCACTGGATACCATTTTCAAATGTGTTTCCAAGCCAAAATATATTATCAATTCTCCCATTTTAAGCTATTAAGCTACCGACCCAATTCTGATGTAAAGAGAATACTCTTACAGCAATTGATGAATTGATTGTATAAACCCAATGAATCCTACTGTCAACAATAAAATGCTATTCCTTGATAAGATTAGTAGAGCTCACTCAAAACACTGTCACACACAATAAATTGGCACTACTTCACTGCTATAGTTTAAAGATCCTGTTGTGTATAAATTGTTTACTAGGAAATTTTATATCATCATTTGATAGAAATTATAAATTTCATTTATGATATACAATGATATTATTTTGTTTACATTCAGATACCCTCAACAAATAAATTGGTTTCATCATCTTCTGATAAGTCGGCTATAAAATTCAAATGATTTTTGTCATTATATGGCATCTATTTCAAGATTCTGTTTAAACTAAACAATCCTGTTTAATCAACCTTTGAAAGTGTGAATAATTTAACATAAAATCCTCAAACATAAAACAATGAAGTAACTTTATCCTTTGCTTCATCCACCAAAGAAAATTTAGTACTGCTACAATTTTTTTGTGTAATACGTATCAAATTGAAAAGACTAATAAAAACCTGAAAACAATTCTGTAATTTATCTTACCTTGCCTAGCAAAGACTTTGCCACACTGACAGAATTTCTTTGAGCAGCATTTTGATTGCGTTTCATTTGCATGTCCATATCTGCCAACTTTCGGTGGAGCTTGTTTACTGAAGTGACCAGCTTCCCATAAAGAGCTCCAGTTTTTCCGACCATACCTGCTGATGCCTGATTTTTGTCTATCTTGACCTGTTTAATTAAAAACAAATGAAAGATATATTCCATTGAAAGCAGCTATTGTGTAAAACTATACCTAAGCTTGAATTCCAATTTCAAGATTTCACTTATACATGCATTGCTGTTATTTCTAATAGTTGATTCAATATAATCAATATGCAAATTCAGAAATTCAAAGCATGTATTAATTGGCTCACACCACTTGGATTAAAATGATCTTCCTAATCAGCCAATCTCTTTTACAACCGTTTTGATCTTCAGTTAATTTAAGCTGTATGATTAAATTTAAACATAATGACTGACAAGTATCGAGAATCAAACCCAATTAAAAAGTCGCTGAAAGTTCATACAAAGTAACCCCATAAAAAATTAAGTACATATAACTTAACTTCTGATATTCATTTAGTAACAAATAAACCAACATGCCTATACCAGAAATTTAGACATTTTCTATAAGATAAATATCTTACTTTTAGCTAGATGCATCCCGTATTGGATATGAAAACACTTGATTACTCTAGTACAGCATATAAAATAGGATAGTTTCAATATCTTGTCTTTCCAACATACTTTCACCACCTCTTGCTTATTCAGAAAAATAAAGACTTTTACAAGTTGGAATCTGATTTTTACCACAAGCTTGTTCATCCTTTGTAAGTCCCCTGATAGAGTTTTGACATGACTGGACAGCTGAAGAAGTGCTTGTTTTTGGATTTTTTTACTGTTATCTTTGGTTTGTATTTTCTTTTCCATCGTGGATATGGAGTCTCCAAACTGTTTCATCCTAGCCGTCAGTGTTCGTTCCTTCCTACTAATGGAATTTAGCGCTTTCAAAATGGTTGTTGAAATTTTTGTCATCTGCAGTATACTTGGAATTTGTGACTGAAAGAGAAGATGAAAACAAAGATGAATCATTGCTTTATCACAAATGAAATAAAATTCAACTAGGTGGCACAAAAATACTATGAATTTTAACTATTTTGGTATCTTTGTTCACAGCAAAACGAATGGATTGTAAGAGAAAGGAGTATTAACATAAAGATTTTGTTTAAAAAGATCCCAGTCTCCTTCATGCTTATTTTACATGGCACATTTTTCAAGCAATTCTAGGTTAGTTAATGATGAAAATTCTGTGTTGTGAACTAAAATTTCTTCATTCAAAAACATGTTTTGGGAATGGAACCTAGATAAACCTTTGTCTTCAGAAGTTCCTGGACTGAATCCACTAGATCTGCATTAGTAGTTCGGATACCATCAACATTTGACTTGAGACTCTGGACAGCCATCTGTACATTGGTCAGATCTTTGATGACCGAAGCTACAGCACGCCTATTACTCCTCATTTCTCCTTCCAGTCTAGAATTGGTCCCTGCCAGCTTTGATAAGACATGCTTTATGCTAGTAACATCTTCCTGCCATCTTCTATTCTGTAAGGACTGTAAAAAATTAATCAATATTAAGATTATGACATGCATTTGTTGAACCAAGACAAAAAAATACTAGACCAGAAATAATTTTTGTGGTTCATTCCATAGACAGAAATCATACTGGAATGCTGTAAAAATTTTATGGAAGGATAATTTTTTTGACCAGTTACTTGTTTGCTAATTTGATCATCATTTATTTCATATAAATAAAAACTCACCATTGGATCAGAAAGTTTTGCCAAAGCTAACTTGATATTGTGTATAGATGTTTGCATACTAAGGATAGTGCTGTGCATATCTCCTCTTCCTTTGCTCTCTTGTCTAAGCGTTGAGGTCAACCTGTCTACAGTGTGCTCCATACCTCTAAGTTCATTCCAAAATGATTTCTGTGATCGAGCCAATGTGGACATTCCTTTGGTGATCCGAAATTGAGTATGCTGCATGTTATCTGGATTCTGAACATGTACAGGTTAATTACACAGAGTAGTGCTACCATTGCCAACCATGCATTTTGGTTTGTTCTCTGCATTTCACAAAGACTATATTTCTTATGTTTGGCATTTTTTGAAATAGAAAAAAAAAATTGTTGGCAATTCAAAACTTTTTACCTAGTATCCCTTTTCAATTGGGCTATATACAAACACAAATATATTTATAATTCAGTGTTATATTTGAATTGATTTCCCTCTGTTAAACAATTTGTTATAAATGAAACTATGTCCATGTCGCTAACACATCCCATGGTGACAGGTGGACAAAAACATAATAACACTAAATAGTCTTGCATATCATGAAATCACTTGCCAAAGGGATAGGCAAGATAAAGGCTTTCCATCTGCCAAATCTTGATCAAGAGGATTTTCTTGTATATCACTGTACAAAGTACTAGTTCAACATCCTGATTTATTACTTACAAAAATCCTCTTATCGTGTAGATAAGAAGATAGTCTGTTTAGTTTTCTGTCTAAGTTTGTGTTGCTTTGTGAAACTTTGGAAAGCTGTCGATTGATGCTGTTGTTGAATATTTTTACGTCATCCACATCACTCTTGAGCTCTCCTGCCACATGAGTAAGCCTTTTAACATTTGTCCCAAGGTTTGCAGTTGAAGACCTGACTGTCTGTAATGTTTTTGCAATGGTTCTTTGTGATTTCTGCAGCTCCAACAGATCATTGCCAATGTCTGATACTTGAGTGTGCAGCGACCTCAAACGACCATCCAAGTTCACTATGGCCTTGACCTGTTTCACAGATTGTTTCTTCAAGGCTTTCAAGTTATCCGTCTTTTCATCATCTGTCTCTTCCAAATTTTCCACTTTTTTCTGTACATTCTGAAATAATAAAATTATATGACATTGTGTATAACTTGATGTTATGATACTCTCATGGGATAAATATGAACCAAATCTGTTTAGAGGTTCTCAAGACATTGATATTGATTTAAGAGAAAAAGGGACAGAAAACATTATTGCAGCAGATGGACATAGATTTAAACATAATCGCATCCCCCCCACTCCCCCATCCCCCATCCCCCAATAATACAAACAAAGCTGTCCCCCATAACAACTTGTTTTAAATACACAAAGTTGAAATTATTTGAAAACTTCACAAATCAATCTTTTTACATCTTACTTTTAGTCTGTTTATTGATCTTTCAAGATCTTCAAACCTGCTCCCCATAGATGACTTGCTACTGCTACTTGATAAACCTGTCTTAGTTCCTGAAAAACAACGGTTTTACATGTTTTAATAAGCAGTACAGAAATACATATGGTTCTGGTGTACCAAAAGAATTAAAAAAATAAATATATCTCAACATTTTTAAACATCCTTTTAAATACAAGGTTAATGGTAAGCATGTCTTTTAATTTCATAATACATGATTACATCACTTTAATTTTATATTCGATAGTCTTGTATCATGGTTCTACTAGGTAAAAGTATGGTAAATCCATAATTTTATTATAAATCATTATCCCCCTCCAATAAAATTTAACATGAAGACGAAGTAAAATATAGGATAAAATATTTCAGTGTTAGTTCCAAATGATCTTTAACAAAGTATACCAGTTGTACCTTGATGAATATGTAAACTTACCACTGGGTTGTGTGTTGCTGCTGACTGCATGTTTAACATTAGGATGATCTGTTTCAGACAGATAGCAAGTCCTGGTATCATTAATGAACTTAAAAAACTGACATTTGATGGTCTTTTCAGCAACACATGCACTTGCACATGTATCCAAGGTCAGGCCATCTTTTTTGACAAGTCCTGGTGTCACCAAAACCTCGGTCTTTCCGTGAAAAATGGCATTAGTCAGTGCTGCCTCTGAATAGGAAAAATTATATAATCACCATTTGTTCAAAATGATGCAGAATGTGCAAATTGAGATGTGTGTAATGAATGTTTATGTGTGTAAGTTTTAGTGCCTTGCTACATATTATCTGGTATTTGTGTTAATTGTATGTTTTAGGTGAATTGTTGCCATCGTAGGATTACATCATACATTATGTCAGCTCAATAAAGTGTATATAATTACTTAGCTGCCCAGTGGCCGAAAGGTGTCTTTCTTGTGATGGCATAATAATTTAGTTCCCAAAGACACACTTTCATTGTTGCAGTTTCAGCAGGTTGAGCCTTTGATTAAATTACACGACTTGAGTATCATATGAAATTGATAAAGACTGCTTGCAGCCCCAAACAACCCCTTAAACATGCTGGGGCAGTATCAAAAGGTTGAGTCTTTAAAATTACACCATTTGAGTATGGAATCTGACTGATAGAGATTGCCTGCATGTCTGAAGAATCCCTTGAGCAAGCCAGATGTTCCAGAGACCTCACCTAGGATCAGACAATGTAAGTTGTTATAACACTGAATGGACAGGACTACCTTCTTCGTATTCTCATTGAGACAGGGATTTAATATCATCCATTTCTGTTGCCTGAACACCAGATTCACCATTTCACTGGTGATAGGATTGGAGATGTAAAACTCCTTGACAAACCATCAATTGATATTACATGAGAAAATGGAGGTCCAAGTTGATTTCTGTCTGAGATTACATTGCAGGAATGTGTTATTTCCACGATTCTCCACACTATCCTCCAACAAAATCCCAGGGATAAAGAGGGTTATGTATATTTCTTGCCATTTAAATTCTGTTAAGAAACAATAGTAGTATTGGCATGGTTGTTTTGTCAGCAGGCCTACCCAGTACATTTACCTGGACAACTCTCTGACCAAGTACTTGTCACTATTACCTAGTAGCACTCATTTATATTTCCCTGCTTCTGATTCTCACCTCAAAAAAAAACTGAATCTAATTAATCTAAATGAACATGGCCCAGCACCTTACATTTTATTCGAATAAGTGTGGTGGTGGCACAAATAGAAAATAATGCTGATGTTTACGTACAAACACATCATCATATGTACCTCTAAATATCATTATGGTAACCATTTGGTCTGTGGTGTGCATTCTTTGGTTGTGATTTTGGATTTGTTGTTCAGAAAAAAGCATGCATGCTTTATTCCATTCGAAAGACTGCTATTAATATGCCAGAGATTCGAGTCTCAATTCTGTCAGAAAGCTAGATAGTACCTCCTAAAGTGTGATACAGATAGTATTTCCATAGCAATTAGTGCATTTTTAACTGTGCATGCATGTTTTATTTTTAAATTTACATCATAACAAATCATTTTGTTTCAACATCACGGATTGTCATAACTTACCGAATCCACAGATGACGTTTAGAAGTATTATCAATGGGAATAAAATTTGCCCTTTTCTTTTGTACCATGGTCGGTACATCTTATTTTCATGCTACGTCCAAAGATCAGACTTTTGTGTGTTCTGTCGCTTTTTCGTCGTGGGGAAAATGTTTACAACTTCACAGAAAAACGTCTCTCTTCGTCAATATCATTTTCCGGTTATGACGTCATAAACGTCATAGGTCACGTGGAGTTTAGCGGTGGAACCACGTGTGTTTCAGCTGTGTTTGTCTGTTGACTTAAGTATTTCATTTTTCATTATTATTTGTTTCTAACAGAATGCGGAATCGGAACCCCCTTATTTTAAGAAAAGTAACCGATATATTACGAAAACCCTACTCCTTTCTTGTCGACAACCATTTAAATCGCCCGCCTAAAAACTTACCTCAATCGGCGAAGTTATCAAGTTACATTGCCAATAGTACATAAGGCCCGTGAGAAATGGCTACACCTATGCTTTCTAGACACCAATGTGTTTGGCTCGATGTTGCTATGCTGGTGTTAATCACAAATATTGATTTGAAAAAAAAGTAGTTGAAAAATCGAAGAATTGTTATCTGAAAAGGAGAATTTCTCGATTTGTTTAATACTTCTTCAAATGACTATTATCTTATTAATTTCGTTACTTATGAATATAGTGCCAAGATCAACTTTTGAAAACAAAATCACGTGAACAATATACATTTTCAACGGATAAGTCTCCTGTGGTGAATTCAAGGGCAACAACTCAAAGATCATTGTAACCATTCGAGTGATCCCAAGAAGTCTTCGGTAGAAAGATGTAAAAATCTAGAACCTAAAAGGATTTTCAGATGTGACTAAAAGGAATCATGATAAAATATTTCATGTTAAACGATGTGGTATTTAACAACAATCGCTATACGACTGAAAGTCCATTGTCATTTAACAGCCGACAAGATGCAGATGTAGTATCTGAATTTAATTCGCCGTCGTTTCTGTCCCTAGTGATATTGTAATTAAATTACACCTATTTAAGTATCTTTTATAAAGCAGTTTAGTGGTATTGGATTTAGGTTTGAACCCATCGCTGGCTGTAATAAACATTTTATAACAACATTTAATAATCTACATATATATCTATGTAGATATAAAATCGTTTACATTGAGCAAATTACGCAGTAATCTTATGGTGGGATATTTATGTAGACAGTAGAAGTTTAGAAAATATTTAGACATTAACACGATTTAGATAAATAGATTTAAATTTATCAGTCTTGATGTTACTATAAAACAGAAATTGATTTCAGTTGTTTTCACAATAAATTTAGAACAAACATCTTTGCACGATGTGTAATTTTAATTTGTATGATTTAGAATGGAATTATCTGTTGTGAATTATTTTTCAATATTAGATTGCGGTTCTTAATTTTAATATTTTTTATTATTTGTTATTATTTATTATTATTTGTAATAATCGCTGTATGTTTGATAATTATTTCATAATGGACGTGACAGTTTTATCAAATAGAATATTATTGAATTGTACTGGATTGTCTTGTACCATTTCTAATGTTGTATTATACGTCGTAGTGTCACACACACACAACAGTTCTGTATTTACATTACACATACATACGCATTACACACTTAATGTTCATTAACATAATTTCATTGTTTTAAATGCGTATACTTGAGTGATGACAGGATACGCTCGACTTAATACGATCTTACATGTATACAGTATATTTCTGATACACATCACACTTGCAGGCCGGTCACGTGGTTCGAATAGGTTTAATAGTGGGGTGTGAACGATCTATAAGGTACATGTTCCAGAACACATCACTGGGCGGTTTATTATAAATTGGACGTAGTTGGCTACTGGCGAGACAGTCAACCATGGGGGTGCTAGGAGCCGCAAGTATGCCGTTTATAGCTGGCGTGGCCCTTTTAGGGTCCGCAATTCTTCATATCGTGTGTTTTATAGCCCCTAACTGGGCAAATGATGGAACTCAGTCCCTGGGGCTGTGGCGATATGGAAAATGTAGAGATCCAGATTTTCATAACTGCTACAAGCATGACCATGTGGATACACAGTTGGAAGGTTAGTAAACAAAACCTTTAAATACAATAACGTTTCATTATTTTTCTATCACCGACAACATGAAAATAAATCACTGTGTTCCTTTTATGAATCTATTTGATGAAGAAAATGTTTGAAGTAGGATAAAATTACATAACTTCTCGTTGAGTTTTATTTTTCTCTCCGTAAACATTATTGATATCTATTTCGTGTGTACATGTTAAGGATGTGTACAATTGTTTATCTTTTTCGACTAAATTAGTGTTCGTGTAACTAAATCTATAGAGACATGATGATTGAGTGCAAGATATTTTTCTTTCCCGGTGTGCATGTGTACAGGAAATGTAAATACGAGAATTCTGGACCAAGTTCAGACTTTTTCACAAGCCTCCTTTATACTGCATACGTATCGGGGGTTATGGGGAGCAATAGAATACTGAAATTTTAAAAAGAAAAAATAATCCTGTGTTCCAGCAAATTTTCACCCGTTAACACTATTTGATCACCTTAAATGTGTGATGATTAGGGCATGCAGTTTATAAGATTCACGATATATATATATATACAAATCGTAAGTTAATGTTAACAGCCAATAACATTTCATTAACTATAGTTTTAATGTAACAACGACTGACTCATCAAGTTGCCGCGGGCTTTACTCCGCCCTCTCGGAATAGATTGAATTCCGGATTATATATATATATCTTTCCACTGAAGTGTCAATATGCGTTTCCATCTCAGCGGACCGTAATTCATGAATGGACAGGAATCAATATCACAACCTAGATTACACTGCATCACAGTAAATAGTGTATATCTGGATTAACTCCAATAGATGAAATGTATGATGAAGATTTCATTGCATACGTGCATTCGGTTCACTTGGCGCGTTGAATGAAACGCCGAATTACCCGCGTCAGCTACACTTCACGCTGAACACTCTTAATCGAAGGACGAGTTCTTTTTGTTTATTTAAGTCTCTGTTCAGAGGGATTAGGCTTCTGTACATCGGAAACTCAGTGAAAATATTTGACGACTGATTGTTACACTTTTTCAACCGTCCATTTTTTTCCCTTTGGTGTGCATTGCGTCGTGCCAAAAATGCGATCCGTAGTGTAAATTCAGGAGTCTAACAGCAAAAAGTCATGTTCTGACGCAAATATTTCATTTTGGTGCAAGTGCGCCTGGACAGGTTTTCTTACACAGGGACAGACATTCGCTTTGTATCACAAGTGAATCGTCATCGATGTAAGCTTGATGGATTGTCTTTTAACATAACCTGTTAGTTTGATTTTCTTTCGTTCTTTATTATGATTTATTCTTCGCAAAAAAAAAATCACATTTATGATGATGCAATGAGACACCGAAAACACAAAGTAGGATTCCAAGGGTTTAATGGGCAGCGAGGTTGAATTTTAAAAACAGGACGATTACGCTACAAGACTGCTCCCTGTGGAATAATGACAAATAACGTACATATTTCAACCAATAGTTACGAAAAATATAGCGAGCGATGTACATTCAACTTGATAGTCTGTCCCTTGAGCGCTAAAATTAAAATGGCCAAAGCTTGGTTAACTTAAATAGTGACCAAGAAAAAAGTTTCTGGGGAGTATTTATATACAATATATGTAGATATGCAATTCAATTCATAATTTTTTTTTCAATACATTCTCCATCGTTATATATTTGGAAGTGTCATTTTTAAAAATTGATGTTACACCTGAAATGAAAGTTTAAAAGTTCTCGGGTCCTGATAAATGGCGTCAAAGGGTTATCACCTGCTGGTCTAACTTGTGAATAATTGGAATTTTTGCCAGCGTATCAATTGAAGTAAATGCGAAGGATTAGCATATTTAACTACCATCACACTTTTTATAGGGGACATTTTTCTTGATGCCCTGCTGTTTGAAGTAGTTGATAAGTTTCGGTGACATTTTAGCTAAGAATCGCATCACAGAGAATGAGGTGACGCCCCTGTGACTCACAGAGAGTCGATGAAAGCAAACTTTCAAAGTTTGAAGTTGCAGTTTTCATTCCACAGTTTTACGAATTTCCCATCGCTTCAGGATAACAAAACCCCTAGAATGTCTTATTTCCAATGCGATCACACATTAGAACTACCGCTTGTTTTTGGTACAAGATTTCAATTGATGTCTGAATTTAAAAAAAAAATGACTTTTTCATTTGCGAACTGGTATTCGTATGTATATTGCATTGTAAACTCGGCGAAGATATTTCTATTAGTAGTGAAATCTAGAATGTGTATACTTATCACTGTTTTGGGCGTTGTCTTGACGACACAGGTAAAACAGGTTTCAGGCGGAAAAGGGTTGGGTTTTGATCATGTCAAAATATGTTTATACTAATCGGGTGTTCGTTTCGTTGTAATGTAATCGATATTGAAGTATTTGCATGCGTTGAACTGTTGACGGACTGCACCTACAGATATCGTCAGAAATGAAAACATGCATTTTCATTACTGGTCCATTAAACACTGAAAGTCAAACCCACACATACGCACGCATACAAATCTACTGAAATAAAGACGCTTTGTTCACTTTCACTTTTCAATGCAGTTAATCATCGGGGCGCGACGCACCTCATCACTACATGCAACCAGACACAGGGGCTTGAGAATTTGGTTACAGTCTATGTAAGCTTGGAATTATCATGACATGCGTTTGAAATTCCTTAGAAGCTTTAATTTGGGGTTAAGACTGGTGTCATTTCAACGAATGCTGATCGAACACACTAAATCATCAGAGATATTTTGTCAAGATTGGCCAAAATTGACATAATGACGCTAAAAAATTCTCAGGTCCGTGTCACTGGAATATATGTGGAATTCTCTAACTAAGCAACGCTAAACGAATACAGTTATTGCTACACAATTAAAATTACAAATATATCCTTGATCTGGATCTGATTTGTGTATAAACGGACAAGGCAGCGATAAATGGTGTAATTAACAGTAAAGGTATCTTGTTTGAATTATTTGACAAACTGATTTTAAACAGATAACTTTTATCATTACGTACACTGGACTCTGTTTTTGCTAAACGAGATACGACGAATTGTCTGTACAAAACTAAACTACTAGCGAATGACTTGTTTTTAAGTCGTATCATATGTCTGCTTATATCCTGGGGTATAGGGTTGAACTGCCAACGTCTAAGTAATGTCGCGACGAATTAACTATAAATGGTTTTATGAAGTGCAATATGTTGAAAATTCTGACGTATCTCGATTTTAAACTCAGACAAGAACTTAATCGTTTTAACAAAACCTCTAAAGTACGGCTTTAATTCTCTAGGGATCCTTAAACATTGCTGCAAAGGTCCCACAGATTTGGTGCAAATTCCAAACTTCTGATTTTGTAACCAGGCTGTCATTATTCAATATCGCTTGTATAGACAGTGCTATTCCAAGTCCATGTTTTCAATTCTAATATCGAGTATCCCGTATCCATGACAATGAATGACTTTGAGTTGACCCTATAATCAGGTTTACTGATCCTGTAAACATGTATTTGCATGACTGATTTTAGCACGAATTACATGTAATACTACTGTTTCGAACGCGTTATATTTCAGTCGGAGCGGTCACGCGTGATTAAATCTCTTCGGAGTCGGTAGTTCTGGTCGATTTTTTTATGTATTCGCTTTATTATCGGGTGGGAATGGGGGCGACATGGGGATGACACAATTTAAATTAGTATATTGTGGATGGAATTGGTTTCAACGCTTCTTGGCCGTGGCAGTTTGTATTTCTCAGGAAGCTGAGAAACGGACTGATCTGCTATCGTGGTTGTGTCCTTGGACAGAATAGCATACGGCGAGCCACCCGTATGTGGTTCAGTGAGGTTAAGAAGTAGTCACCGGCTTCAACAAGAACCCGTCTCAAAATGACCCTGGATGTTCTGAGACCGATTAACTCAGGAAAGAAACAATATTGTGTAACTGAAATAGATTCTGGCATTGCTCTCACCCCGGCTGCAACATGTCTTCTTCATTTAGATTCGGAGAGTCAAGAAACCTCCCTTACATTTGATCTCAATCAGTCTAGTTATGTTTTTCTCCTACACTTTATGACGATACTGAAACATGTTGATAATTTTCTTCTGACACCACCGAAGGCACTTACAACTATCAAGTTTATAATCTTTGTCCTATTGTTAACTTCCGTCTGCCCTTTCATGGGACAGTCGGATGTCCTAATGCCTTCATCATTTTATATGGCAGAGATAGAGATTTATTGGTTTGGGACGAACCTTATTGGGTACAAATCTACGAAAAACGTATTTAAAATGAATGTTTTGAATGGGCAAAATGTTTCAGATTTTCATAAGGCCGTCACTGTATAAGAAGACAACACACGCCATACCACAACAAAGTGTGTAACTTTCCAATTTGAAAACACAATGGGTGCGAATTCATTCTTCACTGGAGTATCAACAGAAAACTCTGAAAGTCGAGCATCATTAAAGCAAAGGAATGTCGTTCATGTATGAAATGATTAGTTACCCGTATGTATACGATACCATCTCTACCGTGAAATCGCTACAGGCATGTACTTGTAACAGACAATGACTGTTTATTGTAGATTTAGTGTGATAACGGCTGTATATTCACAAATTAAAGATAATGTCAATTTTCCAAGGCCTTGCCTGTCGTTTTACTCATAGTGTTAAACTAGAAAAATCTAATGAAACGTGTAGAAATAATTATCGCCCCTAAAGTTATGTTAAACATGACGGCGACCGTTTTAATTACAATTATAAATTTAGGAAACTGTGACATTCCAATTATAGTTTCCTAGTTTGCCTAATTTTCTTGACATACCGCACACATCTCGCCAGAGGTGGCACGGCCGAGGCGTCACTGAAAGCAGCTAGGAAATAAAACCTTGAACACAGCAGTTATTTAATACGTTTTAATTTTTCTTGTTATTGATTAAATAAACCGGACATTTCTTGAAGGAATCTCACTGCGGATTGACAAGCATAAAAAGTTCAACCCGACGAACTACCTGGAACGTAGCATATGGTGATACTTTGTGTAGACATCTTGTCAATGTATCTGTTTTACTGTCAAATCCAAGAGATTTTTGGAATCTTATTTCCTCTATTTACGTCTACAGCAAATCTCAAATGTACTTGTAAATATCCACCGTGATTTATATATATATTTTTTAGATAGTTCTTTATTCTATATATGATACAAGTGTATCTGTAGAAACAGCCGTGTGACTGTCATGTTATTATAATTTGGTAGTACACACAAACGAAGTTGATTGAACTTTTTAATACAAAATTTACACATGTAAGACGACACAACATCAAAAGTATTAACATCAAATGGACTCCTTCATTTCTTTAGAAGTAGTCGAGGGCAATTTTATATATTGTTAATCTATGCATAGACACAATTTATAATGTTTTGAAATCTTCTCCGTAAAATCACAACCCCCGTGGCCAGTCAACATGACATAGAATACGAACGAAAGTGACATCGACACGAGATGTCAATTTCCCAGTGAAATGTGAATTCATGTCGATGACCCTCTAGTACTAAGAAGGCTACCCTTTGTGTTTGTATACATGCGTGAGAAACGGGTGTAGGTTTCATTCACAAATTCTTCTGTGTAAATTATATACGGGCGTGTCAAATTCAATCGAGAAAAAAAGCTGTGAATGAAGTTGTTAACATATGTATGGATTAAGACTTTTTGTTGTAAAAGTTTTGATATAAAAAACACGGATATATTACAATATATACATACAACATTCTAGATTCAAGCTGTGGATTTCGTTCCCATTTCCTTCGTTCCCTCCATCCTTGCACGTTAAACTACATATGATTCGTTGCAAAGCACTATATATAAGGGGACGTTTAATTCTGTGTAATGAAAGATCATAATTTGGTATAGTATGATGTACTATGTACATTGGTTCTTTTCCCAAATCAGGATTTCAATCGCATTATGATCTTAGTCAAAGTTAACAATCTGACAAAAATCTCAAGAACAGTCCATAAATGGTATTGCTGTTATACTAGATATATTTTGTGAGGTTTTAATTCCGCAATAACACATCATTAACAAATCCGCAAAACGTTTATAAAGTATTTGTTTAAAATTTAATTCGTTACATAGAAATAATTCAAATATCGCTTTATTTCCATTAATATATAATGAATTAAACTTCACAATTTAAAACAGAAAGGCTGAATTTCAAATACATTATTTTCTGCATCGACAGATCGGTTCTTTTGGTTGCAAGACAAACTAACACTCGTTTTACTTACAGATTGGTTCCAGGTGGTACGGGCCATGGGGTGCCTGGCTGTGATATGCCTTTCTCTACCCCTCGTTATACTGCCAGTCTACATGTATATCGCCCTCGGCATGTACTATCGGAGGATGATGGGCTTCTTGGCATTCTGTAGCTTCTTGGCAAGTAAGTAGCTATCACGATATCAACATTTGAATGAAAACTCTCCTGTTATTTCCTCTCTATAGTGACATTTATGGAGCACTCTGTGTATCGATAGTCATCGATATAGGGACATTTTTGCATAATTTAGTATAACAACAGTTCAACGAAAAGTGACGTGATATTCCCTCAATGTAGTGACATATATGTAACACTCATTAACTATTTCATGGCGAGTCGTTTTACTGAATTTAGGAGCAGTGTTATGGAAGTATCCAAAACGTATTTAGCATGAACTATCCCGTGTTTAAGTCAACATTTTAGATTGGGAAGAATGATACGCCCCTGCACCAACACACACTCCCCCGCCCGAATTATTGACTATAACACGTTGTATAAGGAAGGCATTCTGTATAACACATCAGTCCTTTACTGGCAAAATTATATTCGTTTGAGGCATAGACAATGATGGTTTATCACAACACGAACGAAAAATTATTGAAGAAATATTAGTTATCAAGGAGTAAAGTTTTCCCCTTTTATTTTGATGTTAGGAAAAATGTCAGAAACATAATGCGTGATGTTAGCAAGTCATTTCATAGCAATACACAACTTGAGTTTGCTTGTGTGCGTTTATTAGACGATGCTTTCAGTGTCGTTTTAGTCATACAGGGCTATCGGTATATAGAGAATGCATGGTCAGTGTCTTCAAATACAGCTTGTATTTTAAGACACTGACCATATATTTTATTTATCCTGCAACATGGATTGAAATTCAGAATATTGAAACTTCAAGTTTTGTTGTTTAGTCTGTTTTTAACTGATGTTGACGCTACGCTGAATTTTACCTGATGACACACACCGAAATAATTGCTTCCCGCCAAGATATAGTTCGAAGTTTTCATCGAATATAACAGTGATTTTATTAATTTTCTTAGAAAAAACATGTTCAGTACAACATGTAAAATAGCTATCTATATTTCTAAACGTAATATTTAAGTAAATTCAGAGAGTAATTATGTCGCCAATTTTGTCTTTCTTCACCCTTGCTAAACAGCTGATGTTTTAAGACACTGACCATGTATTCTCTTCGCGCGCGTGACCCCTCGAGCTGACCCCGTCGCAGGTATGATCGATATGCTCATTTTGGTGTCGATTTCATACTAAACAACTGAATGGCTATTCCTAATGATCATGTTTCACGCTGGAAAGGTTCGACTATCCTCCGTTCCTTACTTGATACAGAAGTGACATGTTTGTATCTACATTGATGGATAAAGGTTATTATCATTAGACGTTTAAGAGGTTTCGGGTAGATACTGTAAGGTGAAAATTTCATTTATCAAATACAACAATACCCCAGTTCAAAGATGTGAAATCAGCTAAGACCCTCACGAACTTTAGCCTTTGGGACTGTATTTACAAGGTGTCCCCAATCCCAACCCTTCTGTACCTGTTCTGGCCCTTAATAACAGGTATTATCTCCCGATCCGCATCACGCTGACGCTGACAGGTGTAAGTTGTACACATTCTAATATAGGAAGTCCGCCCCCATAAAACCTCTGCTCAACATCACACGTGAGACAGGTAAACACAGTGATGTCTAGAAACTTTGACTATGAACAATTTTGAGTGTACACAATCTAGCAATTAACAATGTTTAATGAGTCGGGACATCAAATTTCTATATTTCACAAATACATGTTTATTGTGTGGAAAACAGCATGCATGGCATTGCTCTATACTATATCGTTAGCATAAATATATTTATTCTATGTAAACATTTAGTGAAATTAATAACAAATTTTCATAATGAAAGGAGGATATACATATATAAATAAATAAATAAAAAACAAGTGCCGGTAAATTCAATGATATGATGTACAGTCATATCCACATACTTCCTGTCGTAACCGCCCATTTCAGGTGCTGAAATACTGCAGTTGATGTCAACAAAAGTTGAATAGGAATGACACAACCCTCATTTTATTTTTCATTTTAAATCAAGAGTGTGTGGGATGGGAGTATTGACAAAATCTTCAAACGAAAATGTTTGAGGTACACGCCTAATCCTATGTCCCGTGTAAATTTATCTGAACAGGTGCGAATAAATATATCACACGTCCTTTATATAAATGACAACTCATAACTTCAAACAATTTATCCGGTGAAAACTAGTTATGATGAATTGTATTAATCTAAGGAATCGAATCTATGTGCAAATGTCAGCTTTTCAAAAGTAAGCCAGGTCCATAATTTCATTTTCTCCTTTTATTTTCAGCACTTAGTATAGCGGCCGGAGTGGTGATCTTTGTTGTCGGAGCTACAGACGAAGGCTGGTCCTTAGAATGGTGTTTTATCGTCGATATCGTCGCCGGTGTTTTTGCTTTCATTGGTTTTGTGGTTTTACTGGCTGTTCTGCTGACCAGACGTCCAGCG
The DNA here is from genome assembly GCF_031769215.1 of Ylistrum balloti. Classification (NCBI taxonomy): domain Eukaryota; kingdom Metazoa; phylum Mollusca; class Bivalvia; order Pectinida; family Pectinidae; genus Ylistrum; species Ylistrum balloti. The sequence goes on along the minus strand of NW_026782798.1, from coordinate 34,387 downwards.
GATCTGAAACCAACTTACTATCCTAGTACTATTCATGTGGACCCTGCTAAGCCGAAACTTTATCTTGTGCAAACGGAGCCATACTGATATTTTTTATAAACATTACATTGTGTTCATTTGTCACGCTATGTTTAACCAGGGACGTCCCTGGTTTAACCTGCTGTATCCAAATAACTTCAGATGTGATAGAAACACGAAAGTCCAAAAACGAAATTGTCGTTGTAAACTCTATGGATTTTTTTTACTTCTTCCCGTCATAGACACTTCGGATAATTAAAAAAAAACGAAGAAGAAGAAAAACGAGACTAGAAGTATACATACAGAGATGTTATTTTCTTCAAGATCAGAAAACATGAACTTTATACGTAGTTCAGTTGCACGGTTGCATGCTGTCACTGAAATGAACACGGATAATTTACCAAATACATTTCATTTTTTTTCACGCAAAGCAATGTATTCTGCAAGTTACTGGCCGTATCCCAATACCTAAATTTGACACGTCTCAACCAACGAGATTGCAGAGCAAAAAAGGGGCGACATTGGACATTAAATGCCGAGGTACTTAAATCTTCATATATAAAATTGCAAATGAAGAGAACCAGATAATTAATTTCTCAGAGACCTAGGCAGGTGTCTGGAGATTTGTTGAACATGTTGAAACTCAACAGTTTTATAGAAAATATAAAAAATATTTTCATATTTGTGAGTAATCATCAAGTTACACACCTAAGGGATGTGCCTTGTCAGTGTACTTTATAAAAATACAAATCTTTCTGGAAATAATTTAAGGTTTGACAGTGTCATTTAAATATCAAGTACGAAATTTCATCGTTGATAAAGTTTATGTTAAGTTTATTATTGTAATACAAATACTTTTATACAAAGCTGTGCATTTAATATGAATTAAAACATTTTGTTTTTTAAGGTATAATTTCCTCTGTAAGTTGTACATCTCTTCTCGGTATTGTGATTATTGTTGACCAGAAACATTGACTGTTTTTATGGACGTAGCACTCCGTTATCAACATTCTGTAGGGGAAATGGCAACATCACAACAAACGAAGTACATGTGCATACATTAAATTTAAGCATATACGTCAGAATAAAGTACATACATGTATATAAGTTAGGTTGAAGTACATACATGTATATACGTCAGGTCATGTGTCTGAATTAAGCACATACATGTATATATGTCAGGTTGAAACACATACATGTATGTACGTCAGGTTGAAGCACATACATGTATATACGTCAGGTTGAAACACATACATGTATATACGTCAGGTTGAAGCACATACATGTACATACGTCAGGTTGACGTACATACATGTATATACGTCAGGTTGAAGCACATACATGTATATACATCAGGCTGAAACACGTACAGGTACATACGTCAGGTTGACGTACATACATGTATAAACGTCAGGTTGAAACACATACATGTATATACGTCAGGTTGAAGCACATACATGTACATACGTCAGGTTGAAGCACATACATGTATATACATCAGGCTGAAACACGTACATGTACATACGTCAGGTTGACGTACATACATGTACATACGCCAGGTTGAAGCACATACATGTACATGCGTCAGGTTGAAGCACATACATGTATATACGTCAGGTTGAAACACATACATGTACATACGGTAGGTTGAAGCACATACATGTATATACGCCAGGTTGAAGCACATACATGTATATACATCAGGCTGAAACACATACATATACATACGGTAGGTTGAAGCACATACATGTATATACATCAGGCTGAAACACATACATGTACATACGGTAGGTTGAAGCACATACATGTACATACGTCAGGTTGAAGCACATACATGTATGTACGTCAGGTTGAAGCACATACATGTATATACGTCAGGTTGAAACACATACATGTATATACGTCAGGTTGAAGCACATACATGTACATACGTCAGGTTGAATACATGCACATAGGTTGAAGCACATACATGTATATACAGGTCATACGTCAGGTTGAAGCACATACATGTATATACATCAGGCTGAAACACGTACATGTACATACGTCAGGTTGACGTACATACATGTACATACGCCAGGTTGAAGCACATACATGTACATGCGTCAGGTTGAAGCACATACATGTATATACGTCAGGTTGAAACACATACATGTACATACGGTAGGTTGAAGCACATACATGTATATACGCCAGGTTGAAGCACATACATGTATATACATCAGGCTGAAACACATACATGTACATACGGTAGGTTGAAGCACATACATGTATATACATCAGGCTGAAACACATACATGTACATACGGTAGGTTGAAGCACATACATGTACATACGTCTGGTTGACGTACATACATGTAAATACGTCAGGTTGAAGCACATACATGTATATACGTCAGGTTGAAACATGTACATACGTCAGGTTGACGTACATACATGTATATATGTCAGGTTGAAACACATATATGTATATACGTCAGGTCATGTGTCTGAATTAAGCACATACATGTATATACGTCAGGTTGAAACACATACTTGTATATACGTCAGGTTGAAACACATACATGTGTATACGTCAGGTTGAAGCACATACATGTACATACGTCAGGTCATGTGTCAGAATTAAGCACATATGTCAGGTTGAAGCACATACATACATCAGAAAGAAGCACATAAATACCAATATGTCTTGAAGAGTCACATGTGTCAAATGGATGACTCTAAACAATAGCGTCGACTTTTTCTTTATTCCAGATTTTTGTTTTATTTTACACAATCCTAATCAGTGCACTCTCGACCCATCATGTCAAGTGAATAAAGGGCAGTAACTCTGGGAGTACTTCTCCATCAAGAAACAATGTTGCTGAAAATATACATCAGTTCACCAATGTGCAATTATATAAATATTTATGTAAGAACACATGTTTACAATTAGGCCAACAAATTTTTGACATTGTTACTTTAAGCAGCTGTACATCTTCCAAATACGAATGTCTCAATCTATGTATGAACTCTGCTTCTTCACAGTAAATATTGCACAAATCTATGAGTATTAAGAGACGTAAAGATATTGCCTGGGTAGTACTATTTCATCATTCATCATAATTACTGACTTTTAAATAATTTCGTGCTTAATGATAACAAAATTGACAACAAAATCTTTCAACGAAAAAATATTTTGAATCCCAACACTGTATCAGTGACAAAATATTTTAGGCATATTTAAGTGTCTGTAACAAAGAATTTAGAATTTAACAAAATATTTAACATATAATCATGAAAATAAACCTGAAACATAGAAATAATGAAGACGATTGGCAGCTTTAATGATTGACTGAAGAATAATGAAAGGTAAGCTTAACAGGATATCATCAAATGGCAATGAAGATTATACTTGGTCCCTTAAGTACGTTTAAATAGTTTATATAATTCCATTGTCCAAGGAACAGTGGCCACAAACCACTGGATTTTGTTCGGTCAACCAGATTTAAAAAAAAAAAAAAACCAGAGGCCCATGGGCTTTAATGGTCATCTGATTAAAATGACCAATATATCATAGAACAGCAGAAGCAGTCGTTTAGAAAAGTTAGAATATCATAGCAGTAAACCAAAAAAAAATTAATTTCAGTCTCTCAACATTTCAGCTCCAAGCAACAGCATATATGTTTTTCAATATGGTGGCCATGGTGGTCAGGATCATCTCAAGATAATTTCAGGCAATATTGAGCTGAATCCAACAAGTTGTGCAGGGAAACCATGATTACACAATCATATTACAAAATGGCCACCATGGCTGCCATATTAAACTTTTAACAAGGCAAAAATTAACAACAATATATCTGCTTATTTCCTTGACATTTCAGTTTTTTCAGCTGTATGGTGCTAGCAAAACTTTGCAAGAAGTTTAATATGTGTTTTCAGATGGCAAATAATGGGCCATACTGGACTTCGGATTGACCATAAAGATAAAAAATTTGGTCAGGACTATCTCAGGATGATAAATTACAGCTGAATCCCAATGGTGAAACCTAAGTAGAAGTTTTCAAAAATGACCTAAAAATTAATTTTGCCAGATCAGATAATTTTATATAATGTTTAAACTTACAGTACCAGTATGATAATGACAAAATTGATTATAATAGCCTTCTTACATGACAAAACTTTCAAAATACCTTTTTATGACCAATGTATTTTATGACTGAGTTGGTGACACTGGTACAAGTATTTAACAACTCTCAAACATCTACAATTCTCATCTATCTACATACAATGTCTAGGATACAAAGTTGTAGTCATTTTTACAAAGTTTTCTAGAGGTAAAGTATTTATATCTACATACCATGATGTCAGACAATTCTAACACTCTCTTTTTAACCAGGATGGTGCATGCCTCAGAAAACCTAGATCCACCATGTGATCAATGGCCTATTGTTAAATCTCAAACAATATTTTGATTTCTGTGAACAAAAGAACAGGTGTCTACCTGTTTGACCAAGACCTGCACTTGAAATTAACATCACTAACCTTGACATGTTTAAGAAACATACACCTTGTCTGTTTCATGACATCATCACCTTGACCTCCACAAATATGGGAGTTGTTTGAATACTTGAGGGATCAAGACACTAACATCTTTTTACCTACAATAGCAGCAAGATAGCATTATTAACCTTCGTCACAGTAAGGTCAGATGACATCAACAAACCTTGACCATGAGTTGAAAATATCCATATTGAATACTGTATAGACAATATTCAAATTTCCACATGGTTTTCATTCTTTCACTGAACTTTGACCTCTATAGATGAGGTATAGAAGTTGTTTGCAATGAGGTGACAGGTACAGATATGTCTCAACATCTAGATAAGTTGGACTTCAGCGCTGACCTTAACCTATTTTGTTGACCTACATCTCTCTTTGATTAGATGTCATCCTTGACCTCCACCTCTGACAATACTGAGTGAGGTATATTGCTAACCAGTGAGTCCCCGAGGTTGTTCCAAAGTTTGTACTCCATGCCAGTCAAATATTCTTGTACTGAAAAAAAATCCAGAAAACAACTTTATTATCCAAAGTATTCTAGTGTGATTACCTTATCAAGGGAGAATACAAATTTAACTTAACCGATGGTTCCCCACCTAAAACATCCAGATTAACAAAAATGTTAAATGTAAAAACATACCTAAGATTTTTTAAAAATATATTTGTCAATTTGATCACAATGTATACAAGGGTAAAGGGTTAGGCTTTCAGTCTTGTTACCTTAATTCACTCATTTCTTTAGATAGATTTTTTCTTCGAAAATAAAACAGATATTTTCCCCATACCATTGATGGAACTTCTCCTGGACTGAAATAGTTTGATGTGACGTACATTTGAACTCACAGAGCAACAAATTCTGTGTCAGAATAACTGAAACAAGAAATGCTTGACCTTGTGATTCTTTACATACCTGTGGTGAGTTTAAACTTCACATTGGGAGACACTTGTACTGACTTAGGGTCTATATGACATCCTGAATGAGTAAAATCTGGGACTTTGAAAAAGAGCTGAAAAATAAAAAAGAAAAGGAAAAAAAAATAAAGAAAGATATGAACTATCCTATATTTTATTCCAGAAAATTAATTTGGAAGTATACAAGTTATTTAAAAACAGTAAAACACAAGTTGCTCCAAACACCTCATACTAGGTAAATGAATCAATGAACTCTTGTTTGTTAGGGGATTTTTTTTTTCAAGCAAGGCCAAAAATAATTTCCAAACTGTTGATGAATCTCATTTCCATATTTATTGCTGTTCCGCTAATATACAAACCAGAGTTATATCATTGTTCAGTAATAAGCCCACCCTCTGACTTTGAGTCAGAAGCTATGTTTACACCCCACAGCAAATTGCATATTGATAAACACAGTACTTAGAGGATGAATTCTCAAAATCTGGTTGTGTCCCAAAGGAAAATCATGAGTCCAAGATTCGTACAGCTGGGTTTCAAAAATCATTAGTTAACTGTCTTGATATGGATTTCAAAATACTTACTTTAGCGTACGAGTTTTGTCCCACACAGAAGGAATCTTCATGAGCCCCTGGTGCTTTGTTGTCTGTGAAATTGACTGTAGCATTCAGACCTGCCATCAAGGACTTACTTGGGAATTTCTGACCTTTAAAAAGAAATGTATTTCACTCAGATAGCCCTACATATATATCGTACATATCTTATATATAATTAACAAAAAAGGAAACTCAACACTACAAAAATTTGTATGAAAGATTTCCATATGTTGCAGTCCATCAATATCCATAATGATATGAGTTATGAAATAAAGAAAATTACTGACATTATCTATTTTAGAATTGGCATCGTTAAACATTAAGTAAAAGAGGGAGGTAACTCCAGCACAGATTACAAATAGAAACAGTCAATAACACAATAAAAAAAGTTTACAATAGATCTGTTCTCATAACAAACTTACCAACATTCCAGACCAGTATCCGACGATCAGGGGAGACCATCACACTTCCCTGACTTGGCGTCGCATCATATGTCCCTATAGTTCCTCTGCATTACAAGATAACAGGTCAAAGGTCATATTTATATATATAAACTTTATATAAAGTATGGTGACATGATAAACTTTAAAAAAAAATTCAGTGCAATTTTGATTTTCTAGGCAGTAATGATGCCATCCAAATCATAGAGAGTTAAAACAATGAAATCAACAGATATTAGAAAGAATTTGTGTTTTCCTTTGAATGATACAGAGACACTTAATCATAAATGTCACTAGATTCTATTCACAAAAAATATTCAGCTAATGAATCCGACTTTTATGGCTACTGGTACAAACCTGTTGTAAAAAGGAATCTGTAGTTCACAATACTCCAGAGTATTTTTCACTCTTTCACTCATTTTTAACTTCACACTCAGTTTGGCGGTCTTTCCCTCAATCTGAAAAAAGCCAATACATTTCATTTAACATAAACTAATACAAGTTCAATGTATTTCACATTTCTTGATTTATGGAAACATATATCGTTAGAAGCTTTCAGTTGAAAATTGCTTTTAATTAATTAAAGTATTACCATGATTTTAAAAAAAAACCCCAAAAATCATTTAATTCTATAGCATCTGTGTTACAGAACATACATGTTGCTTGAAAAATTGTTGGTGACACAAATATGATTAGATGAAGGAAATCTATCATTTTAGGAAGACAGCGGGTACAAAATACAGATAGTCTGTTGAACTGGTAAGAGGTGTAGGGATCTACAAGACATTAATATGCTTTTAATCATTAAATGTTATGATCATACATAAAGAATACTGAGACTGAAACAAGTCCTCAGACTCGAGGGTTTGTGAACTATTACCCTCATTTCGTATGAGCCTTTTATGGGAACCTCCTTCAAACTGGACACAGTGTAATGGCAGAGAATGAACATCTCCGTTGGGGGTATAAATCGAACCCGTCGAGGTGTGGCTCGCATGTCTGATGGATCACCTACAAAGGCAATAAGACGAAATTTGTAGAAAAGTACAAAATATCATAAAGAGCAGATACACACTTTATATGATGCAGACAAGTTATCTATGAGGCTGGGCGAGGAAGTAAAGAAAAGACAGGATCAGTATACATTACAGTGAGACATATCATGATGAACTTATCTACCAAGAGTGTGGAAGTCTTATTCAATACTTTCAGCATCCCTTTATCCTAAAAATGAGCTGGAATATTATGCAAATACGTTGGAATGCCTTCAACAATGATCAACAGAGAAGTGATGTTGGAAGGCAAATGACTTTCATATTTTGAGTTATCAGCTTGAAATGAATTTCTTATCTTTTCACTTTTACAGAACTTGGTTACAACCTGAGAATTTCTCCTAATTCATTAAGTTTTGGTTATCTCTTTATCATGAGAACTGGTTTACCAACATGTGAACATCAACCCTCTACACTTCATGTATGTTAAAACATAGCTTTAATATATAATTACAAAGATCAACGGTCTAAGGGAGATAACTCTTTGATAAAACTATCCTTGGTTTTGATTATCGACAAACAATTTGAATTGAAACATTTGTATTTTAATAATGATTTCATCAAGAAATTAAATTAAAAAAATGAGAGTTTACAAGTTCTTTTAATTTCTCAAAAAGTATGTCTAATAAACATAAAGAATAATGTTCCTTTTAAAGAAATAAAAGAAAACATGGTTATACATGTAAAGAAGTGACCTACCCATGTTGATAGCCGTGGCATCAGCACTCTGTACACATGGGTGTATGATGAGATGGTCAAGGGGAAGATTGTTTCCGTCTGGAGTATGGGACACACTGAGTGTAATATCAGGCTGCGCACCCTCCAGTTCAGCCTTACAAGAGATTGACCCATATAGATCCCATACATCTGGAGTTCCTTCCTTGTTGTACTAAAGGTAATACAGATATACACACATTTGTAAATAAAGTAATTATGACTGGATATTTATATCACAATTTTAAAGATTATTCAAACTTTCTACACATTTTGTCTTTAAATATATCCACACAATGTACTACGTATACAAATTGTTGATAATAGTCATTTCAACAGTAATGTAACCGTAAGACTCAAACCTGTAAATGTTTGAATCTGATAGTATGTCACAATATGCAAGTCTTTACTATTTGGTAGTTTTTAGAACTTAGAAAAAACCATTGTTATTACAAGACTGGATGGACATCAGAATAGTCAAGACTATGGTGAGCATCAGTTTGTTAATGAATGATACAAAGCTATTCATGTCATGATATCCACCATACTGTATATATAGGAGTCCACTGACAACACTGTGATGTCCACACAATGTATATATAGGAGTACACTGACAACACTGTGATGTCCCTACACTGTATATATAGGAGTACATGGACAACACTGTGATGTTCCCACACTGTATATATAGGAGTACACTGCCAACACTGTGATGTCCCCACACTGTATATATAGGAGTACACTGACAACACTGTGATGTCCCTACACTGTATATATAGGAGTACATGGACAACACTGTGATGTTCCCACACTGTATATATAGGAGTACAGTGACAACACTGTGATGTCCCCACACTGTATATATAGGAGTACACTGACAGCACTGAGATGTCCCCACAATGTATATATAGGAGTACATTGACAACACTGTGATGTCCCCACACTGTATATATAGGAGTACAAAGACAACACTGTGATGTCCCCACACTGTATATATAGGAGTACACTGACAACACTGTGATGTCCCCACACTGTATATATAGGAGTACACTGACAACACTGTGATGTCCCCACACTGTATATATAGGAGTACACTGACAACACTGAGATGTCCCCACACTGTATATATAGGAGTACATTGACAACACTGTGATGTCCCCACACTGTATATATAGCAGTACACTGACAACACTGTGATGTCCCCACACTGTATATATAGCAGTACACTGACAACACTGTGATGTCCCCACATTGTATATATAGCAGTACAGTGACAACACTGTAATGTCCCCACACTGTATATATAGGAGTACACTGACAACACTGCGATGTCCTAAAACTGTATACATATGAGTAAGTAACAACACTATTATGTCCCCACACTGTATATATAGGGGTACACTGACAACACTGTGATGTCCCCACACTGTATATATAGGGGTACATAGACAACACTGTGATGTTCCCACACTGTATATATAGGAGTACAAAGACAACACTGTGATGTCCCTACACTGTATATATAGGGGTACATAGACAACACTGTGATGTCCCTACACTGTATATATAGGGGTACAAAGACAACACTGTGATGTCCCCACACTGTATATATAGCAGTACACTGACAACACTGTGATGTCCCCACACTGTATATATAGCAGTACACTGACAACACTGTGATGTCCCCACACTGTATATATAGGAGTACAAAGACAACACTGTGATGTCCCCACACTGTATATATAGGAGTACACTGACAACACTGTGATGTCCACACACTGTATATATAGGAGTACACTGACAACACTGTGATGTCCCCACACTGTATATATAGGAGTACAAAGACAACACTGTGATGTCCCCACACTGTATATATAGGAGTACACTGACAACACTGTGATGTCCCCACACTGTATATATAGGGGTACAAAGACAACACTGTGATGTCCCCACACTGTATATATAGGGGTACAAAGACAACACTGTGATGTCCCCACACTGTATATATAGGAGTACACTGACAACACTGTGATGTCCACACAATGTATATATAGGAGTACACTGACAACACTGTGATGTCCACACAATGTATATATAGGAGTACACTGACAACACTGTGATGTCCCCACACTGTATATATAGGAGTACAAAGACAACACTGTGATGTCCCCACACTGTATATATAGGGGTACAAAGACAACACTGTGATGTCCCCACACTGTATATATAGCAGTACAGTGACAACACTGTAATGTCCCCACACTGTATATATAGGAGTACACTGACAACACTGTGATGTCCACACAATGTATATATAGGAGTACACTGACAACACTGTGATGTCCCCACACTGTATATATAGGAGTACACTGACAACACTGTGATGTCCCCACACTGTATATATAGCAGTACACTGACAACACTGTGATGTCCCCACACTGTATATATAGGAGTACAAAGACAACACTGTGATGTCCCCACACTGTATATATAGGAGTACACTGACAACACTGTGATGTCCACACAATGTATATATAGGAGTACACTGACAACACTGTGATGTCCCTACACTGTATATATAGGAGTACATGGACAACACTGTGATGTTCCCACACTGTATATATAGGAGTACAAAGACAACACTGTGATGTCCCCACACTGTATATATAGGGGTACAAAGACAACACTGTGATGTCCCCACACTGTATATATAGCAGTACAGTGACAACACTGTAATGTCCCCACACTGTATATATAGGAGTACACTGACAACACTGTGATGTCCACACACTGTATATATAGCAGTACACTGACAACACTGTAATGTCCCCACACTGTATATATAGGAGTACACTGACAACACTGTGATGTCCCCACACTGTATATATAGGAGTACACTGACAACACTGTGATGTCCCCACACTGTATATATAGGAGTACAAAGACAACACTGTGATGTCCCCACACTGTATATATAGGAGTACACTGACAACACTGCGATGTCCTAAAACTGTATATATAGCAGTACAGTGACAACACTGTAATGTCCCCACACTGTATATATAGGAGTACAAAGACAACACTGTGATGTCCCCACACTGTATATATAGCAGTACAGTGACAACACTGTAATGTCCCCACACTGTATATATAGGAGTACACTGACAACACTGTGATGTCCACACACTGTATATATAGCAGTACACTGACAACACTGTAATGTCCCCACACTGTATATATAGGAGTACACTGACAACACTGTGATGTCCCCACATTGTATATATAGGAGTACACTGACAACACTGCGATGTCCTAAAACTGTATACATATGAGTAAGTAACAACACTATTATGTCCCCACACTGTATGTAGTTTAACTGTTTATATTCTGTAACATGCTTAATACTCATGTTTACTGAAACTAAATCAATAGAGTTTAATCTTCTAAATTGATTGTATTTTTTTCATTTAACATATTTATATGTTTACAGAACATAAACTCCTTGATAATTCTATAACCCAAATCTGACCTTATTTAGAGGGAATGTAGCTGAATGTGTTACCTGGTTAGCACGGATGTACTCAGTGACTGTGAGGTAGACTTGGTTCTTCCCCCTGTGTAGTACGGGCTTCCAGGCGGGTTGCTAGAACAGACGTCAACAATGTCAACAATTATTACACTTACAACTTCTAATAATGGACAAACAAATCCAAACATCAACATAATTTTGTTAAAGAATTGCATGAAACAAAGTACATACTTCCAACACTTAAATAATGATAGAAGTGGCTGGAGAGAATTACTTGACTACCTAAAGTTTTCTAGTTCACACATACTTACATACCTTCTGCGCTTTTGATAAGAGACTGGGTTTATTTTGCACTTTAGACATCACTGTGTCAGAATTAACATCCACAGGTTTTCCAAAGGGAGCAGCAGTGTTCAGATACACATTCAGAAGGCTGCTTTTCAGTGCAATCTACAACAAACACAATGATAGCTTATAAATGATCTTTTCACAGATTTTCACAGTTAAGGAAGTCCATCAGTTATTGAAATCAAAAAGAATTCTACTACTGCAACAAGTCCTCATAATGGTCACCTTTACAAAGTAATTTTTGTAAAATATTACCATAGACCTTTATATAACACTGGGGGAACAGGGTTTAATTCCCCTTATGGATGTGAAAAGGCAATGAGGTCATCTGCTTGACAACGAAAGAGTAAAATTTGTCATAAATGTATAGAACACACAAAACTGGTGATTTCCTTTGAATCATCCTCAGTCTAAATATTCAGGAAAAACATCACTTTGACTAAGTTATGACAAATAAAAAAAGATTTGGTAAAATCAAAACCCCTTCCTACTTTTTCAGGTAAGAGTACAATAGAATTTTCATTTGCTTTCACTTATCATTACCGGTAAGTATAAAGAGCCTGGTAATAGATACATACATCGCCCGCTGTATACTGGCGCAGATAATCTGACAATCCACACAGTAGAGAAAAGCCAAGAGTGACACCAGGACTGTAGGGACAGAAATTCAATCATTGTTAATAACCAAACTCAATTCAAGCTCTACTTACATCTGTTTGAGTGTCTACTTACATCTGTATAAGTAACTACATACACCTGTGTGTGTCAACTTACATTTGTGTAATGTTTACTTATCAACATCTACTTATTCATGTGTAAATGTCTACTTACATCTCAATATCAGTGTCTACTTAAATCTGTTTAAGTGTTTACTTACACCTGTGTGAGTGTCAACTTACACCTGTATTAATGCTTTTATACACCTGCACAAATGTATACCAACACTGCAAAAAGTGTCTAATTACACCATTAGAGTGTCTTCTTATACATGTGTGATGTCACCTAACACATCAATGAGTGTCTACCTAAACCTGAATGAGTGTTTACTTACACCTTTGTATACATGTAGCGTTTACTTACACCTTTGTATATATGTAGCGTTTACTTACATTTGTACAAGTGTCAACCTATACCATGAGAACAAATGTCTACTTACACCTGTATTAGTGACTACTTACACCAAAATAAGTATTTACTTACACCTATATATGTGTTTACTTACATCTGTATGAGTGGCGGTCTTGTGCTGGCACCCTGAGTCACCAAGGGGAGACAACAATACACAATCCCTCTCTGTAACAGATGCAAAAAATATAGTTACACAACACATTTAACAAATCTGCTTTCATTTGCAATATATGCAACCTATATATTACCTAAATGAAAAAAGATTATAAATTTTTTTTCCTATGATATGATAAAGCTTGTGCACAAGATGAAGAAATAATACCTGTTCGACTACAACAACCGGCCATATTGGTCCCCCACTAGTCATCACCTCGTAAACAGGTTTCTGTTCAAACTTCTCACATGTGTCCCTGGCAGTGATGAACTGTGAAAACAGAAAGCAATATAAATATGAAAAGTCAAAGGCAACAAATTAAAGAAAACATCAAAGGATTTCTTTCCACATCTTTATATCATAATTGTATTCAACCCTTAAACTATAACCAAAAAGCAATAATAATAACAACTTTACATTAGCCCTAACAAAAACTAAGAGGAAAGTAGGATTATTTGTATTTTTGATATATAAAATATGTATTTTTTACCTTATCAATACCATCCTTGTGGCCAAGCTCGAACAACAATCCATTGATAAAGTCAGGGACAGTGGGAATGGCAATGTAGTTGTCTTTCTCCAGCAATTTCACTTTCTTTTCAACAAGTGGAAAGTGCCTATTTGTGAAATAAGGCATTAATTATACAGTATATTAGTGGTGAATCAGTTTTAATTTTACTTTTATTTCTCTTTTTGAACTATTGATAATCGAGTATAATAGATGATTTTGCTGGGCAAGTTTATTTTCTATAAATGTGAAATTCCTACTCGCTGGCTAGTAACTAATTGTTTATGCTACATGTGAATTTAGTACAGTAAGATCTGAATAATCCACGGTACACAGTGACTTTCATATATCAACAGAGACTTATCTAGATATTAATACTATTCTTTTTAATTTATACTAAATGTAAGTCTGTAGTTATATGCATTTTCAACATCATACAGTGACACTTAATTCTGTGCCCTAATAGAAATTGAACTTGGGTCTCTAATGTGATAATGCAGAGCTCAAGTAAATGCTCCGTCCCATGGGTGACTGAGGATGTATTTAACACAATGTACAAGTCACACTTTCACACTTCTTCCCCTGTTTTTCTTGAGATTTTCTTCATAACAAGCCAAGATTCTATATACTGCAATCGGTAGGATTTCAAATTTCTCATTGAACCCCAATGTAATAGAATAGGAAAAGAAAAAAAATCCCTACTGAAGGTTCCGACCGGAATCAAACCATGATTATCATAGGTCTACCAACCCAGCTACTAAAGCATGCTCCGTCAGTTGAGTGACAGATCAAAGCCCCCCGATCTGCTCCTTTCACAAATCAATATTGCAAGTTTGTTCATGTCAAATGCATATTGTCATTACTTAAATCAAACAGTTTACACTTATACAGCAAATGAAGTTCATCAAATATCATCATATTTTGAAATGATAACATTACAACATACAATATACTACATACTTACCTAGAGAAAAGCAGACGCCTACTTTCACTTTGATCAGGGTGGGCACTTTTGATTGAGAGGATCCAGAGACCTCGAATGCTCATGATGACGAAAAGCACGTTTTCGAAAATTCTTCATCGAGTATAACAAGCATATTTAAACGTAAACGAACCCATCGTCTGTCCACGATAAATACGCACTGACGATCCTTCCATCGACCTACATGATTGCCTTAAATAATAAAGTCCACGGTCGGTCAGGAAAAGATCATGTAAAGTCGGGTGTTAATTTTCGTATTTTAACTTTTCTAGAACATGGACGAACTAGATACAAAAATGACATCACGTTTTCTTTATTTAAAATCAAACAAATAATTTGAAGTTGCAATATGGTCTGTGCTGCAGCTGTGCTGTTCTTTTATAAAATATTTATTGATTTTCCCCTGTGGAAGGTAAACGGTGGCAAAATATTCTATACCCTCCTAAAAAAGGTCCGACGTCATACTCATGCTATTTCAATTTCGACATTCTTTGGCTGGCTATAAAGCCTCTATCATTATAGATATATATATTTAAAATATAGCTTTTGATTTAGAGAGAAAATATCGCATAAATTCGGGCAAAACACTTTTCATGTGATATATATTTATGGTATTTATTCTCGCGACACCGCTCAATCTCTAAGACACCGACACGGAAGTGTAAATAAAGCGTTCCAAAGCTACGTGTGTGGACTCGTGTGCGGACGTGACCGACAGTTTGTAGCTTATTTGCTTCGCAATGTCGGAGCAAGACGCTACAGCTGGTCCTCCTGCTGGAGGGGGAGATTCTCCATCCCCAGGAGACACTGGTTTGCGAAAAAGAAAGGGCAAACAGAAGAAGAAAGATTCTAACACGGAGAGCCCTGCACATGATCAGGAAGAAAGCCAACCGAATCCTGTTCAGCAGCCACAAGTATTGCCACCACCACAGGCTAATGAAGATATCGTTTATGTCCCGGCTAACAGAATTGTCTTTGCTGTTCCAAAATGGTTGTTAATTTTGGTTACAACAGTATCTGGCATATTTTTTGTTGGGTTTGGAGGTTACATGGGAGATGTTTTATGGAAAAAATACTATGGGATAAATGAAGGTTATGGAGACAGTGTTATTGATGCTGTGAAAGTTTCAATAGGAGAAGAGGCCACAGAATTGTTCCTCAAATTTGACATCGATAAAGATCAGAAACTGTCAATTGAAGAATATGAAGCATTGTATCACAGATTGGCAGGCAGCGGATTCAATGTGAGTACTCGATATACATGTATCTAAATGTGTATTGCGTAATACCTCATGTTGAACTTATTTATTGTTTCTACTCAATGTTGCCAACCTCTATTCATTTAATTTCAGGTTATGTTTTAAAAGGTCATTAAGCAACTATCATATTTTCATGTATTTACATGATGTTCTTTCTTATGTTTGAACATGGTTTTGACTATAATAGATAAAAAAAAACAGGTTTTAAAAATTAAAAACATATAAAAACGCTTCAGATGTTTCTAAGTTTTTTTCTCTCTCAACTTAAGCAGTTCCTGATATTGGCCAATATCAGGTTGATCTTGATAAAATTGAGTGAATTGTTGACACTAAAACTAAATATATTTTATCCAAAACAGTGTGATGTGTACAAACAGTTTAAGAAAATAATCATAATTTGTTTGTCCTTGGTGAAATACAGGGGTTCCTTCATAATATATCTGAAAATAATTAAAAGATTTAATTCAACAAATTGATCACCTAATAAGGCCTGAACCTTTTCTTACTTTTTTACATTTTTTTTTTCATTTTTCAAATTCTAATTTGGTTCTATATTTAACAGTGCATTGGTTATTGAAAGCCACATGGGTCATACATGTAGATTTCCTCCAGTATTCTTGTTTTATAGTGGAAATTGCTTCTTCTTATGTGTTACTAAATTGTACCTATACCTAGGAAATACATTGAACCTCACTGAATCTAGAAGGACACTTTACCTCCCACAATGAACCTCACTGAATCTAGAAGGACACTTTACCTCCCACAATGAACCCCACTGAATCTAGAAGGACACTTTACCTCCCACAATGAACCTCACTGAATCTAGAAGGACACTTTACCTCCCATAATGAACCTAACTGAATCTAGAAGGACACTTTACCTCCCACTATGAACCCCACTGAATTCAGCAGGACACTTTACCTCCCACAATGAACCTCACTGAATCTAGAAGGACACTTTACCTCCCACAATGAACCCCACTGAATCTAGAAGGACACTTTACCTCCCATAATGAACCACACTGAATCTAGAAGGACACTTTACCTCCCATAATGAACCTCACTGAATCCAGCAGGACACTTTACCTCCCACAATGAACCTCACTGAATCCAGCAGGACACTTTACCTCCCATAATGAACCTCACTGAATCCAGCAGGACACTTTACCTCCCACAATGAACCTCACTGAATCCAGCAGGACACTTTACCTCCTATAATCTGAATGATTGTCATCGGTGTTATTCAAAATGCTATTTCTCCCAATATCTACAAGTACATTAGATAATCTAAAGACTATTATTCACCTCAAAAACTAAAAGGCAATGTGGTACCTTTGTTAAACTACAGGCAATCCTGCTAAAATTCAACAAAGTGATCCCTTTCAGAATCTAAGTGACAATGCTCGTGTTAGGAAAGGAAATAGTTTGTTTTATTTTAGAGGCCTTGCTCCCTTAAACTGAAGGAAAGATTCATGAAAACTACATGTGAAAAGACTGACATAAGAAAAAGGAAAAAAAATAAAAATCATTTCATGATGTGTACACAACTTGGGTACAAAATTTTCAGTTTTGATCAAAACAACTACAATGTACCAGTAAAGATATATTAATCGCACACTGACAGCTCAAGGTCAAAGGTCATTAAGAGTTTTTCAGTTTCATTTTTAATTAAATCAATAACTAGTAAAGGTAGATAAACAGTATACTTGCAGCTCAATGTCAAAGGTCCTTTTTAAATTTTTTTAGTTTTGTTCAAAACGATAACCTGTAAAGATAGATAAATAGTACAATAGTTCAAGGTCAAAGGTCATTTGAAGGTCATCATCATGTGCTATTCATTGATCAGATCTTCAATATACGTGACACATATCATGTATCTCTGTTCCAGACAAACTTGGTGATTGGGCAATTTAAAATATGTGGCCACAACTCACAAAAAATCCTTTAAATAAGTATTCGGAATTACTTGGAATTCCAAAATGAAAATCATGCTTAAACATTTTTTTTTTTAGGCTAAACTTACAGTTTCAGTCTTTGGAACTAGCTGTTATTCCTATTAACCTAGCTCTCAGCTGATTAGTGGAAATAGTCCAACAGATTATCAGTGATACCTGTTGGCAGTCGTGTGCTATAAACAATGCTTCCATCTTTCAAAACCATGTCATGCATGTGTACTCTTGTTTTGTATTGATATTGGAATATCTAATTAGAAAATTTACAGCTGACAACTCATCTAGATTTTTTTCCTTGAAATATCTCATTTGAAAACTTATAGGTAACAACTCAACCAGAATTCAAACAGGTCATTGATGACGATGATGAGGTGATCACAGTGAGATCCCACTTCAAACCACTGGTACTGGAGACAATGACCAAGGATTTGGATGAGACCGTGAGTAAAATGCTGCAGAGAATCAACAGTTTTAGATTGTAGTTTGAACTATGTACAGAAAGTTAAACAAAGAATTAATTAAATAAGATGTTCTTGTAATCACAATAGTATCTTGACAAAATTAGGTTCTCGATAAAATTTACAGATGTCTTAAATGTTTATTGCAACTACCAAAGTAATCTATTCTGCTATAAGCCCGGGGGCCCAACACTTTTTGTTGCTCAAAAAATGTTCAATTAAGGTACTGTTGAGGAAAATACAATTTCATATCATAGTTTGAAAGAAATTGGTTGGAAACTGAGAGATAGATCTGGGCAAGGTTAACATTATCAGTTAAACAAATGACTGTATATACAGTGAAATCAAACGGCCAATTAGGAAAACACTACTGTAGGTCATGATGATTAAGCCTACCAAAGTTGAAAGAGATTGTTTAAAACAATAGAGGGAGATCTCTGCAAAAATTGAAGTTTACAATGGACAACACCATACCATGATACAGCTCATAAAATATTTCTGACATGACTGAAAACAAAGCTTACATAGGAATTTTTAAGGGTTTCTTCAGTATCACTATTATTATTCAATAATATTTTCCAATGTTGCAAAGAAAATACCCCATATTTTCTTGTAATAAGTACAGGCCTATACATTATTCATTGCACAGAGTTAGGGAATAGCTTATTACATGACAATGAATTAATATTGGTGCATAAATTTACTGAAATACAATTATACAAAGGATGGGCTTATTATCAGGTATGGATTTATTGCTGAACAAAATGGAGGATTGTTTCTCATGTTATTATAAACCTAAAAGGTTGTATAGATGTGGAGTATATATTGAGTAAGGCGTTTATATCGGCCTGTGTGGTTGGAAGCTGATACAAATACCGGTATATACTGTTACCTGTGCTGACATGTATTGACAGTAAACCAATCTTTTGTGAACTTAGACTAAATTACTGATAAAATTTACTAAGGATGGGTACATAGTCCCATAGTCAGCACATTCTATCATTTAGCATTTAACATTATTAAACAAAATAATGAAATGTCAAATTTGAATTTTCTTTATGGAAGGTGTCTGTCATCTTGATATTTGACCAGTGGCATGTTTGTTTAAACATGTTGATGAAAAATTATCATGTTTCTCAACCTGAGGATAGATTATCAAGTTGCCAAACACAAGTCTTGGCGAGTGTTTGACAGCTAATCAATTTTCCCTGAGGACTGAGATCCCACTATCTCACCCTAAAGGAGGTGAATCATTATTTTTCACCTTTTCTGTTTTCCTTGTTTGAGTGCAAGACAAAGTGTATTGTGTTTAAACAATAAAATGTGGATAGGGTATGAATAGTGATGAGTGATATGTGATGTAATCTCACACAAAATTTAATTCTAGTGTAAATACAAATAAAACAGCATATAAGATTATTCTCTTGATATTTTACACATATTTTTAGGTCATCTGACCGAAGGGTCTGATGACCTATTGTGATCGCCTTTTGTCCGGCGGCATCCGTCGTAAACATTTTCAACTTCTTCTCAAGTTCTGCATGTCTCATTGAGCTGAAATTTACCTGAAATGATCGTAACATGAACCTGACCAAAGTTTGTTAATTTTGGGTTGGTCCGAAATCCAACATGGCCGTCATGGCCACCATCTTGAAAACACATTTTCGACTTCTTCTCAAGATCAAAATTTGAAATCTTGTGTTTAATGTCAGATGACCGTTAAGGCCCGTGGGCCTCTTGTTAATATTGTGTTGTGGATTGAATGAATTTCAATCTTAATGATAATACATGTCTTTAATTTTGAGGGTAACATAAGATTTCAGTAGCAGATGTGTATTTGTCTTACCTAATGAAAGTAGTTCCACTTTCGGGTACACCAATGTGGGTTTACCTGACCAGGGTAAGAGAAACATTGTGCTACCATTTCTTTTCAGTATGTTGGTGGTGGACTTGATGCTCTGGCTGGACTGAAGGGATGGACAAAACCTAACATTGAGTGGACCAACCTTGGTGTCAAACATTTCAAGTCATTCTTCCCTAAGAAAGAGATTCAAATGTCCAGTGTGGGAGATGTGTACTTTATCTATCAGAACAGCCCAGGTATTCATGGTACAAACCACATGTCCAGTAATCGGTACTACCCCCCACAGCTGGAGGAAAGTCTTGTTGTTATTCATCGCATGCTCAACATGTTCCATGCTCGTCCATTTCTCAGGAACCGCTTCCCTCCTCAAGGAGCTGTGGCATGTGTTCGGGCTTTTAATGATGAATATGTTGACATAGCTTTCAGGTATAATTTAATATAAATGATTTTTTTTTTCTGGTAAAATGATGTTAATAATTTTTAGTGTAACTGGTAAAATAATGTTCAATGTCTTTCGTAAAATCATTTTTAGTGTAACTGGTAAAATAATGTTCAATGTCTTTTGTAAAATCATTTTTAGTGTAACTGGTAAAATAATGTTCAATGTCTTTTGTAAAATAATTTTTAGTGTTACTGGTAAAATAATGACTAATGATGTCTAATTATTTCTCCAATTTATTATTGGTAACTTAGCTTCCTATTTCTGAAGCGATAATATCTTACATTTCCAGTAAAATGTTATTGATTATAAAACAAATGCCCCGTGTTAGAATTCAACATTGTTACATGACCAAGTTGATCTCTCAGTGCAGGTGCGCACTATATAAAGGAGGATTTTAAGGGCAGGTTTTACTATTTATCTATAACATACATGCTGGGTGATCTGTGACTCATCAGTGGTAATGTGCACACTGTCATCTAGTAACCAGGATTAAACTCCACAACCAATCAGTATTCCTGTTCTCTTGGTATTCTGGTTTTCTCCCAGTTACCCCCAGTAATAATATCTGTTTCCCACTTGTATCCACGCTAACAAGAGTGATTAATATCAGTTGATTTGTCATTTGTCATGATTTCTTTTTTACCTCAGAATTCATGGAGAGTTCCAGCTGAATGAGCCGCCATTTTATCCATTTTGGTATACACCCGGACAGTTCACAGGAAATTTGGTGATATCACGGGACCGCAAACGGATCTTACATTTCCATATGTATGTGCCCACAGAAAACAAGCTGAATATAGGTAAGAAAATTGTTCCTACAAGTGGAATGGTGGAAAACATTTGAATAATATACCATTGTTTTGTATGTAGAAATCAGTGGAAGTTGAGATATTAGATCAGATGAAAATAGAATAATACTGTACATTGATTGCTTGTTTTTATCTTATTTCACTTAAAAAAAAAGAGAGTAGTTTTAGCAGGCAGTTTTTAGTATTCAGTCATCAAGGATGAATATATAATTGAAAAATTCCAAGATTTATGATTGAAATGTTTGATCATCTGAAAGTGACACAGATCTCTATATTTTGATGATTTTGTCATCTTTGAACAAACCTACTTTTTAGATTAAAAGTAAAATAGTGTTGAATGTTGTGTAATATGTATAACAGTGGAGTCTGAATGTCGGGTAAATAACTTGAATTTAATGCAGTTATATTTCAAAAGTTTTCAGGAAATTCCAATACTTCTGCAATGCTGAATGTAAAGCAAATAAATGTAAAGTTAATATATTATCATTTCTAAACAGTGTTGCTTGATTAGAAATCTTCCATGTTTATTTCATGCGGATTATTTTCTTTTAATTCGACCTGCCATTAGATATTTAAAAATTATTTTTTGTACTGTACAAAGGAAATTGCAGAATCTTGTTTTTGTTTTGTTTTTTCAGAAATGCATTTTGATGTCTTTCTTGAAGAAAATGAAATTTTTTTCATATGTAAAACAAAATTTTGAAAATTAACCACTTGTAAGATATCTTTGGAGTTGCATTAGAAAACAAATATTTTAAAATTGGTTTGGAATTTCAGATATCAATAAGCAGTGAGAAATTTTAATATGCTAACAATTTATTTTTAAAAAGTAATAAAATGCATTAACCTTTTGTAGATATGGAATGGCTAAACGGACCACTAGAAGGAGAAAATATGGAGGTCGATATTGGCTTTCAGCCACAGATGGAGATTACGATTACAGCTCCATCTGTACCTCTTACTGCTGAAAATTTGGAATACCAAAAGGACTTGGAAGTTCAAGCTGACAATACCATGGAAGACAAGGTCAAGAACATCAAATGGAAAGGGGAGATAACTATGAGAGAGGCCAGGAAAAAGATGGAGGTGAAGATGTATCCATTCAAACAGGTGAGATCATGCTAAATAAAATTTGTTAACTTTTTTTGTGATATCGTCTTTTTAATTTATTATTTTATTGTTTATCTTTTAGGATACAATAAAATCTCCAAAAGTAGATATCTTGACAAGGAGATCTGTTTATAAAAAGAAGAGTTTCGTAATGACTAAGGAAAAATACATTCCTTTTGCTCAAAAGTTTCAGTTAAACTGTAAAATTTTGAATCATTGAAATAAACAACAGTACTGTATAGCATATATTGTAAATAAACATAACAATGATTGGAAATCACATTGATTCATCAATTTAGATAATACTAAAATTAAACAGTGATGTTTCATTAACTGAAAACCTTTTAGGTGGAATACTTCAACTTCACCCAGTCGTTTGAGAAAGCAACAGAGGAGAAGAAGCTGGTGCATTCCATATTACTTTGGGGTGCACTAGATGATCAAAGTTGCTGAGGTTCCGGGCGGACTCTCAGGGAGACTTCCCTGGAAAGTCCGCCCGTTGTCTCTCTCCTTCAGGAGAGTTTCATTAGCAGTTGGTTCCTCATCGCTGATTTGAAGGTAAACCAGAAACATTATCTTTGTCATTGTAACTGATTTCTGATCAGGTACTTACTAACAGAGGTTTCAGAAGATGGTCCTTGTTTCTGACGATTCCTTCAAAAATCCCAGGGAGCCAAAATACATGTACAAATCCTGATTCAAAGTATGATGGTGGGCCTATTACAAGACAATGAAAAAGCCTTTGTAGTTAATTTTGGTAAATACTTATAGGAGTGGGCTTATTACTGGATAGAAGTTGTGAGAATCATATCACATAAGTGACATTAATATTTGATAGTTTTTCGTGTTAATTTTTTTCCTACCATCAGCTGAAATTATGTTCATCATGTCCAGAAAAAAAAGTCTTGCAAGGCAGAAGACAATTGGATCTCATATCTTTTTGCAGGATCTTGAAAAAGATACTCATCAGCCAGAGGTTAGCAAGGCTGCTAAGCATTTTCTGTCAAACTATAAATTTCCTGTAATGATGATAGTGTCTCTTCCCAACGGCACCATCATCCACAAGGTCAATGCCAACGAGTTTATGGAGGAAGACGCACCCATCTCCTCCGTTATAGAGTATGCGTAAGTATTCTGCTTTGGTCAATATTGTATGGTGAGGGTTGATAAATCCATGTTTCAGCTTCATCTAAAGTCAATAGCTGTAAATGAGAGGGGTGATACATGGACTTATTGCAGGTAATAGAATGATAGTGTTTTTTATGGGAATGACATTAAATAGATAGTACATAGACATAATTTAACAGTAAATAAATAGTACATAGGCATAATTTAATGACAGGATATATAATACATGCATATGTAGCCTGTTTTAATATAAAGTAAATATGAAGTGGAGAATTTTGGGAGAACATTTATACCTACAATTACATCAGCATACCATTTTGTACAGGTCAAATGGCAATATCAAAATTGTAGAAAAACCATTAAGTATATCTCATACATTTCATTTTTGAGACATCAATGAAGTAAAAATTCATTGCATTAGAAAAACCTGTCAATTCTTATTGTAAATTTTTTGTACCACACTTGAAGAAATTTATAATGCTTGATAATGAGGCTGCACACCAATTTTAATTTGCTACCCCAAAATATTGCTTTGTGCTAGTACTGGTCAATTGCTTATCATTGTGTTATTCAGTTACTCCTTCAGTGTATTTTAGGTTGTGTGCAAAATATAGGGGAACAAAATGGGAAACATATTGCATTCTGTTTTTCTAAAATAGGAATAATTGCATGTTTACATTTTGTTTGATTAGTTGACTACATTCTGATATTATCGCCGATGTGTTGATGGTCATTCTAACTTGATGGTATTAAGTGTAGCTTCCTTGTGGTTCATTTTCCAAGCAGCAAAGTTATTATAACAAAGAAGTATTCTCTGTCCTACCATGCCAGCTTTATCAAAATAAGCAGGATTCTTAGAAAGGAAACTTACACATGATCAGCTTTATTGTATAAAGATTTTACAAATATGATTTTATTCAGTTTTTAAAATATTAATACCAAGCTACTAACTTGATCTCAAAGTTTTATTAATTTTGCTAACATTGGTGAAATAAAAACTAATTGATGTAGCATGTATTTATTATATGGGATATTTTTAACCATACAAGTGTAGCAAGTGACATATAATATCATACTCCTAGATTTTAACTTTCTTTTAGCCATTTTGATACTTACAAGTCTTGACTTTGACATCATATCGTAAAAGTTTTCTCTCCGTTTGCAAACTGTTTTTGACAGTTTTGTTATTAATATTCTACAATCTGATGACAAGGATGTATTTGTAATTTACCTGACAGTTTTCCTTGCATCTAGTTTTTCTATTCTATCATATTTCATATCAATATTTATAGATTAACTAGTTAACAGCTCCTTTCTATAAATCAGCATCTGTCTAGTAAATAATCTTTGAATGTTTCTTCTATATTTCTTTAACATAGAAATGCAGTCAATTTTCTAATCATTTAATTCTACATGTAAATGAAAAGATATTGAAGGCATAAATCCAGCTTTAAAAGTTTATATTGATTTTTTGCTTTAAATGCATCTAAAAATCATCCATCAAATAGCTGATATCTTAAAACTGTCAAATTGAGGGGATGTAACTCTTGGGAATCCTGGAAAGGTGCTGACATGTTGTCAACTCGAAATCCGTTCCTGTTTATCTATTATTTTGGTCTAGAACAGTATTATGTTTGAGTGTGCTTAAAAGGGAAATGAATCACAAAATACCAGTAATATATGCTATGTATTACTAATACTCGGTGAAATGTTGATATAAATCAAAATTGGTATTCACATAGTGATGTGTTATTTTCAAATTTTTTTAATTTGACAAATTTTTAACTTCAGTGATAAAGATTAGATAGCATTTTCACCTTTGAATGTAGAAATAAAAGTATTCTTAATTTGCCATATCTGGTAGTTTAGTTGGTACTGGGTGGTGGTCATGGGTTTTTTTTAAGGACGGAGGGACCAATGCATGGCTTTAATTCACATACTTCCAGGGATAAAAGTGATGTAGTTGAAACAGCACCATATGGCAAAATATTTGGCACACGACGTATTGGAGGGAGTGCTAGTAAAGATGAAGGAAGCAAAGAAATACCGGAGGAAGAAGAATTAAAGGATGGGTAGGTATTAGGATGCAGTTTAGCCCTGTAGATTTAATTATTATGAATAAGTACAAGTTTGTCACTTAAAGAAAAAAATGTCAAGCAGGGTTTTATAGTTAGATAAGTTTATAAGTTCTAGAATTAACTGCTGATCAGCTATTTTTTTCAAGAGACTTAATATAAATTAAATGGTAAAATCACAAGAATAGCAGTTGACATTGAAATTCTTCAGAATCCATGAATCCCTTTCTCAACAAAGGTGAAACAATAAATCATTTCATGTCTGTTTCTTATATCTTAATATCAAACAACAAACATATCAATCAAAGTTAAATTGGACAATTAAAAAAAATGTCACAAGAAAGTTTGATTGTTGAATCATATGATTCTTTTGCTTTAAACTGCATGTGACAATATGAGAGACGGAAGCATGCCAGGCTTGGTGCTTTACAGGAAACATGATATGTATAAAAAGCATGATGCATTGTGCTCATCAATGAAACATTTATATATTTAGTTGCAATAGTATGTGCTGTAAATCACTTTTGATGGCTTTAACCTGAACTTTGATATAGAATCACTGGATTATCTATAGACACACACAATTAAAATCACGATTAGATATAATGCTTTTGGCACTATTGCTTTCTCTGTAAGGTGTAGTGTGTTTTACAGGTTTGCCTTGTACTTATCTTTTAAACTTGTATACAGTATTTGAAATAAATTGTCCAAAAAAGAATGCAATTGTTCTAGGAATTTGAACATCTTACTGAATACAATACTGATTCTAGGCTTATAGGTTAATATCTTAATATCTGCTTTGTTTCGTAAAAATGAAGATATTCTAAAGGAGAAGAATGTCACCCATTGTAGTTCTGTAGTGGAAATCTTTACAATTATAGCACTATGATAGGTAATGTTCTGGTTTTGAGATACTGATCTGGTATAGTCAATAGTAGCTTTTTAGATCTGGATTACGGTACCCAGAAGCTTAGACAAAGTGCTAGATATACTGCCATTACTGCTTACCCATCATAAGTGTTGTAACAGGTATGTTCATAAGGTCAAAGACTAGCTGTAGTACATTACAGCCCTTACCATTAGTTTACTCTCTACATACACCCAACATAGGCAAGTATATCCAGGTGTGCTAAGGTATATATCCGTATGTTTATCCATCTGTCTGCCTGTTTCTTCTACTTCTTTGTTATATAAAGATTTTAATGAAACATTAATTTATTTCCAGTTAAGATTGACTATCAAATATAATTTACTGTCAGATTTTAGAAAATTAGTTGTTTGTATGATTTTCTTCTGTTTTTGAAACTTGTTGAATCACTGGAATTCGTCATAAGAGTCTACAGATGAGAAATGTTGTTTTGGCCTAGGTACTGGCTAGTAATGTCTGGGTTTACAGAATTTTACAGTATTTTCACATGGTACTATGGCATTTGATGCTGAGAATGGTATTGGAAAAGATTGCATGAAATTGGTTATGGAATTTTTTTAAGCATGTTACACTTGGTGATGGAGGTATGTTTTCCCGTAGCACTTCTGTATAGATTGTGTCATTTAAGGTAAAGGTCGGCTAACAGCAGGTCAACATTTCCAGTGAACTGTTTTTGATGGGATGGACTTATAAACTGGAAAAAAAATGTAAATTAGTACTGTGTTTTTGTCCAAAAAATGAGGTTATAATGTTAATGGTGTTTTGTTATTTAGGCTATTTAACAGAATATTGTTACATTCTCACATTCGACCTCAAGAAAAAGATAAAATGGCCATGTCCAATGTGCAATAAACATTTCATTGAAATAAAATTCTGTAAACTGTATGATATTTTGATGTGAAGTGACCCTAATTACAAGTTCCTCTTTCACCCTTAAACAGTCCTTATAGTGTTTGAAGTGCATATATATATGTAGCCTTGGTATGAAATGGTCAGATTAAAATGGTTTTTTTCACAGGTGATCTCTTAATATAGGTGTTCTCTTTACACAGTTGATCTTTCAATAGAGGTGATCTCTTTACACAGTGGATCTTTCAAAATTGAAGGTTCCATGTGCTACACCTTGTGGATAAGATGAGACAAGTTTGATTCTTGATGTACATCAAATAGTTTTTGTGGTTGTATAACAGTAAGTTGTACTGGCTTTGAAGTCGGGAGTTGCTCCTTTGGTATCAGTCTGTGATTGGTCCATTTTTAACTCCAGAAACCTGCTTTTGCCAATCCAAGTTACTTCCCTTGTGCCTTCAATTTTGCTATGAAATGTTCCAAGGGTGCAGAGATTAATAGTGAGTGTAAACCCTGGAATATCCTGGCTGGGCTTCGTCTACTTTTCATTCCTCATTTCCAGACGTAGTCTGACTGACATTTTCTATGACTTTTTCTGTTATTCAGGTTCCAAGATCGCCATACTACACAATACATGAAGTTTTTGAAAGAAGGTCTACGTCGAGCAGAGCCATATGTTGACCAGTTGTCCTAAAAATCCAGAAGAGTTGAAGATTCATTCATCATTGATCCTGAGGCTCTGATTAGAACATCATCATAGGAATCGTCCACATCATTCATCACATATCTTAAAACCATGACAGAATATTTAAACCTGAGTGTGTAAAAGTGACATTCATTTGTAGTTTTTTTATGTGTTTGAATGTAAAATGTTTGAAACATTTTTATGGTAAAAAGATACTTTTTAGTATTGTTTGAAAGTGTGAAATATGTAGTTTGATATAGTTTTATAGAATGTAAAGTAACATGCATTTATTAAAAGCTAAAAGGGTTTTTTTCCCATTTTTTTTTTTTACTAAATACATATTAACATTTCAATTTGAATGAAATTAATATTCATGCAGTTTTACTCCAAAAAAATCTGAATACCAAAATTGTTCCATGTTGAGCTTAAAAAGTAAAAAAAAAGATCTGTGTTGTTCATGATGACTCTATATCTAAAAACAAATTGTTGAAAATGTTAGATTTCTTATAAAAAAGTGTTAGATTTCTCACAAAAAAAGCATTAGATTTCTTCTAAATTGCTTAGATAGATATAATGTTACTCTTTCTGGTTTTGTTTTTAACATTGAAATCCTTTTGTCAAAATGTTTAGAATAGCAGTGTTTTTTGCATTTAATGATTGATTAACAGAGTTTTAAGAACTGTGGTCCTGTTATTACATGTTTATTGGTCAACAGGGTTTTAAAAACTGTGGTCTTGTTATAACGAAACCTTTAAAAGGAAAGACTTTGATGTGTAAATGTTGAAAATCTAACTTTCTAATTTGATAAATAAAAATATTCACAAAATGCTTTTTGAATATATTTGACTAGTTTCCAAATTTATTCTGTTAATATTGAATCCAAAATTTTCCAATAAAGGGAGACAAGTATCATTTAATCCTTTTTTTAATTTAAATTGAATTATATTTGATTCATGTTTACCTTATTAATTGAAATCCAATAAGAACATTTACATGTTATCACCAAAACATTATCTTCCTCTAAAAGCAAGAAGTTGATATGCAATAATAACAAGTCTCAGGTATCATAGACATCTATAAACATGTAATTATCACCAGGTGTAAAATGCAACATATTTACGTATGTCTTATCATACTGCATGTGATGACTACATACAAAAAAATATTGTTCAAAATAAACATTGATCTGTTATTGTGGATAATATAGGTATATAGATTGTGTATACAAAGAAAGAATAGACGAGGAGAGAAGGATAATTGATTATTTGGAGATGCTCTATAACCTACTCAACATCAGGTGAACATATTGATGGGAGAATTCTTGCCGTAGGAACTGAAAGTTACAATGATTTATCTAAAGGATTTATGGTACATTAACATAAGTTTTCTGTTTAAAACAAGCAATAGACAAAGACTTTCATGCCTCTGTCATTCATGTACTTAGTTCTACGTTTCTGTGGAATTATGACATACTAGCAATAACAAAGAATGTAGGGTAGTTAGATAAAAAAAGGGAGATTAAAAATGAAATAAAAAAGGGGAGAGAATTCTGCCATTAGTCAGCGTAAATGTATAAGGTTGCATGAATCCATTGTAAAAGGAAACGATAAATACATAAGATATGTGCAGTGTGGATTTAGAAATACAAGTTAAACTTTCACATAATTATTTTCCAGGTGTATGAAAATGAAACAAAACTGAGCGTGGTGTGTTTATATATTTGTTTTCAAATGAGTTGTGATAATTTATATCATGCTTTTGTAAAAAATCTGCTGATACAGATTCTGTTAATGATGCTCTTGTTAATTGTTGAGTGTTTGCAGAAGAGATCTTTTAAAATGCCTGAAGTTTCTGCTATAGGTATCAATGTGATACCTACTGTGATTGTAATGTACACAGGAAATCTGCTGAAACAAAATACGGTCATATTTTTTCATTATGAAAAATACTATTTTAGATTTGACCTTAATAGATATAAATTCAATTTTTTTATAATTTTGTAAAAATAATGCTTGAAATGCATTTTAAATAGCAATTTTGTGAAAATATCTGTTTGTAAAAAGAGAATAGAAAACTAACTATTTAGTTGCGACAATCAGAAGCATGTCTGAAATTTTGCATACAATTTTGAACTACCATAATGATTGTTATGTATCATTGTTTAAGAGTCTCCTTACTTGGCCAAGATAGAATGATCAGAAATATGTTGGTGTAAATAAGATAACTGAAGAAAACATTCATTATATGGTGACTACATGTATAATATAGCTGTAAATAGCTGCATAATTATACGTTAAATGTGTAGAGAGATCATGTAAATCCACCTATCAAAAATAGCTTATTAAAATGTTAAACTGTGACTCCAATTTAACTGTTATTGATCACAATGGTGAGTTACACACAAGATAAAAATTGTGTTGTATTTACATTAGCAGTTTTTCATATTTTATTTTGAAAATGTTGATTTTTGACAGAGTTGAATATATTTTGCGAATCTGTTCCTTTTCTAAGACAATCTAAAGATTAAACCAAGGAAAGAAAGCAATTTTGTCACAAGAAAATCTAGTATCTGATAAGTGCTGTAGTTTTTTTATTGTAAATTATATTGAACATAAAATAAAATGTACATGAAACTTGGCCAATGAACCTAGTTAATATAAAAGATGATATGCTGTGCTAAAAAGTGTATTTAATCTAAGTCACATGCTGGGGAAGAGGTATTTTTTCACACATTCCAATGATAGAACCACAGACTTCGATATCTATGTCTAATTTTGTGATATAAGTCGATCACACTTTTGTTTGATGCATGAATGATGGATTCTTTTGACGAGGTACCTGCATGACGACATGTTCAAAAAGGCTCGTGCTAGAATATGTCTGATAATCTTGTATCGAATCAGATTGGAATCCATGATTGATGATCAATCTTGACGTGTGATTACGATATATTTTTTTACTTTGTCATTAACCAGTGATTAAATGTTTTTATCTTTACATTTTTTGTCTAATAAAGTTTGTTTTTTGTACTGATGTTATTGATTTTTTGTACCTATATTCTAGTTCCAGAGCTTTTTTCACAGAATAAAAAAAATATTAATGTTGATTTTCTGTCTAATGCTTAGGGACTGAGTTTTCTGCCTGTTTATCTTGAACAACATTATATAACATCTGAACACTAGTTTCCTTCTCTCTCTGTATAACTAGTATAGATTACTGGGTGTCACAAAGGTGGATCTACAGAACAAAAATGAACACCCTTTTAAGTTTCAGGAAATCAGAACAACTGCTTTGAGTGACATCAAAGGACCTCTTTCAGAAACAATGGAATTTTGCCCACGACCCGATTTAATTCAAATCATGTGGCATTTATAGCACCCCAAAACACTCCCCTGAAATAACACTTAAAAAATTCAAAAGGCCCATAGGGCCTGAATTATTATAGAATTTGTGACATTTACTGAGGGTATAAGGTAAGGTTTAGAAATGGCTCCATAACAAGGCAAGGGTTCATCACAAGACTTCTTATAACCACTTATTTTGTTCATTGGAATCTATTTGTCATTTTAAGCAAACATTATTTGTCAAATTTGGCATCAGAAAAAAGTTACGATCAATTAAATAAAGAAAAATGTGATTTTTTCTTGATTTTTAGGTCATCTGACCCGAAGGGTCGGATGACCTATAGTCATCATGCTTCGTCCGTCGTCGTCCGCCGTGCGCCGTGCGCCGTCCGTAAACTTTTCATTCAAACGACTTCTTCTCAATAATTGGAAGGCCCAGGCAACTAATATTTGGCCTGTAGCTTGCTTTGATGAAGCCCTACCAAGTTTGTTAAAAAGAATGACCTTGACCTTCATTCAAGGTCACAGGGGTCAAATGTCTTAAAATCTTCAAACGACTTCTTCTCAATAACTGGAGGGCCCAGGCAACTAATATTTAGCCTGTAGCTTGCTTTGATGAAACCCTACCAAGTTTGTTCAAATGAATGACCTTGACCTTCATTCAAGGTCACAGGGGTCAAATGTCTTTAAATCTTCAAAGGACTTCTTCTCAGTAATCAAAAGGCCCAGGCAACTAAAATAAGGCCTGTAGCATGCTGGGATGAATGACTACCAAGTTTGTTCAAATGAATGACCTTGACCCACTTTAAAGGTCACAGGGGTCAAATATGTTAAAATCTTTAAACAACTTCTTCTCAATAACCAAAAGGCTCAGATTGCTGATATTGTGCCTGTGGCATGCTGGGATGAAGGGCTATCAAGTTTGTTTAAATGAATGACCTTGAACAACTTTCAAGGTCACAGGGGTCAAATATGTCAAAATCTTTAAATAACTTCTTCTCAAATACTAGAAGGCCTAGGGGGCTAATACTTGGCCCATAGCATGCTGGCATGGAGCCCTACAAAGTTTGTTCAAATGAATGACCTTGGCCCACTTTCAAGGTCACAGGGGTCAAATATGTTAAAATATACAAAGGACTTCATCTCAATAAGCAAAAGTCTATGAGTGCCGATATTGGGTCTGTAGCATGCTGGGAGGAAAGGCTACCAAGTTTATTCAAATGAATGACCTCAACCCACTTTCAAGGTCACAGGGGTCAAATATGTTAAAATATACAAACGACTTCTTCTCAACAAGCAAAAGTCCATGAGTGCTGATATTGGGCCTGTAAGATGCTTGGAGGAGAGGCTACCAAGTTTGTTCAAATGAATGACCTCAACCCACTTTCTAGGTTTGGCTTGCTTTTTGTCAGATGACCGTTAAGGCCCATAGGCCTCTTGTTAGAACAAAGTTTGATGTTAGGAGGAGTGTTTCAAACTCTTCCAGTTTCGGTACACCCAAGCGCTTTTAATATGATTTGGCTCCTTATATTTGCTGTTCTTAGCCAAAAAATTGAAAAAATTCGTGACCGTTAAGTTTGCCAATTAGCAGCTTAATTGCATGGAGTCAGAATCTCGAAAATGACATCATGTGATTGATATGATGTTGTGATATATTTCTTATCTTTGTTTTTGTTCTTCAAAATATGACAGAGATAAAAAAAAAAGAAGTGTAGAGATGACATTGGAGAAAAACATCTTTGTTGAAATAGATACATATGAATGGAATGAAGACTATTCTTGACATTTTAAATATGATTTTTAACACAACCTGTAGTGGCTTGACTAAAATGAGAGGTAAAATATTAAAGTATTAGATGAAGTTTCAAACCCAGTTCCACAAAAACTGAAGAAATAACGTTTTTCGCGGACAATCTAACCCAACCGGCCATATTTCTCTACATTTTATTGAAGTTGCTGTGGTTATTAAATTCATGTTTATTTCAATAACTGGTCAGGGTTTGTTATTTGCTCAGACTGTAATAAATATATGTAACGGTAAACAGTTTCAGTGCTTTTTGACAAGATCTTCAATCTTCCATATTTGGATTGGTTTAGTTACAGCGGCTGGCGATGATAGTTTTAAAACAAATATAACCTTGACTGATATATAACCACGTGACAAATATGAATTATGACGTTGTGAATCATTTTCATTTGTGACGTCACAATACAATTCGTATCTAAGCTCAGTTTGCCGCACGACTATCACGAAAATCTAGTTATTTCAGATATTTGACAAGAAAATGGGATGTAATAACTCTAAGACGGATGAAAATACACCAGATAGACGGGTTTTCCCTTGTTGGATAAAGAGGAACAAGGTACAAGTATTGTTAAAACAAATAATTTCTAATGAGGGACATTTTTGAAATGAATGAACTGAACATAATTCCCTTTGTATGTATCTTCTTGACTTTCACGAGTAAAACATGTCTATTACTTTTTCGTAGGTAGCTTCAATCAACATTATTACTCGAGAGGAGATCGCGACATCGCTTGACTTCAGTGCTGCAAACGCAATACGTA